>NW_023270453.1:14628455-14822420 GCF_011800145.1 Mirounga leonina
ATATATATATATATAGTTTTAGTAGTTCAATTGTTGGGCACAAGATCTGCATGTAAAGTGGAGATTTAAAAGAAACATAGTATGGATAAAGCAATGAGCCATGTCCCTCGGCTCTCCTTCCCCAGGAGAGTGGTGCATGGCGGCTTACATGCAGGAGCAAAGGGGATGGAGTCATTCTTGCTTCTCCATGCTGGAAGCGGTGGTGCTTGCTCACCTCAAGCATCCTCTTTAATATGCCAGTGGGGAAATGATGGAAGGGACAAGATTGGATCTTGGCAACAAATTATGACTGATGTTTCTGGTAGGATTTTATTTTTGCCTCTCTGTTGTCCAAAAAAATCCCTTGCTTTCATCCTTGTAATAGCATTAGATTTATTTCTGCTAATGGACTTAGAAGTAGTTAATGTTGATGTGGTGGCCAATACTTTCCTTCATGGGGAAGGAGATAGAATTTGAAGGCGATCAGAATAGCTCTTCAGATGGCTAAGCCTAGATGACATCTTGCACTGAAGTAGAGGAGAGAAATGGAAGAAAATGGAAAACATTAGATACAGAAGTTCGAATGGGTACTTTAGTTCTCTGTTCCTCTCTCTGTTTTAACCCAAGGACATTTAGACTGAAGGTGGTTAATTCACTCATTCAACATCATAGAGGTGATGAAAGGCTGCCCAGAAGCAGAAGCGGAAGTTACACCCCAAATTGTGGGTCAGAGTCATTTGCATTATACCACGGGAGCCTAATTACGATAATGTAGGGTCATTAAAGACGAGATAGTAGTTGGCAAGTCTTTCATCTAGGATCTCGCCTTCCTGAATGGTGCAAGAACTGGAAGTCACATATTCCCGACTGCTGAACTGTGAGCTCGTAGAAGAGCAGAGTTAATGGCAGGAGCTGATACCCAATAGCAACCCTTGTTTCTGCCGGCCTTCTGGATACTGGCCTCCTAATGGGTACTTTTTTTTTTTTTTAATTTTAAGATTTTATTTATGTATTTGACAGAGAGAGAGCACAAGCAGGGGGAGAGGCAGAAGGAGAGGGAGAAGCAGACTCCCCGCTGAGCAGGGAGCCTGATGCGGGCTTGATCCCAGGACCCTGAGATCATGACCTGAGACAAAGGCAGACTCATCACTGACTGAGCCACCCAGGTGCCCCCCCAGTGGGTTATTTTTAAAGGATCCACTCTCTACAGGTGCTGGTGTGGAATGTGGCCTTGTCCTCTGACTATCAAGGCAACTAATGAGATAAGGCTTGGATAATGCCTGCAATCTACTTGCAAATCAAGAAAGAAAATGAGCAGGAAATATTTTAAACATCTTTCTTTTTCATTTGGAAGTGTGGTAGCTTCACAGAGAAAAGGAAGGCAAGTTGCAGCTCCGACCTCAAATCCTATTTTGGAACCATGGCAAGGATAAAAAAAAAAAAAATGGAGGTGTCTTTTTCATAAGGCAAAGTGCTCAATGGCAAGGGATCTCTCAGTGTCTCCTGTGCTCATTTGCAGGAACCTTCTTAAAGTACAGCAAGCACCTTGCCATTCTCACTCATGTGGTCAGTAAACATGCTCCCCTTGAATAGGTTCCTACTTGATCTGTTCTTATAAGTACAGATTATGTAAAATCTAGAATTTACGTAGAACATATTCATTTCAGCCTTTTTGAGAGATAGACTTTGTGTTTATGGCATTTCTTTCATCTTTTATTCAACAAATATTTATAAAGCACCTACTGTGTGCCAGGCTCTGTTCTAGGGGAGTGGGTTATACAGCTATGGATAAGAGAAACTCCCTACTCTCATCGTGCTATGATAATGGGAGAGACGGATAATAAGTTTCTTAAAAATAATACAATATTGATGATGGTAAGTACTGGGAAGGATAATGAAGCAGAGAGGCCCTGAGGGACGGGCTGTTTGTACATGTAGAGTGGCTAGGGAAGTAGAAACCTGAAAGAAATAAAGGAACAAATTGGCCAATACTTGAGCAAGCATATTCCAGGCAGAGGGAACGGCCAAGGCTAAGAAAGGAGTGTGTTCAGCCTGTCTAAGGAAGAGCAGACCCAACTCCAAGCAAACAAAGGACGGAAGCAGAGGACAAAACCCGATGGGAAGGTGAGACGGAGAAGCAAACAGGCTGTGTGAGGACGTCAGATTCTCACTTGAGTCAGAATGGAAACCACGGAGAGTTTGAAACAGGGAGTAGCATGATTTGATTGCCTCTTTCAGAGCTCACATTTGTGCTTCTGTATGGAGCCCTGAGGCAGAGTGTAAGAGGAGAATCAGGGAGACCAATGAACTCACCTGGAGGCAGGTGAGCCTGGTGGCTGGGACCAGGGAGGGAGGAGGTGGTCTCAGACAGCACCTATTCTGAAAGGGGGGCCAAAGCACTTTGTAGTATCTATTGACTGGGGCACTGCTGATATAGGAAAGATGTTGGGGTTTGGAGCTGACATCTAAGAATTCTTAAGACATCTTTGGTGCAAAAAGGTGGTTTTATGAAAGCACGGGGACAGGACCCGTGGGCAGAAAAAGCTACACTGGGGCCATGAGGAGTGGCCCATTTTATACTTTCAAGTTGGGAGGGGATTAGGGATAGCGTAAGTCTCTAGGAAATTTTGGAAGGAAGGTTTCCAGGATCTTGAGGAGGCTAGCTATTGTTAGGAAAAGGTCATTTATTACTATCTAATAAAACCTTAGTCATGAGATCCTTCAGATGTATACTGGTGGGTCATATGCTTGGGGGATGATTGCCAACCTATATCTTGGGGGGTAGAGACAAAGGACGTTTCCAGAAGTATTTTTATATTTTAAAGAAGACTTACAGGATCTTGGGGGGTTTGGCTAAGATTGCCTTTTGCCCTTAGCAAAGTATTAACATCGGCCTAGCTGAGTTCCTAGAGGAAGGTCACTCTGCCTATTTCAAGAACTTGTCAATGGACTGTACGTAGTAAGGAAATTTAATTTTTCTTTTGCCTTTTTTCCCCACATCTTATGTCTACAGAAGCAAAACTGAAAGATACTCAGTAAAATATAAAGTGTCAGAAACTGTGACTGAAGGTAGAGTTGTCACCAACATGTCAGTTTATAAATATACAGATTGAGTTTTTGATATCCATCTGTCTCTAGTGATTAATAATAAAATAACATGGTATGGGAAAATAATATGCAGAAACGCCAGTGCAGAACACTGGAATCAGATGGGCCACAGATCATAAACCATCCCCAGGGGTTCAGTCCCTTAAGTGGTGAGAGGTTTTAGAAGACTCTAGTCAGTCATCTTGGCCTGATTCCCAGTATCCCTTCTGTGGTGAAGGAGGCCAAAGCATAGAGCAGTGTGAACCCAAGACAGGTGCATAAAAACAGGAACAATAGAAAAATAAATAAATAGATAAAAATAAATAAATAAATAAATAAAAATGGGAACAGTAAGGCTGTGTTTATGGCCACAAAAGAACCAGAGGAAAGTGACATCTCTAAAGCATCCCTTAGAACCACCTGTATTAGTCAGGATTCCCCAGAGAAACAGAATCATGGGTGGGATTCTCCAGAAAAACAGAACCAGTTGTGTGTGTGTGTGTGTGTGTGTGTTTTAAGGAATTGGCTCACGTGATTATGGAACTTTGATCAGTCCAAAATCTACAGGTGGGAGACCCTGGCAAAGCTGCAGTTCAAATCCAAAGGCTGTCCATTGCAAAATCACCTTTGTTTGGGAGAGGCCAGCCTTTCGTCTATTAAGGACATTCACAGATTAGAAGAGGCAATTCACATGATGGAGGAAAATCTGATTTACAACTTAAATGTTAATCTGATGCCAAAACTACCTTCACAGAAACACCGAGAATGATGTTTGACTGACTATCTGGGCACCATGGCCTAACCACGTTGCCACATAAACAGTTAGCCGTCAAACACATCCCCCCATGCCTAACCTCCATAGGCTCACGCTTTTGCAAAAAAGGGGAGGGTTTCAGGTATAACAACGTTGGTGCCATTTATTTCCCCCCTGATGGTGCCCCCAAATTGGTGGTCTGAGGATATACCTTTTTTAAAATAGATGAATAAATGAATTGCGTACTTCTCTCGGGGCGGACTGTAAGGTTCTTCTTTCCTACTCCCCACCATGAGTGCAGATGGCTGTTTTACTATTAAAATCCCCAGTGCTCATTACAACACATGCCCTCCTTAATACCCATCACTTGGTCACCCCATCCCCCCACCCCCCTCCCCTCTGAAACCCTCAGTTTGTTTCCCGGTGTCCATAGTCTCTCATGGTTCGTCTCCCTCTCTGATTTCTCCCCCTTCGGATTTCCCTCCCTTCCCCTGTGGTCCTCCGTGCTCTTCCTTATGTTCCACATATGAATGAAACCATATGATAATTGACTTTCTCTGCTTGACTTATTTCACTTAGCATAATCCCCTCCAGTTCCATCCATGTTGATGTAAATGGGAGGTATTCATCGTTTCTGATGGCTGAGTAATATTCCATCGTATATATGGACCACACCTTCTTTATCCATTTGTCTGTTGAAGGGCATATCGGCTCTTTCCACAGTTTGGCTATTGCGGACATTGCTGTTATGTACATTGGGGTGCATGTGCCCCTTCTTTTCACTATATCTGTGTCTTTGGGGTAAATACCCATTAGTACAATTGCTGGGTCATAGGGTAGCTCTATTTTTAATATCTTGAGGAACCTCTATACTGTTTTCCAGAGTGGCTGTACCAGCTTGCACCAAGTGTTATACACAACTAATTAATCGGGCGCCTGGGTGGCTCAGTTGGTTAAGCGACTGCCTTCGGCTCAGGTCATGATCCTGGAGTCTCTGGATCCAGTCCCGCATCGGGCTCCCTGCTCGGCAGGGAGCCTGCTTCTGCCTCTGACCCTCCTCCCTCTCATTCTCTTTGTCTCAAATAAATAAATAAAATCTTTAAAAAACAAAACAAAACAAAACAAAAAACAACTAATTAATCATTAAACACTATATCAAAAACTAATGATGTGGGGCGCCTGGGTGGCTCAGTCATTGGGTGTCTGCCTTCGGCTCAGGTCACAATCCCAGGGTCCTGGGATCGAGCCCTGCATCGGGCTCCCTGCTCAGCGGGAAGCCTGCTTCTCCCTCTCCTGCTCTCCCTGCTGTGTTCCCTCTCTTGCTGTGTCTCTCTCTGTCAAATAAATAAATAAAATCTAAAAAAAAAAAAAAAAAAGCTAATGATGTACTATAGAGTGGTTAACAACATAATAAAAATAAATAAATAATAAAAAAATTCAAACACTAAAAACAAAACAAAACAAAATTCCCAGCCCGAGGCCATTACATTGAATGCCAGGTGAAGGGGAAAGAATCCCTAAAAACACAAACATGTAAATGAGACATTTACCCCTCATCCCCTCCTCTAGGAAAAACACAAAAACACCTTGTCTACCGTTGGTGGAGAAGAGCCCTCGGTTTCTGGATGGTGGGCTCCTGTTAAGAGCCCCAGTTGAGGTGGACACCTTGCTTTTGAAGGCAACATCGTCAGGGTCGTCGTGAAGCGAAGTTGCCAGCGCCCTAGCTAAAATTCTCCTAAGAGCCCAGGACTGAGGCTTAAGATAGAATAACGATAATACAAACGACAGTTCACCCCGGTATCACTTTTGGTTTTTTTTGTTTTTGTTTTTGTTTTTGTTTTAAGATTTTATTTATTTATTTGCGAGAGAGAATGAGAGACAGAGAGCATGAGAGGGAGGAGGGTCAGAGGGAGAAGCAGACTCCCCGCCGAGCAGGGAGCCCGATGCGGGACTCGATCCCAGGACTCCAGGATCATGACCTGAGCCGAAGGCAGTCGCTTAACCAACTGAGCCACCCAGGCGCCCCCGGTATCACTTTTGAAGCTGGCCAAGTGCTGGTGTGCCTTGATGAGAGAGATTTTGAGGTCCTTTGTCCCTCGTTGGAGAGTCATATTTTTGACAGCTTTTAATGTATTTTTTAAATATTTTTAAAAAATTTTTATTTATTCGTTTTTTTTTTTTTAATCCAATAGCTTTTAAAAAGGATGGTCCACACTGCAGGCCTCAGCATCTCCAACATGGTTACCTCAAAAATTCAGTTTATAAAAATAGCTTTCTTTTTTTTTTTTTTTGTGAGAGAGAGAATGGGAGACAGAGAGCATGAGAGGGGGAGGATCAGAGGGAGAAGCAGACTCCCCGCTGAGCAGGGAGTCCGATGCGGGACTCGATCCCGGGACTCCAGGATCATGACCTGAGCCGAAGGCAGTCGCTCAACCGACTGAGCCACCCAGGCGCCCAAAATAGCTTTCTTCTTAAATGCATCAGCAGCCTGTTGCTGGGGTTTCTCTCCAGAGGGATCTCTTTTCCCGCTCCAGAATGACAAACAAACGCAAAATCAATACACATGAGGAGGGCAAACAACGGGTTTGTGGAACACACCAGTCGCTCAGAAACTATGTAAACCACCCTTGCTTTCAAAAACCCAAATCCTTATTGTCACCTTTTCTTCCAAGAAGCTAAAAAAAGTGACAAGATTGTAATGACTTTCATATGATCTTTCCAAAAGCGTATGCATGACAATATCATACTCACTTTGCAGAAGGGGAAAGAGACGTGCAGTCAGTTCATAGTTTACATTTGGGTCAATGTCAAAGCCGAGACTGAACTCCACCAACATTCGTGAGTTCCTTCTGCGTACACATAACCCTGGCAAGTGTCAGATTCAGGGTCTGATCTTTAGATACTGATTTTTTCACTACTAAAAATTTGTCAAAAAGCTTTCCTTTAGTTGATAACTAGAATGAAGAGAAAAAAACCTGGTGTTTTTTTTTTTTTTAACTAGAAAATACCAGCTCATTCAATGTGATTTGTGCTACTGAGGGTCAAGAGAAAAGAAGATGGAGATATTTCTGTCTCAAAGAACTTCCTGGTTTTAAAGATTTTCTTTCTTTCTTTTTTTTTCTTTTTAGGAGCGAAAGGGACACTAACAAAAGACTCCCAAGAAATACCAGCCATACATTAAGTTTCTGTAGCTCTCTTCTTTCTAAAAGCCCAAAGCACTGTGAAACGCAAATACAAATGTGAAAGCAAATAGTGCCTAGCTCAATGCCTGGAATAAAACAGACAATAATTTATACTGACGTGGATTATAGAGCGGCCTTGTAAGGTGTAAAGTGTCTATGATTTTCTTTCACTCATGGTTTGGACTTGGAAACTTAGTTTATCATTAAACAAAAAGGGAGAAAGAACTAAAGGAAATGTGGTTTTGTTTTTTTAGCATCCGAATCAAAGCTCTGCACCAGTCACTGGGTATATTGCTTCTCTCTCAATTCTTTCAATCCTATGAGGTAAGAAGTTATTATGTCCATTTCACAGTTGTAAATTGGAGGCTCAGAGAAATTCACTGACTTTTTAAGAATCTACTAAGGGACGCCGTTGAGATTTGAATCCAGGTTTCTTCATTTCTTGTAACATTTTGGGGGGGACTACAGTATTATTCTGTGACTACCCATCTCATGTGAATTTAAAACAATTTGTCTATGAACATGCTATTGGTGTCCTCATCTGCTTTTTAAAATGGGCATTAAAATTTGTTAGAATTTGAAGGATTGACAAAGGTTCACAAAAAGAACATAGCATTGGTCTATGTGAAGGCTTTGTTCCCAATGAGTAGAATAGAACTTCAAGGCTTTTGATATCATATGGACCATTTGCTAGCCACATTCTTGTTTTGGAATATTTCATTCTCATTTTCAGGACGGTGAAACTACTGAGTGATGCAGAAAGGATCATGTTAATAGGGAGAAAACACTCATTGAGGAAGAAAGCTGAAATAGGGATCACATGGGGAACAAGATCATGGAATAGAGAAAACAAATTTGGGGTGTGGTCTGATTGGATCATTCAACATATAGTTATTAAATGTGAATTTAAAATATTTCAACATTGTATTAGACGTTTATGAATAATGCATATTTCAAGCAGGTGGCAGATGGTAGGAGATGTAGGTAATATTTCTTAAGCTTCTGTTATGTGCCAGTCTATCTCTCTAAAAGAGAAGTTTAATCCTCACGGTAAGCTGCAGTGGGGAGAAGGTGTCCTTAGCCCCATTCTGACGTGGAGGAAACTGAGTTAGAGAGGGAGGAAGAAGAATGAAGGAGAGGGCGGGAGATGGATCGTGCAGAGCTGGGATTTAAGTAGAAGTCCTTCCAGCTTCCAAATCCATGTTCTTTCCATTACAACATGCAGCCTCATGGAGCAGATGTGGATTCAGTAGAAACAGGGAGTGTCTGAAGGCCTTTGGTGAGTTTGACAAACAGAACCATTAGCTTTTCGTGGTGTCCAAGTAGCCCCATCTTTAGGACGAACTGTTTCGGCTCTCAAATAGCATGAGTTAGAATACCTATGTGCATATAAGACACCAGCTCTGCGATTCACTAGCTGGCTATCTTAAGCAATTCTGTAAGTTCTCTATGTCATAGTTTCCTCATCTGTAAAATGGGTATGATGATAGTAATTGCCCTATAGGGCTTTATGAGGATTAATTAAGACAAATGCAGGCCGACCACTTAGCAGCACAGAGCCTGGCATGGGATGTACAGGCAGTAAACGGTAGTTCTTTCTTGTTGGTGCTGTTGTCATGTTCCAAGTGTCCTCAGCACTTTTCATCTTCAAGGTCACTTACAAGGTCACGGTCACAATTCTATGTTTCAATGCCTTTTTTTTTTTTTTTTAACATTGGTGCTGCTCATCAACTTGTCCTTGGTCCCCCTTTTTAATTTCACTGCTAAATGACACAAGTTTCTTCAACCTCCCACTCCATACATGGTATTTAGATTCCAGGATCTCCATTCTTAGAAATAATGGGAGTGTCATTTTGGGATGAAAACCTAGACCCTGGAGCCAGGTTGCCTGAGTTCAAATTCTGGCTCTAATACTGACTAGTGCCCACAGGTGACCTGGTTGCTTCCTTGCTCCCAGGCTCTCAGTTTCTGCATCTATAAAGTGGGCATAATAACACTGCCCACCCCATGGGTTTGCTGCGGGGTTAAATGAGTTAATAGATGTATAGCCCTTGGAAGAGTGTTAGGCATGGAGCACGTACTCAGCAAAGGTTAGCTGTTGTTTTGAATTCTCTAGCCAGATGAAGTTTGCCTTCAGCAAATGTACTATATTGTTTACTCAGATTCATTTGTAACTGATTATGTTCTCCAGACTGTTTTCATTTATGTCATCCCTAAGTGATTGATTTTGATTCAGCATAACTGCAAACCAAGCAAGGAATGAAAGGTAGGCAGAGCCCAGAAACATTGAGGTCTTTCAGTTCAGCACACTACTCCATTTCTACTGGTTTAAAGGCTTCGAGGGAAACACAGTTCCCTTGTTGTGAGGACAAGGCTTAGAAACCACTGTGTGTCTGAGGAGTTCTTATGAAGGTGGGGTCATTTTCATGAGGATGAATGAATTCATTTCTAGATATGGTATTTACTGTACGTCCATTAAGGAGGCAGGTGCAAAGCCACAGGTCCTAGAACATATGTAAAACTCCTGCTTATAGAGGCTACCTGCACAGTGAAAAAAAAGAAGAGGGGACCCTCTGGTTTCTCCTTGTGCCAGGCAAGCTCAGCCCAACACAGGGGACAGAGAAATGGGTTTTATTCAGTGTAAGTATGGAATTGCGAAGAGTTGGAGCAGTCCAAAGATGGGACTGGCTGTCTCTGGAGGGAGTAAAGAATGGGGTGTCCCAACACAGACTGAAACACTATTAGGAACAGTGTAGGTAGGTGTTAGGCATGAGAGAGATTAGACCAGATGATCTTTACGTTCCCTTCAATCTAAGAATCCAATGAAACTCAGGAAAATTGGGTTTGATCTCTTGGGGAATGCATGGACTTGGAAGCACTGGAACTGATCGTTTTGTTGTGGTTTCTCATCTGGAGGTACTAGTACTCTTTGCTTCACTTAGACTACATGTTAACTAACAGTTAATGCTTCTGTTGTTGAATATCATCAAACTATGATGGGGCGCCTGGGTGGCTCAGTCGGTTAAGTGTCCGACTCTTGATTTCAGTTCAGGTTATGATCTCAGGGTGGTGAGACTGAGCCCTGCCCAGCTCTGTGCTGTGTGTGGAGCCTTCTTGAGATTCTCTCTCTCCCTCTGCCCGCCCTCTCTAAAAACAACCAACAACCAACCAACCAACCAACAAAACCCCAAAAAACTGTTACAGAAAGAAACTTTGTTCTTTCTTTGAAATGGAGCCAAGACAAGCTCAGGACCTTTGTACTTACTGTTCCCTCTTCCTGGATGTGCAGTACTCCCCTCAAGCAAGCCCATACTTGAATTATTATTATTGGAGCGGGCTTCCTGACCCCCTCCTATGCAAATGTCCTCCCTACTTGACCTTGTTGCCACTTTTTATAGCTTCCCCTGTTTTCTTCTTTTCCATTGTACTATCCTCCACAAGACATGTCACATATTTATTTATTATAGAGCTCTCCGAGATGAAAATTAATACCATGGAGTATGAAGTGTCTATTTGGTTCACTGTATTTCTGAGGCTAGAACATAGGAAGTACTCAGTAAATATTTGTTGAATAAATCAGTATGAGCAGAGGTTTGTTGTTATTTATCACTTGTTAATTTTCTTCTATATCTAATTTTTAAAACATTTACCTCTTCAAGAAATTGATTTGGGAAACCTTGAGAAATCTTTGCATCCCTCCCCCACAAAATATGAAATTAAAATGAAAACCTCTAAGAATTCATCAATTGTATCTATAAGAAAAAAAAGTATAGTGCTCTATTAAAAATCTAGTTATAAGGACTCATTTTAAAAAATGGAAAATCCCCTAAGTACTTTATATGCTATTCAAAGAATACATGATTTGATATGAATATATTTCTGTGTATTTAAAACTAGAGCTTCCAGATCATTACCTGTAATCAAACATAGTAAGAACCCAATTCTTCTCTTACCTGTGGTGTCTGTTATTCCCAAAACTCTTTCCCTTAAAAAACAACAAATATATATATATATATATATATATATATATATATATATATATAATCTGAAAGCAAGTCATTATTTGTTTCCAGTAGATGGCACTGCAAATCAAGTCTTTATGGGTCTATTAACTATTACTTCTTTGATCACGATCATAATTATTTATTCTGTAGTAAGATCATCTGAAGTGACTTATACAGTAAAAACAAATAGGTTGGGGATTTTGAAGCTCTAATAAAGCTGGATTGACAGGGTCTGAACACTGGCATTTCTTCTCTGTATATGATAGTTGGATATTTATTTATTAGAGCAGTGCATATAAAAATTGTCCACTTGCTTATACATGAAACCCACTGCTTGATGTGGGATTTCAGCTGCTTCTTTTAATTTGTTTAGTCTATATGATGTTATAAGTGCAATGGGACTCTTTATACTTTTGCAAAGGGTTGAATTCAGTCTCATTCAGGCCAGTTAATGTACAGAAGCAAAACTGTCCCAGGGTCATAAAACACATCCCTGACTTGTGCTGTGTGTGTGTGTGTGTGTGTGTGTGTGTTTTGGTCAATATTTGGTCAATAAATATCCTTGCTCAGAGAGAATGTAAATGATTCCAGACAACTCCAGCACCATGAAAAAAGTGATATACAGATGTGTTCTAGTGACAGCAGAGCATAATCTAGCTTTGTATGTAAAGGAATATATGTTTAAAACATACTTGAAAACAGTTTCAAGACTAGAACACATTAAATGCTATCAGGTATGTAAAAACACCTAGAACAGTATCTGGCACAAAGTAAGTACTAAATAAATTCCTTCTTCCCTTTCTCCTGTGGTAGAGGAATAAAAGACCAGTATTTGAGAGTCAGGCCCTGCTCTGCAGCCCATGTAAGAACTTAGCTCTCCTTCCTCACTTCCAGAAATGGCTGAAAGCAAGGCTGCAAGATGGAGAAGGTTCTACCTAATATAAAATAAGATTCCCAAGGGAAGCCTGTGATACCTGGCACCCACCTTCACAAGGAGCCTCAGAAGTTGGGTGTGACTTTTGTCCTGGTGTTCATTGTCTTCTGCAGAGAAAGAAGCCATCAGTCAGAACGGGCTCATCCACAAGGAAACCGTCTCTGCTTTTTAATTAAATGGGAGTTCAGACATCATGCAGTTTTTAATATGCCCTGTATACTGCATTTTCCCCCCATCTTTTGCCAGGGAAGCCTGAAACTCCTTCAAATTATATAAGAAGCAATAGTGGGCTTCTGAAATTTCTAGAAATGTATGAGAAAGTGCACTGTCTGCTAAGTGATATGTTTGTGGACCTCTACTCATCACTATACACATTTAGTGCACTTCATCCATTTAAATAGTGATCTCCATCACCCCACTTTTTCCAGAAAGACTCTCATGGGCACACTGACCTCAGCCCTGACACTACCATGGACAACCAAAAAAACCCATGCAGCAAATATAAAACCCAACGGTCATCTCAACGAGGCAGAAAGATGACCAAACAATACTTTTACTTCAGGGTCGTTGGGCAAAGAAGGCCCTTTCTCCCTTCCTTCACGTGTATTCTTCATTTTGTTTTCCTCTTTGTGACCCCAGAATTTACACATTGGCCATTTCAAATGGACACAGATGGTGTTAGAATATTATGGAAAGCAATTTGTGGCTTTGGCCTGGAGTAGATTGATAAGCACTCTTTATAGAGTTTGAAAGGACCTTGCAGAACATCTAGTCCAATCCCTTACTCTACCCAGGAGAAAAGATTGGCTCAGAGAGGTCACTTGACTGAGATAGGTCACACAGGAAATTAGTGATGGAGCAGTGATGTGGTCATCTGAATCCTGATACTGGAGCTCATGCTTCAACAGGGGATCAGGGAAAAGGGTGAAAACATAGGGAGGGAGTGTCTTTAGATTTCACTTAGTGACTATAGAAAGGTGATGGAAAAATACCATCTTACTAGCTTAGAACAAGACAAGTTTGGCTTTTAAGCCTCTAGTAAGGTGAAGATTGTACAAATTCTTCAAATATTTGGTTATTTGGGGGGGGGGTATTTGGGAGATTTTTCCCCTCTTCTGTTTTTGTGTAAGATAGCATGTCTATTATCTCTTTAGAGATTCGCTATATTAAGAAAGCATAATGGTTGGATTCTTTAGGGCATTTCCTTTTCTTTATTCTTTTTTTAAAGATTTACCCACTTATTTGAGAGAGCGAGCATGAGCTGGAGGGGCATAGGGAGAGAGAGAATCTCAAGCAGACTCCAATAGGAGCCCAAAGCAGGGCTCAATCCTATGACCCTGAGATCCCAACCTGAGCTGAAACCGAGTCAGTGGCTTAACCGACTGAACCACCCAGGTGCTCCTAGGGCATTTCCTTTTCTCAGTGGGCAATGATAACTTAATTACAAAATAATTATGAGCAAACTGACCAATATTTTTCTTGGTGTGAAGATTGAAGCAAGATTTAAGTAATCACAGATAACGTAGATAAAATTTTAAAAAATATGCATATAATTGTTAACTCTCCAGCAATAATTTTTGTGGAGTGATACTTTAGGAACCCACAGTATATGAGAAAGAAACTTTTCAACTCTTATTTTTTATCCTAATTTGTGCTGTATCATCAAGCAAATGAAATAACATCTATATATTTTATAATTAACAAATATGATTTTAATATTTTGTATAATTTAAGCCTCATCCATATGAAAGAATTCCATATGAAAGAATTCCAAAGTCCTTCTGAAATCATAACTGGGATGTGTAGGTGCATTTTAAAAGTCATGTAATTCATGGTTTAACCATTGTTTAGGAATGAAATAACAGTTATAGCCAGTTGGTGTGATTAAAAGTTTCTTTTTGCCAAGATTTTCAGAAAATGTTAGCAATATATTAGAGAAATCTTGTGTGTTTAGTCATGAGATTTCCATGGTTAAATTTCTCTGAGTTGGAAAGTATCATGTCTTTGAAACATTCGCGATTTTTACCAGGTTTTATCCTTGGTTAACTATGCTGGATTCCAGCCCCCCCACCCCCATCTTCAACTGATTTAGGGTGGATTCTACATCTGGATACCCATATCCCCAAAGTGTCTGGCTTTGAAATCAAAATGGAAGTTGGAAGGTATTGGAGTGGGATGAAGGGACCACTTCAATTGCCTGCCGGGGGGGTCTTCTAACCAATTTTCATTGGCCTCATTGGTGTCCTTGGATACAGGAGAATGGAGGCAGGAAGCAAAATGGAAAGCCAAGGACCTTTCCAGAAGTCACGCAGAAAAAGCAATGCGAAAGTAGAAGGTTACAGAACTGGGAGAAATTGCGCCGTAGACCACGTTGAGAGTCTTTGTGACAGCAACGTGATAACCATTGTGCACTGTGGCTTTCCTATTTATTTCTTCATCACGGTAGGTACCCAAAATGGATCTCCTGCACTCTTGTTTTGTAGGGGTCTGAGTACCAAAAACATAGAGACTCCACGACTCTGGAGGAACTTCAAGATAATGTCTACACTGGTCATCGGGTTAGGGATTAGGTGTTCCTTTGCATTTGCTTTTTGTTTTGATGAACTAACGCTCCGAGCATGATAATGACTTCAGCCTGGTAAACAAGCCTGGAGACGCAATGGCGGGCTGCAGCTCACGTCGCCACAGCTCACCGAGAGGGAACACGCATTCTCCCCGTAAACAGGGGCGCTCCGGAAGTCCTGTGTAGGGAGCGGTCCCCTGCGGCCTCCCCCGGATTCCGCCCGGCCGCCGGGTCTGGGAGGCTCACGGGAGGGACGTAGCCGCCCGCCCCCCGCGGGGCCCCCCGCAGCCGGGGTGCACTCAGCACCCGGGGTCGGAGCCAGGCTGGTTGGAGGAGGGGATCGGCATTCAGGGCCCTTCTGCTGCGGCGCGCTCAGCATTTGGGCAGTCCAGGAGAAGGGCGCGCGGGTTGCGTCTCCAGCGGTGCAAATCCTCTTGGCATGGGATGGTCCCCCGTCTCCTTCGCTCCTTCCCTCCCGTCCAGACTGTGTTGAAGAATCGAGGTGACCTGGGTGAGCGACACCTACTAGCAGAGCCCGGGGGACTGTCTGGAGTCCACATTCTGGATTCCTCCGAGCCTCAGGGCGTCCATCTGACTCAATGTGGCGCTGTTTTAGGGCACAGAGGGAGGCCGTACGCGGGTGCGGGTGAAAGGGTTAATGTGCAGGGACTGGGCGCAGTTGGTTTGAGGAGTGACCTGCAGGTAAAGGAGCTAGGGGTTCCAGCATGGTGTCCCCAAGAAGAGGGGACCGGAAAACTGGCGGGGATGCAAACTCGGGCTGTAGTTTGAACTGTGTGAGTCGCCTGACCTCCCTCGGTCTCAGGTGGGGCCTCAAAGAGGTGTGACAGGACCAAAGAAGTCGTTTCAAACCTCTCAAAGCGCTCTCCGAGGTGTAAGGAAATCCCATTTATTTCCCCATACTGGACGAGTGCGGGGCCTCACTGGGGCCAACGCCCGCGCGGCATCTCGGAGTTCCCTGGACCGCTTTCGTGGGGGGACACTCCCTACCTCGTGGCTTGGCGAGAGCCTTTTCTCGACAAGTCCCTCCCGAGGATCTTCTAGACAAGCTCAGTCCCCGCCGTCGGGCAGAGGACCCAACAGGTCAGGACCCCTCTGATCCCGCGCGCCGTCGGACTCTGGACCCCGGACTCCATCCCCAGGTCCCCGCACTGTCCCCGGCCCTTCGGAGCGCCCACCTCTCCTTCGGGGACCTCCCTTGCCAGAGTTCCCCGAGCCTGGAGGACGCACTTGGGGTGGCAGGCCCCGGGAAGGTGGGTGGAGTTTCGAGAGCTCAGGAGGCTCGGGACCGCGCGGTCCTCCTGACCCCCTGAGCCAGAGTAGGAGTACGGCAAGAGGGGTTCGTAGGAAAGAGATGGACACAAAATTGGGAGACTCGGGGAATTGTACACGCTGTGGCAATAGTACAAAACCCCTGACCAAACGTGTCCGTATCTCTAGTTTCCTGGGAACTAAATTGCTGCCCCCCGACCAGCATCTCCTCGCTCCTCAGTACAGAGAGGCCCACCTTTGTAAGTTCTCGGTCTTTCTCACTAGGGCGTCGCCAGCTTTTCCGGACTGGGGACGTTTCGTTCAGACTCTGCCTAGCCATTGCGCCTTAGGCTGGGGATGGTCCTCTCGGTCCTCCCCCCCCCCCCCCCCCCCCGGGCAAGGGGCCGGCGTCCCCCCCCCCCCCGGCGGGTAACCCTGCCCTGCACCCGGCTGCGCTGCCTGCCTTTCGCTCCAACAGTCGCCGAGGGCCACGTTTTTTTTCTCGGGCAGGATTCTTTTCCCGCCCTACAATAGCGGCCCCGGCCAAGTGCCCTCTTCGGGCGTCCAGGCCCGGGCACTGCCCCAGGAGACGCCGTGGCGACCCTCGTTACCTGCGTGCTGCCGGGGCCCGGCAGATCGCGGCTGCAAGCTCGCCCGAGCAGCCCCAACTTCATTTCCTCCCCCTAGAGGCACGTTTCCCAGAAAAACCTCCCCCCGGCCCCCTCCCGCCTTCCCTACGGGACCAGGAAAAGTCTCAATCTCCATAGAAAAGGTTCCATTTAAGTGCCGGGGGGGGGGGGGGGCGCAGTGGGCGGGGCAGAGGTGGTGGAGAGGATTGAATTTCTCTTCGCTGCTAACCAGCCACCGGCGGATAAAGCGCAAGTTTGTGCGCTTCGTCCACCGAGGGATTGCAAACCCAGAAAACAAAGTGTCCAGTGAGATGCGGAGTTTGCCCAGATTTCCCTGCAGATGGGTTTGCGGAAACGCCTGTGATGTGAACTTTCTGCAGATTGTGTATGGAGGGAGCTGAAGGAAAGGAGGAAGGAGAGCGGGGCGGGGAGGGGGCAGTGTGAGCGTGAAATGTGCCCGGGTGTGTGTGTGTGTGTGTGCGCGTGTGTGTGTGTGTGTGTTTGGGGAGGGGGGGTTGTGTGCCCAGGCGCGGGGGCGTCACAGCGGGGCAGAGGAAGGCGTCGGGAGCGTCCCGCAGGCTAATTGGTTTGAGACGTTCCGCGAGCGCTGGAAAAGGTCGTTGAAGGAGTTCGCTGCACACACACAAAATAATAATCTTAAAAAAGAGTGCCGGGCATGCGCACAGAGAGGATGCCATATTGGAATGAGGCTGTAGTGGGAGTCGGAGCACCGGAGCGGGCGCGCAAGGGAGGCGGCGGGCGGGGAGCGAGCGAGGCTGAGCGAGCCGGGGCGAGGCAGAGCGAGCGAGCGAGCGAGGCGGGCAGCCCCCCGGCGGCGCCCGAGGCCTGGGTCCACTCCGAGGGGAGGACGAACTTCACCAGGTAGGACGCCGCGCCGGCCGCTGTCCCCGCGCCCAGCCCGCCCGGCGAGCAGACCTCCGGCCCGCAGGTTGAGTGCGCCGGTCAGCTTCTTTTTTCCAGCTTCGGGAAAAAGGGAAGCTCGGGCCAGCCCGGGCGTGGGAGGCTTGAGGAGCGGGTGCCGAGGGAGAGAAGCGAAAGAGAAGAGCTGGAGGGGAGAGCGGCAGCCCTAGAGCAGAGCCCCAAACTCCGCTCTGCGCTCCCGGGTTGTCATTTTTGCTGCTCGCGTCCCCTTCCAACAACCTCGTCCCTCGGCTTTGAAAAGCCCGGCCTTGCGGGAGACCGTCTGTAGTTGCAAAGTGTCCTCCTCCCCGGGTGCGAGCTGTCCCCTCCCGCCGCCCACCTTCCTCATTTGTGCGCTCATTTTAGCGACGCAGCCGCCCTTGCTAACCCCGCGCTCCGCGGTCTCTTCCCTTGTCGGGGTCTCTTTCTTCTTTTTTTGGTGTGTGTGTTGGGGGCGGGGAGGGGGAAAATGGTAGGGTGAGGACTGGAGACCAGCCATCAGGGGTGTTAAAAATCGTTTACACATTCGGAGTCGCCCTCTTGGAAACATTTGCCTGTGCAGCTGAAATGAAATTGTCAGTAGTAGTTTAGGAGCGTGCTCCGGCATGGATGATCTTTTTGTTCTTTTTTTTTTTTTTTCGCTTTAAAGTAATATCCTGTCACTTGGGGCTTTCCTGTTGTCTACTCTCATATGACCTCCTTTCAAAATTGCTAATCTGATCTAGCTTTGGAGTTTATTTTTTAAACGTGTGTGTGTTGGTAAAAATCCGCCAAAAAAAAAAAAAAAGAAAAAGAAAAGAAAGAGAAAAAGAAAACAACTGTAGGAACTGCTTAGATGTATTTATTGATTTTGGCCCGGGGCGGCGGGAGAGGCTGAACCGGGGACCGGGGACCTGGGGGGTGGGAAGTGCTGGATTCGCGGTGGCCGGACGCACGTCCAGAGCCCGATCCGTACTTGTGTTTTCTTGGAAGCGCTGCAACTGCGGGGAAGGAGTATTTAGAAACCCTGCCAGTTTCAATATGGCGGGCTAAGGTGGTTTTTAAAAACTGAAAATAAAGGTTTTGAGGTGGGAAAAAACCCAACCGGAGTTGCCATGCCTTAGTTTCGACTCTCTTTGGCTACTCCAGGAGCTGTTTTAGCGAATTAAATGGGAAAAAAGAGACAGAATGAGCTGCCCTAGTTTTTTCCGTGTTTCGAGTCTGCGTGTCCAGTCCATTGCTAGGGGGGGGAAGGGGTGCCGCTGGTCCAGACTGGGGCATCCGAGCACAACTGCTGCATGTGTCTTTGGATCGGTGTGCATACTGGTGTGTGCAGTTGTGGGGGGCGGTGTCAAAGAGATACGCCCCGAATGTGTGTGTGCGTCTTGGAACCAGACTCTGCCATGATTTGACGTGACAAACTGCTGACACGTGGTGCAAAATACATGAGGGCAGAGGCGATGATTTATTTCGGCTTTCTTTGAGACAAGCTCTCTGTATGTTGGATTCTGTGCAGGTGAAGCCCGGAGTAGGCGGAGTGCGGAGGTGCTTATTAAAAGGACTAACTGTCTAGGGTATTGGGTGCAGTCGGGCTGCAGACGCCTGTGGGGTTTTGTGTGTGCTGGGGGCACTTCGCACTTGGCGGTGGGGGCCTCGCGGCCGAGGCATGGGGAGGAGAGTGGTGGGGCAGAAAGGTGTTGGCACACCGACCTAGGCGGAAAAGTGTGTAGGGTCGAAGCGAGGAGTTGCTTTTGGATTGGAGTTGAGCTCTAGGGAAGGTGGGGGATGGGAGAAGTGGTCTCGGAAGAAAGTGTCCCTAGCTTAGGTCCAGCGCGAGAAGGCTGGATCTGAGTGGGGCGTTCCCCGGCCGTGGCAGGCAAGCGGGCGGCGCTGTGGCATTGGGGTTTGAGTGGTGTCCGAGAAAGGCCGGCTTCTGGGGCCTGGAGGGTCTGGGACTGGAGTTTGGGGGCAAAGTCGGAGCCTGTAAGGGGAGTCGGAGGGGAAGCAAGCAAACCCGAGCTCGCTAAGCTAGGAACAGGGATCTCCAACAGGGGTCGCCAGTGGCCAGGACGCAGCTGCCGAGCGGAGGTCGCGCGGGAGGGACCCAGGGGACAGGGGGCCGTGCGGCGGCTGTGCGCGGTCCCCCGGGCCTGGCGAGGGCAGGTTCTGGGGACCTTATCTGGGCCGGCGAACCTGATGGCGCCTTGGCCAAGTGCGCCAAGACGTGTTTAAATCTCAGGGTTAAAAAGATAGTGTGTTGGCTAGGTCTGTAGTTAGCGCAGTAACGGGGTCTCAGGGCATTTACAGGGGCCTAGAGGGGCGATCCATAGGGTCAGCTCGTCCTTCCCCCTTAGACGCCGCGCTGCCGGAGAGGCCTCTCTCTAGTAGTGTCCCGCGGGTGGGGGCCCAGGGGAGGCGACACTAGGATTGGATACCCCGCGGCAGATTTTCCTTCCCACCTGGGTTGGCGGGGCTGAGAGGTCGGCGACACTCCGGCCAAGACAGGGTGGGTCCCCCGGGCAGAGAGCGGGGCGCGTCCCCGGCCCTTGCAGCGTGCGCGGCTAGCGGGTCCTCCCGGGGACAGCTTTCCCGTGGGCTTCGCTGAAGTGGAAACCAGCCTAAAATGGCTCTGTGCTTGTAAACTGCAGTTTCAGCCGGGAACCCCTCCCCTCGTCCTCCTGACGTCGCCGCTGACAAGCGCACAATTCACTCTAACGCCCCGAAACCCGCGATTTTGCACCGAGCTGTGCCGTGGAAGCGAATATACAACCGATTACAAAGAACATTCCTCAGGATTCTCGCAGGGCCCAAGTTTTTCCCTTTCTTGTAGGAAGGAGCGGGAAGGAGGGAGGCGCGGCAGGAGCCCGGCCGACCACCGCCCCGGAACCCGGGCTGGGGCTGGGGTTGCGGGTCGGGGCTGGGGCCCTTTCCGCGTAAAAAACCGAGGGAGGTGCCCCGGGGACGCGGATGGTGGCCGTGCGCAGCGATCGCCACCGCCAGGGGCGCTTGGCCTTGACGGCATCTGTGGTGTACGGAGTGCAGAGAGACGCCGGGAAGCCTGGGGGACCGTTCCCAAACTTCTGGAGACCCGCTTGCAGTTTCGCTTTCGGAATTTTCGGATCTTTGGGTTTCTAGAGTTGGGTGGGATTCCGGGAAGAGCAGGGCTCCAGGCGCTGGTCGTACGGATGCTCGTTCCCCTTTCGGTGCAGTAGTCAGACTTCTCACCACCCCAGCGTCCCCTCCTTTGCGTCCCCGGGTCCCGCGGGCGCGTTCCAGGTCTGGGGCCCCCAGCCCCGCGCGCAGCCCCGGCTCCGGAGAGCGTCGGCCCCGCACCGCGTTTTGTCGGCTCCAGCGGCGCGGCCGCCGCGGATCCGAGTCTATTGGTGGGAAACCGCTTTCGACCAGGGCCGACCCTGCTTGAATCCGCATCCATCGCCGCTGCCGTCCTCTTTCCCTCACCCCTCCACCCTCTCACCGACGCCAAGGGACCTGGGGGACCGATTCGCGTGTCTACACCAAGCAAGTGGATCCAGGGTTCACCAGGTCGGAGAAAACGCGAAAACCGGCTTAAATTCGGCACCGCATTCTGGGGAGGCGGTTGGGGGTGGGGAGGGAGGTTGAGCGGGTACAGAGTGGGAGGGAAGAGGCCTTGGTGGCCAGAAGGAATTGGCCAGGCGCTCCTGTGCGATAGGAGATCTGCTACTTTCTCCCTAGTAAGCATTAAGTTGGCACACACGCTGCTTCCTCCCTTCCATAAATAAATATGTCTCAGATCCTTATTTTAGCTAGGCGCTGGGACCAAGCCACCTGCCTGAAAGGGGTGAGGGGCACACCCACGCACACCAGAAACCTTCCCCTGCCCTACCAAAGTTTGGACTGTGCTAAAGACCCATTCTCCTGGCGGTGTAAACCCCTGCCCAGCGGCAGGGTGATTGATTCAGCAGCCCCTGCCCTAGAAAAGAGTCCACCCTGCTTTGATGTGTGTTGTTCTAGAAGTGCTGGCTCTCAGAGAAGAATTTCCCACTAGGGTTCCAGCACCTTGAACTTCCAACAGGCCATCCTGCTGGGACCTGAATTTCACTAATGATGGGAGTCATTGATCTGAGAGAGCTTTTCCTCTTCGTGTTTTCTTGCAGAAACCATAGACCTTTTTGTTGTTGTTGTTGTTGTTGTTTTTGTTGTTTTGTTTTTTAAACCTTTTTAGGTATAAATCCCTAGGTTCATGATTCTTGCTTAAAAACAAACAAACCAGAATAGGTTCCTGAAGAAAGAGGAGAGCCTGGGTGATCTCAGGATTAGCCTCTCTTCCTAAGACCTTCCTTTGCTGTCCTGGGAGTACTGAAGGTTTATCAAATCCTGTTTCTGCCCACTCTAGCTGAGGTGGCATTGTTCACCTTTCTCCATGTACTGGTGCTCATGAAGGACTTGCCACCTCTCTGTGTTGGAAACACTGCTCTGAGAAGTAAGTGAATGAGGGTGCCATTTTATTGGTACAAGGTGCTTTGGGGGTTGAAGAACCCCGGGCAATGGAAATGCATAGTTTGCAGGGCCTATACTTAATACTGAAAAGTTTTTGTCAGGGTATCAAAGTAAAAGAGTTCTTCTCTTCCTCCTCCTCGTCCTTGTTGTCCTTCTTCTTAATAGTTTGTACAAAATGGTCTACTGTGGGGATTTGAATGACTTCCAGTTCTAGGGTTCTCAGCTTGGACCTTTGTCTGATAGTATTTCACTATTTGGAACTTTTGGAGTTCACGACGTAACAGTATAGTGGTCATAAAGAAGAGTTCATAAAAGGTTCTTGTCCCAAAATGAAATTAGGATATGTAGTTCAAGGCACATTTTGTATTTTTTATAAACTGTTCTTATGTCTACATTGCCCCAGTACCGACTTATTGTCCCTATTCTACAAATATGAAAAAAAAAATTAGGGAACTTGTCATAACAAACCAACCTGCACATTCATTGGTGACCCAGGATCTAACCACCTGATTTTGTAAGGAAGATTCCTGGCAGAGGAGAGGACAGAATCAGGAGGCCTGGGTTCTACTTAGGAGGTATTTCTGTCTAGCCTTGTGACCTTGGACCACTTACGGCATTTTTTTTCTGAGCCTCAACTTCCTTATCTACAAAATAAATGCATCAGACTGGAGTCTCACTCAGATCTCCATGCTTCTATTTGGGGGAAAAAAATCAGTGATTCAACACATCTTGGTAGGCGTGCTCAAGTGATTCATCTGTCAGCCCCATGCCTGCTACGTAGAGTGAAAGGAGTACAGGCCTTGGTGACTGAGGCTCAACAAGACGTTTGTGAGAGCAGTTGGTGGGTTGTAGTTCCCTCTGCAGGGGTCAAGTGGTGACATTGTCGAGGGAAAGAAGCTGTGTATGTATGGGGGCAGGCATCGTTCACGCCCTGCAAAAGTGAGGTGTGGAGATGGAGGCACACATAAATGGAGCCTTCATATATAATCTTTCAACTTTCTTTTTTTTTTTTTTAAGATTTTATTTATTTATTTGAGAGAGAGAGAATGAGAGACAGAGAGCATGAGAGGGAGGAGGGTCAGAGGGAGAAGCAGACTCCCTGCCAAGCAGGGAGCCTGATGCGGGACTCGATCCCAGGACTCCAGGATCATGACCTGAGCCGAAGGCAGTCGCTTAACCAACTGAGCCACCCAGGCGCCCCATCTTTCAACTTTCTTAAAAAAGATTTTTTTTTTTTAAAGATTTTATTTATTTATTTGACAGAGAGAGACACAGCAGGAGAGGGAACACAAGCAGGGGGAGCGGGAGAGGGAGAAGCAGGCTTCCCGCAGAGCAGGGAGCCTGATGCGGGGCTCCATCCCAGGACCCTGGGATCGTGACCTGAGCCGAAGGCAGACGCTTAACGACTGAGCCACCCAGGCGCCCCCAAAAAGATTTATTTCTTTGAGAGAGAGAGAGAACAAGCGAGAACGAGTAGGAAGGGCAGAAGGAGAGGGAGAGAGAATCTCAAGCATACTCCGTGCTAAGAGGGACTCCATCCCAGGACCCTGAGATCATGACCTCGAGCCAAAACCAAGAGTTGGATGCTTACCCAACTGAGCCACTCAGGTGCCCCAGCCTTCGTGTATAATCTTTGTAATAGCATGGGCTGGGCTAGGTCATTGTGGTTTTGAAAAGAAGTCATAAAGAAGTACCTGATTCAAGTATGCTTTAGGAATTCATAGGACTAGAAGGGACTATTCCACATAACCCTCTATACCCCACCATTGCAGACAGGGTGAGTGCTGGGACCTCATTCTGCTAGTATTTATAGTGTGGGTGGGTGACTGTAGCCTCCTGGTAGCCTGGGGAGTAAAAGAACTAGATCTGATGTTGCATTTACCATTCCTGCTCTTCATTTAATTTTATTTTTTTAATTTTATTTTTTTGAGGTTTTATTTTATTTATTTGTCAGAGAGAGAGCACAACCAGGGGGAGTAGCAGAGGGAGAGGGAGAAGCAGGCTTCCCACTGAGCAAGGAGCCGCATGTGGCACTTGATCCGAGGACCCTGGGATCATGACCTGAGCTGACTGAGCCACCCAGGTGTCCCCATTCCTGCTCTTTAGGTTGAGCCACTAGGCAGTACAGTTGACCCTTGAACAACATAGGGGTTAGGGGCAACAACTCCCCCCACCGCCCCCAGCTGAAAATTCTTGTGTTGCTTGACTTCCCAAAAGCTTAACTATTAAGAGCCTGCTGTTGACCAGAAGCCTTACCAATACTGTGAACAGTTGATTCATACAGATTTTATATTTGTATTACACGCCATATTCTTACAATAAAGTAAGCTAGAGAAAAGAAAATCATTATTAAAATCCTAAGGAAGAGAAAATATATTTACAGTAGTGTACTTTATAAAAAAAAAAATCCATATGTCAGTGGACCTAGAGTTCAAACCTGAATTTAAGAGTCAGCTATACTTCCTCTCTCTGTAAGACTAGACATGTCCTGGACAACTCCTAAGAAAAATGATCTTGTTGGCTAAAACAAGTGTTGGCTGTGTTGAAGTCCATGTAAATGAGATAGGACTGTATATTGTAAATAAGGGAAGGTATTCAGTTTAGAGCTTGCAGTACAACAAGGGATGTTATAGGATTCATATAAAGTCACCGAACAAGACCCTGAAGGATCGGTTTTGCAGGATCATGTCAGGGTATTGTGATGTAAAGATGCCAGCATCACACTCCCCATCTGGTTAGCGCCTAGTGAATTTTAAAACATGATTATGTTTCACCATATACCGATAGTCAGGTCCCTTGGTTTTGATAAGATGATATTCACTAATCAAAAAGTTTTATTTATTTTTTTGTCACTTAGGTTTCTTTCTGTCCTTGTGATAAGATAGATGTCGTTGACACTGATGAAACAAAGAATCCATTATGCTTTTCTGTTTCATTCTTTTTGATTTTCTGTAAAAAAAATGACACATTTGGTAGATAACGTGCTTGTGAGAGCATATGGTGATAATCTGTAGAGTAAGGCCAACAGAAGACCATTTTGGAGCTGGTGGGATGGGGAAGATGGGGCAGATTTTTATCCTGTGATTTTTTTTTTTCCCTGAAGTTTTGTTGGCTGAGAAAAAAAAATCTTTTATTATTATTATTTTTTAAATATTTTTAAGTAATGTCTTGCCAGCAAGTTAGAGCAAGAGAGAGAGTGTGGATTTGAATCCTAGTCTTACATTGTCTTTGAAACTGTAATTGTTGTATATTGATTATTTACTGTGTGAGACACTGTGTCTAACACTTTAAATGTGTTAGCTTACTTAATCGCTGCAGGTGAGTGCCGTTATCTTTATTTTATTGATAAGGAGATAGAGTCTTTGGAGAGGTTCTAGGGCATCATATAAATAGGGTTGGTTTTTTTTTTTTTGAACTTGATTTGCAGTGCAGGAAGACTAGAGCATTTTCTGTTTACATTTATTTCAGATGGTCATGGAAGAGCAGAGCCTCTAGATGAAGCTAAATCTCTGTTTTTAAATGTAGAAGTGAAAATATTCAGTGTCCTGGGTTGGGATAGAATGTTGCTCCCTGTCATGTGAATTGGCCATTACAGTTTTGAAAAGTGTTGTGTTTCTGAAATTTCAGCTTAATTAAAAGGTAATTGGTTTTCCTACACATCAGTTTCCTTTTTTCTCTCCTCTCTGAAAGACATTCCCACACCAGCGTAGGTGAGAGTAAGTGGAAAAATTCTCAAGTCGTAGGCAAGTGGAGAGTGGAACTCCAAAGGACCTTGGGACAGCTGGGGAAGAGAGCTAGAATTTTCCCTTCTAAGTAGCTTTTCTTTTTCTTTTAAAGACTCTATTTTATTTATTAGAGAGAGAGAGAGCGCACAAGCAGGGGGAGCAGCAAGCAGAGGGAGAAGCAGGCTCCATGCTGAGCAGGGAGTCCGATGCGGGGCTCGATCCCAGGACCCTGAGATCATGACCTGAGCCAAAGGCAAACGCTTAACCACTGAGCCACCCAGGTGCCCTTCTTTTCTAACTAGTGTCGGCTACCGATGAGCGTAGTCTTTTAGATTCAACTTAAGATTTTGGTCTTTTATTACATTATTGTTTTCTTGAGTAGAAACAGAAAACTTCAGAGCGGCTCCTTGTGTGAGGCCTGGGTAAGCATGGTCCTTCCTGTGCCCACTCTGCTCTTGTCAGTGGGTTGTGCACATGGTGAGGTTGACCTCAGGCTCGAAGCTGGCCATCAAAGTTTCTTTGCTGTAGACGAGCACATATTAATTTCACCTCCTTTAAAGCTCAGGAGAAGATGTCGAGTTTTGCCAAATCCAAAGTAAGCAGGATTTTTCTGGAAATTGGCTTTTGGCATTATTTTAGGAAGTGCACTAAAGGAAGATAAGCTACGGTCTCATGGTTAGAGTGAACCGGGCTTAGGGATTTAGAACCCTTGGTCTGGCTCCAGGGGGGTGTATGTGTGTGCGTGTGACCTTGGCTAAGTCACTTTCCTTTAATCCTCCCTCTACTTCCAGTTTTCGATTTTTCCTGCCATGAATGGCAGATAGAATTCTTGCTAGGTACAAATATATTTTACAGGCCGGCTTTAAAAAGTGAAAGCCAGGTTTACTTTTACGGATTTGTGACAAATATGCTATCTTTTTGTTAGAGAAAAAAATCTCTCTCCTACATACTTTACTGTTGCAAAGGACGCCTTTACTTCCTACCTCCACGTTGGAAAGGATGTTTCCGTCTGGGTGGTTTAAAAAAAAATGCTCTTTGGTTGTAGTCATCTTGAGGATTCACTCGTAGTCAACTTGTCTATGTGCTTAGCACAAACACTGGACATGCAAGGGAAGAGGGGATCTATCATCTGATATAAATGATGCCAACTGGTGCATGGCGTGGGCTAGAGGTCTTTATTTTTTTAAAGATTATCTGAGAGAGAGAGAGAGCACGCGCTCATGAGCAGGGGGAAGGGAGAGGCAGAGGGAGAAGCAGACTCCCAGCTGAGCAGGGAGCCCAATGCTGGACTTGATCCCAGGGCCCTGGAACCTGACCTGAGCTGAAGGCAGACGCCTCACTGACTGAGCCACCCAGGCGCCCCAGGCTAGAGGTCTTTAATGAAAAAAGGCAGAGCTCCCTAAGAGACTGTTCCAGACAGGCTTCCAGTTGGTACTCTTGCTGAAAGAGACGCGTTGCTTCTCCAGCACTGTGGAGAGCTTGCAGAAACGTCCCACAAAATGAGTAGAGATAAGGGACAGAAAAAGTCAAGGGGGATTAGGGGACAAAGAACACTGCCAACGTTTCGGTTGGATCACTGTGTTGTGTGCATTTATTCCTGCAGGGAAGAAGCTGGATTTGCCTTTTGAAAGGTGGAGAAGTGGGAGCGAGGGAAATAGGAGCCTTAGCATGGAGGTACCTGGGGAGGAAAAGGAGGGTTTGGAGGACAGAAGTCATTAACACAGCGGAAGTCCAGACTGCAAACATGTACTTTTCCAGGAAGCCTACTTGTCTTATGCATTCATATCCTTGTTGATATTAACTCACTAAGTTACACTTCATCTGCTTTGATCGTACTTACTCTTTTGTACTTATGATGTCTTTATTTGTCAACGGACGAACAACAGATGCAAAATCACTACTCCAGCCTCTGGCTGCCTGTTGAAGGCTGTAGGTTGGATCCTGTTTTTGCTCGTTTTGCTCAAACTGATTGGCCATGATTGACACTGACGTGTCAGCCCAATTTTGGTCGCCGAACACTGCATCCTCATCCTACGTGTTTTGTCTTTGTTCGTATCACTTGCGGTTCTCAGTCTTCATTTTCCACGTGGCCTAGTTACACAGAGGCTTTTAAAGTCCCGAGTGTGTACAAGATGTGTGTTTGAGAGACTTACCTCCCAGCGTTTTTATGTATGTATGTATGTATGTATGTATGTATGTATGTATGTTTTCTTGGAGGGCGGGTGGGGTGGGAGTGAGTTTTCAGATGTTTATCTGGTGGCAGGCGAGATTTCTTTAGGCATCAATGTTTTCTTCAGGCATTTCCGAGGACAGGGCTTTCCTAGCTGAGTGGGACGCTGGGAGGAGTCCATCGCCAGGCCCAGAATCTTGCGAGAAGCATTAACATCAGTGTGCTAATGAAACAGAATGCCGCGGGTAATGTTTTGTATTGAAGCTGACAGTTTCTGAGATCCTCCAACGCCTCATGCCCTGGTGTGTGTAACCCCTGCCAAGGGTGTGTCCGTGATGTCAGGTAAGGCGAGGTGACATCCCCTGGTCCAGAAAAACAGCCAACTCTGGAATCAGACCCACCAGTCATGGTTCTCCGTGCTGACGTTACGCTTGCAGGAGGCAGGACGACTCTAAGCGGCATAGCAGAGACTGTTTGGAGCCTTGTTTTGGCCCTTGTCATTCATTGTCTTTAAAACTTTAAATATGCTTTATCCTTCCCAACTAGCTGAAAAATGCAGGACACCTTTCCCCTTTCCATCCCTCTGTGGCTACGGAACCTCAATGCCTTAATGCAGTGTATCAGGTTAAGTCTGTGACTAGCCAGCTGGGCATTTAGGTCCTGACCCACCTCTTTTTACGAAAGTTTTCGGGATCCAGCTCAGACCATGGGTAATATTTTGTTTTTTTTGAGTCTTTATTCCATTTGAGGGGAGGCTCTATTACTGTCTCCTCCCATATACGCTTTGTTTTAACAAGGAAGGTCCGTGAAAACCCAGATTCCCTGAACTGTGTGCCTGGGAGGCGAGACTTTTAGAGCAGGCCCTGTGTTTGGCAGATGATAACAGTGTTGCTTGTTGCGGTTAGAAGGCCAAGGGTACATTCTGGTTTAGTGATCGTTACATTCCAGTGTAAAGGCCAGATCTCCGTGAATTACTTCCCCTTGTTCTGTACTAACAAAGCTAAATTAGGGTGTTTTTATTGACTGCATAACGATATGCAGTGGGACACCACTGGAGTCAACTTCCTTCATGCATTTAAATGATATGATTTATAAAATTTGATTCATGCCCAATTTTATGGTTATAGGTATGGCTTCAGGTAAACACCTGAAATGCTCTCTAGTTGTTTTATGAATCCCCGAGGAGATTGCACAGCTCTCCAGGCTGGCTTCCATTAGACATTTTGAAGTGTGTGTGGCATTTCTCAAGCATCATTGCTGTGTATCTGTGCTGCTTGAAGTAACCGATACGTAAGATCCCCTCAGAAAATTAGGCGCTGATGATTAGACATTATCTACGCATGTCTAGCTTACTGAAAGATCCCTTGTCAGAATTCTTTGCTTTTTGAGTTCTCATGATCATACGTACGGCACATGGGCTAGTGACTTCCACACATGGGCATGTAATGTGGGATACACATCTCCTGTAAAATATGAAGGATGTTTTAGCTTTGTCAGAGGCTTGGATGGATGCTCTAATTCATTTCAGTCTTTGTAGGTGACAGGGAAACCCCAGGCTTAGTTCAAGATGTCAGGACCGCGTGGGACGATGTCTGTGCTAATTCTAAAAATCATGCTTTTTTATCGTAAGGCCCTTCCAGGCTCTTTGGTGTAAAGTATCTCATGTCAGTCCTAGGGTCACGTGAGGACCGTGTTTAACCTTGGTGGCTTGGAAGCAAATTTCTGGTGCAAGAAACCCTTTATCACCACCTGGATGCAAAGACCTATTGCATAGTAGATTCCGTTGGGGATTTCAAGGCGCCATCCTTCTTTAGAGCCAATAAGTAGTAAAGGGTCCCTAAATAATCTGTAGGTAAATAGTAAATTAGTAAGTGAACTTTTGAGCCAGTGCACAGCTCATCTGCCCTTTGCTTGGGTTTTCTCTTCTCTTGAGCAGGTAGCTTGGGACGCTGCCGTGTTTCTCATGTTGCATAATGTCCCTTTGGAAGCACTGATTTTGTTCACCTTTACTCTTGAGTAATACATGCCGTTTGATTGGGAGGTTAAGAGGTGACAGTTAAAACCATGAATTAGAAGACACGGTACGTTATTGTGGGAACCGCAGGCTGCCGCCAGCCAGCCCTGGTGTTTTCTCCTGGAGTACCTCTTTTCCCCCACATATCTTATTTCCCAGGATTGAGGTATGAATCTGATTGTAAAAAATTAGCATTTCTTGTGCGGGGACAGCAATTTGTGTCAGATTTCAATCTATTTAGAGTGAAAACCAACGAAGCCCGGTTGACAAATGGCCAGTAAATTGCTGTCCTAATCAAGGTGAATCAAGCTCTGAGTATGTGGCGGATGGCAGAATTTCATGAACGTTGTGCCCCAAAGAATCAGTTCATCTCACTTGATGATGGAATCAGGCAGGACCTGTCTCTTCTTAGAAAGGCTGCGTGTTGGCTATTAGGAGTCAGGAGGGGATGGGCGCAGTCAGGCTTTATTAGCAGGCTGGATCCGGTGACAGGGTGGATATAAATAGAAGGAGGCTCTCCTCGATCATAGCGCCAGGCCCTTAACATGGCTTTTCTTCTTCAAAGCCCTTTACAGGTATGGTTCTTGTAGCCACTCTCAAGATCTCAGGCTGTTATTTGGCTGTTTATTTGCATGTTGCTTCTTCCAAAGATGGAAGTAGTGATTTTTCAGAGATCAGATTTGGGAAAAAAATTAGGTTGCACATCCTTCAGAATCCTCTGATATTTTCCGCTTTATTTGAAATATTTTGAAAGGTCTTAGCTCAGGTTAGGTGTCCTGTGCTCATTTCGAGATTTCCCGAGTACGAAATGAGGTCGTTTTCTGTGCTACTTAGACACGCTAGATATCCATGGGCAGCTAGAGCATGTCTGGAATTTCATAAGCTTTGAGTTTAGACCTTCCCATTTTATTTTCTATCTGGAGAATATTTGCTTTTCTGAGTCATGTGAAGAAATGAACAACTGCAAACCTTTTCTCACTTCAGAGTAGGGAGCGTGAAATTATGAGTATGTTAAGTAGTTACATCGCAAGTTTCTTGAACTACTTTGAGGCAGATCACTTTGAAAAGTCTGGGTAACTGAAAGAAACGGGACATTTCTTTTATCACTAATACAGTGCAGTTCACTAAATGAGCCCTTGTGAGCTGCAAGCCTTTGGAGGCAGCCTCGTGACTTACAATAAAAAGCTTCATGTTTTCACCTGAGTTTGGATAATTGTCTCTGCACAGTAAGAGTGTAACATTCCTCATGTCTTATAAAACAAAATCAAGATGGAGAAGTGGTGTATTAGTCAGTAGTGGGGTGAGGAAGGAAGGAAGGAAGAGAATTTATTGATTCTCATAAGTGGAGATCTGAAGCTGGAGCTGGACTCCTCTGTTGCTTTGGATTTAAGAGGGGGATCTTTCTTGGAGACTGCACGTGCCTCATCTCAGGGAAGAAAGGGATGTGTGTGTTTTGAGATGTTCCCTTCTAAACCGGTGACAGTAGGCAGAGACCCCAGCCCTTCTATAATGGAATATGGTGGAATCCTTTTCAGTGTACGTTGACCAACCTGGGAGTAAAGACGTAAAGACACTCATGCTGGGATTTCCTCTTGGAATGACCCAGCTGACCTCCAGATGGGTTCCCAGGATTGACAGCCTCACTTGGCTTGGAGATACCAGCCAGCCCCTCAGTGCCCCCCTCTTAAACAGGAGAACCACAAAGTGTTACCAATCTTCTGAGGAAGGTACCTAACATAAAAAGTAGAGACCAAAACCAACAAAGAGAGCAAAATAACTTCTCTTATGAAGGAGAGAAGAAAAATCTCTAAAAGAAGATCACGAATCACCACAGGGAGGTCATAGCAGACTTTGCATCCTGGTAACAAGAACAGGATAGGGTGGGGAAGGGAGTCTTAACGAGAATTTAAAAAGAGCTTTGTGAAATTAAATTGTAAAGCTCCATAGAAGAGCTAGAGGGAGAAGCTGATGATAGATCCTAGGTGGAAGATTTAAAAAAAAAAAGAGAAGAAAAAGCGACAGAACATAAAAGAAAAAATTAAGCAGATTGAGGAGGTCCGACATTTGATTGAATATTTGGGCAAAAGAACAGAAAACAGAGATGAGGAAATTAGTAGTAATTCAAGAAAATATCCTAGCACAAGAACATGAATTTTAAACTTGAAAGAAGCCAGTGTGCCCTGAAGCCACAAGCAGATCGTCAGTAGGCACGTCATTGAGAAGTTTCAGCTCAGAGGCCCCAGTAACTGGGCTGCTGACAGACTTCCCCGGTGGAAGCTGGGAGACGGTGGACAGAAGCCCTTGAAACTCTGCGAGATGTTTTTTCCACCGCGGAGGGTTTTTTTTTTAAGATTTTATTTTATTTATTTGAGATCGAGAGCGAGAGAGAGAGAGAGAGAGCATGAGCAGGGGGAGCAGCAGAGGGAGCAGCAGACTCCCCAGCTGAGCAGGGAGCCAGATGTGGGGCTCGATCCCAGGACCCTGAGATCATGACCTGAGCCGAAGGCAGATGCTTCACCGACTGAGCCACCCTGGCACCCCTTGACCTTGGAAGTTTTTTCCCCACCTAAACTACTAGTTCCAACGTGAGGGTAGTTAACGGCATTTTCAACCATGCAAGGCCTCATGTTTTCCACCTAAATCCTTTCTTAGGGAACATACCTCCTCAAAAGGGAGAAAAGCGAGAATGGGGAAGACATGGGACCCAGAAGAGAGGCTGTGTGACAAAGGAGAGAGAAGCAAGGTCTCAGGATGGCGTTTGCCAGCCAGCCAGGCATAGAAGGCAGTTCGTCTGGATGGGAGCAGAACAGAGGCCCTGGTGGAAAGTTCTTGAGATGAGATTAACAAAATGCCTATATATCTCAGTTTATGGAGAGGAGAATTCCACAGTGAGTGGAAACATTGCGTTCTTTCGAATGGGTGATAAGTATGTTAAAACTAAGGACGTGGAAAGAACAAGGTCATGACTGACTCCAGGGCAGAGTTGTGTGAGGAAAAGGACACAGTCCCAGGGTGCTGCGGGGTCAGCTGGGACGTCCTCATAGAGCTTCGGGGTCACACCTGCTAGGAGGCGAAGGGCGGGAGGGAGGAAGAGCAGGCTGAGTGCTAGCCCATGACTTGATGACAGAAACTGGGAAGTTCATAAGTGAGTTATCAGCAGTGTGGAGATGAACACCATGGCAATCAGCCAAGGGATCTGAAGGAGAAGGGCATTGCGAGGAGTGAGGGACACCATGGGAAGAGTCCCTAGAGATTGTACAACCCAGTTTCCTCTTGCTTTTTGAGAAAAGAGACCTGCAAAAAATAATTCGGTCAGATACATAGATCCATTAAGAGCGTGGGTCCCCGACGAAGAGTCAACATGATGCAATCTTGATAAACTGTAACTCCTTTCGGCAGATGGTGTAGCAAAGCTTGACTTTGTAAGATGGAACTGAGGTAACTGGCATTCTGTAAGGAACACTACTTATCATGCAAGACTATTTAATGCAGAGCTATTTCTGAAAGAACCAACCTTCCCCTCTCCACATGTAAATGACTTTGCAGAAATATATGTATTTTTTTTAGTACACCTATGTTAAATATCTCTTGATGCAGAACTACTTTATCTTTCTCAGCACCCCAGACAAAAATCTTTTCATCAAGCTGTGGTTCTCCAGGTGTAGTGCTTGGACCAGCAGCATCAGCGGCACCTGGAAACTTGTTAGAAATACGAATGCATCGGGAGTTCTCCTGATCTATCGATCAGAGACTCTGGGAGTAGAGCCCAGCAGCCTGAGGTTTGACAAGCCCTCCAGGTGATTCGGTTGTGCCATCCATCTGGCACGACCACATCCAACTCCTTGGCCATTTACACCTCTCTGTAGATGATGGGGAAAGTGGATGTTGAGGGTGGAGGAGGGACAGTGAGCAGTCTCTGATGCACAGAATTTCTACCCGTGTGTCTTTCAGATACACAGTAATCCGTTCACGGTCAAATGCCTCGTGATGATAAAGTCATAGGAGACTGCATTTCAGGCTGTGCAAAATCATGGTTGTCCCTTTATAAACCAACCCCAAAGGACTCCAAATATAATGGCTGCTGAACTAAGGGGGAATATATGGATACAAGTCATACTTCTGTTTCTCTGAATTTTCTCATAATTCAAGGAAGTTTTGGTACACTGAAACACAGCCTTGTATGCGTAAGTTTTTAATATATGATAAAGACAGAATGTGGAAACCCAATGGGATACAAATGGGTTATTACCTGTGCTGGGGGGAGGGTCGGGAGGGGACAGCCCAGAGCTGCCCCTCACAGAATATTTGAGCAGAAATTCCCCCTATGTTAAAGAGTTAAGTGTAAGCCTTGGAATCCCAGAGAAGTTAGACTTCTGGTGTCTCAGGGTGGGGGGAGGGCTTTTTTGAAAATGCAACTTTTAGGGGTCCCTGGGTGGCTCAGTTGGTTAAGCACCCGACTCTTGATTTAGGCTCAGGTCATGATCTCAGGGTTGTGAGGTAGAGCCTCGCGTTGGGCTTTGCGCTGGGCATGGAGCCTGGTTAAGATTCTCTCTCTCTCATTAAAAGAAAAGAAAGAAAATACAATTTTTAGAAAAATCAAGGGAATGGATAGATTTGACTAAGTTAAGAAAAAGAACTAATCTTTTATCAAAAGGAGCCACTAAAAGGAAAGTTGGGGAAGATATTTGCAGCGGTTTTGTGACATAGAATATGGAGCGCTCTTAAAAATTATATGAAATACCAACAGTTAAAATGTGGGAAGGATATGATGAGCAGGGTTATCACATGAGGGTAGCATGTTACAATGGCATGTTGTGTTTTTTGAATGTCACATTGAAAAAGGGGAAAGGAAACGCGGCTGATGGCCTGGAGGGGGTTGGCTTCAGATACAGTCTGTCGTCACTGCTAGGCACAGTCTAAGTGCGGTGCAAGTGAGTCCTGTGGGCTGGAGAGCATTTGGGCAGTGTGGGTTGTGAGGCTTCGATCTGTTCCTGCATTTGGCCCCTCATCTCACCTCTGGGATTGCATGGGAAGGCCACATCAGAGGTGCATTAACATTAACGGCTGAGGATGACCAGCACAGCACTGACGATGATGGGGAAAAATAAAAAAGTTTAATGGTCAGTAGGAGGGGAATGGTAAATAAATTACTGTATTCATATTATAATAAAAATTGTGCAACCATTTCAAGTCATGTTTTCAAGGAATTTTAACGACGTGGGGGGAATGCTTCCTGTGTAATGGTAAATGAAACAAGAATTAAAATTCTAAATTCTACATGAACTCAAACCCTGCAGAGAAGCTGTCAGGGGGATCTGTTATCCACATAAAAGTGATTCTCCCTGGGTGTTAGAGTGACAAGTGACTTTAATGTGTTCCTTTATAATTTTATTTTCCTAGATTTCTACAGAGTGTGTATACCTTTTATGGGAAGGAAGAAAGTAAATATTATTGGAAAAGTGCAAGTGTGATGTGTCATTCGCCAAAATAAATACATTCTGCAGTCGCCTGTGTAAATAAAAGCCTTGTCACTTGTCCTTACAGAATAACTCTGCCACTCATTGATGTGGCTTTCTTTTTGATATTTATAATGTTACCCTTGAGTTCTATTTAAAATGATTGATTAGGTGCATTTAAATTGATGTCTTACTTTATAGTCCCCAAATCCTTTTTTACAGTATCTGGTCAGGGGCAAGTGCAGAGAGCTGAGTCCCCAAGAAGTCATAAAAACTTGAGCAAACTTTTCCCCCTTTAATGAGTATTCTATAAGCCATTGATACTTGACTGATTTCTTAATAGTTACATTCATGGGCTCTTCTTTCTCCTTCCCAGGAAAACTTTATGCCTGATTACATTTTTGAGCTGGAATGATTTTCCTGAATTTATAGATGAATGAAAACAGGAAACGATTTTCGTGTGATGCACATGCTTTAGCTTATTAGATCGTTTCTTCTTTGAAATTATATTGATGCAAAAATGCAGCACATTCTATAAAAATCCGCTACATTGGAACGTTCGTTGTGAAATGTTTGTGGAATATCACGGGGAAGCTGTTAAGTCTCTTTTTGAAGTTTCTTAGGTTTTAAAATGCCTGTGTTCTCTTTTAATTAGCTTGCTATTGTTAAATTAAAACTTTCAAGAGAGCCAAGAATTGATGGTTATTTTTGGGACATGCTCCAAATTCAAATATAGTAAACTCTGGCTTACCTGTGCGGTGGGCTAGCTGTGCTCCCTAATACGGCAGCCGATACGACTTTTAAATTAAAATTAATGAAAATGTAAATTGAAATCCTCTTTCACACTAGCTGCATTTCAAAGGCCCAGTAGCCACATGTGGCTCCTGGTTACTGTACTGGACCGTGCAGGTCTAGAAAATTCTACTGGACCTTGCTGGCCTAAAGATAATTCAAAATAGGTAAAAACCCCTAATAATTTCTGGTTAGCTCTAGAATACTATCTAGTGAGTGTTCTTCCCCACCCATTTTCTTCCTAACAAGACTTTGCTTGGCTTATGCTAAAATTACTTAACCGTCTCTGAATATTCTCCAAATGATAGGAGGAGGCAGAAAAGAATTAACAGGGGAGGATGCTTGTTCTGTTAAATTTCTTTCAGATTAAAAAAAAAAAATTTCTTTCAGATAAACAGGTAATCTGAATGCAGAAAAATAAAACACTGAAAAAAGCTCTGGTAGATTCATAGAACTTTAGATTTGAAAAGGGCCCAATGATTACATCTAATCAAGCTTTCATGAGAGGTTTAGAGGAACAGAGAGGTCAAGTTATTTGCCTAGGTCACACAGCTAGATCGTGGCCTTGTTACTCTCCAAGTTACTATAATTGTGTTGTTCAACAACTTTAGAGAGGAGAGGAGCCAATTAGAGTGGGATTAACTTTACATAGGATCACAAGTGTATTGTAAAAAACAGGAAGTTACCCTTTAAAAACCCAGCTTTGTGAGCTTTCTTTTCATGTCTTTAGAAAAAAAGGTACTTTCATTAATAGACAGTTTTACCTTTGGTCTTGAAACTAATATATATTTTAAGAATCAAAATGAAATATGCTTCCTTTTAAAAATAGCCCTTTTTGGGGGGTGAGGGTGTTGGAGGCAGGAAAAGGATTTGCTTTTCAAAATCCTGTTTTCATTTTGCAGAGCTTCTGGGTCAGTTTTCACCAGGGAGATTTGCTACCCCCACAAAGTCCATCGGAAGTAAATTTCTGTGGACGGGTTTGTCATTCCCCTATTTAATGTGATTTCTCCGGTAATGTTTATTTCCAGAGGCACTGCCTAGGTTCCATGCGTTGCTGAGAGCGAGCTGTGGAAAGGGATTTATTCTAGGAAACTGCCTTCAAGCTGTGAAGAGATCGCACCCTGTTAATGTCGGGGGGGACTCCTGGGTCGTTTGCACCACGTCCTGTGGATTGTACTTTTGAAATACGCCGCGCACTTGTTTCCTTGTTTTCTCCCCAGACCTCCGTCCACACGGTCCTGTTTCAGTTGTGTCCCCGTCTGTCCGTCTGTCTGGCTGGAGCGACTTTTCTGGAACAGATCAATCAGATCATTGCACTCCCTGCAGTGAATCCTGCGGTGTCTACTCCTGCCTGCAGAGTTGGGGTCCTTGCTTTGGCAAACCATTCTCCTCTGCTTGGGGTTCAGCCTTGAGTCTGTTCTGCTAGCACATTCTCCAATCCTGGCCCCCACAACCTCGTGGTGATCTCTGCTTCTCTCTGTGTCTCTAGTGTTCCCTGTTGCTGACCAGCTTGTAAGGGGTCAGCGCGTGCCCCCAGTGTGGATGCCCTCTGTTCTGGGCTGTCTGTGATACTCTGTTGGCTCCAAGTGTCCCCCCTCCTGTGTCGTTCAGCTGCTTGTCCTTCTGCACCCCCCCATCCTTGGAAATGTCCCTGACAGACTCCAGTGGACATCCGTGAGGGAGGCAGTGTTTTGCAGAGGGTGCCGTGTCTTCCCCTGTTGTTGGTGGGCATGGTGTCCCCATCTAGGTGATCGGGTGATCCGCAAACTCACACACATGCTTCCGTCATTGCGGGCAGGTGTGTGTTGTCCGCTGCGTGCTCCCTGCGCGTGTTCTCGCACCCGGCGCTTGTTGGCTGTTGGGTCTCTGGTGGGCTGGCCACACTCGCTTATCAACAGGCGAGTTCTCTGCAGATGGCATTGGCCATTGCTCCTGGATGCTGGTGGCGCTGGAGACACACTGGTGAGTACCGCCACCCGCTGTAACATCCAGGTCTAGGGCACGAGAACTTGCAGGGAGCCCTGGCGGCCTGTCCCTCTCCTCTCTGGTCGGCTTCATGCAGCCCCGTGGGGAGGAGATCTCCAGAACCATGGCTCCCCACAAATACCAGTGTCTGTGTCATGATAGGACTCGGAAAGGAGCGTTCTTATTAGGAGAACACATTTCTGCCTGTCATCGTGTACGTTGTTTTAGCAAACTGATGTCGCTGGGGTAAAATTAGTCAGCCTCAGTGTGCAAAGTGCTGGGTTTGCCAATGCCCTCTGTTTTAAAGCATCTTGGAACCCGTCTATCTGTTCCACGGGTTCCTTTACTTAATCTTTCATTTAAAGAAAAAAGACAAACACTCTGAGTTTCTATTTACGTTTAAGTCGTTCGTGTGCGCACCCAGTTTTCTTGCACCGTTGGTCTTAGATGTTGCTGCAGGGCGGGGTTAGGACTGGCTTGCCTTGCTTTCTCGGCCCCATGCAGCGCTCCGGTGAGCATGTGGTATTTACCGATCCTTGATGTGGCTTTTAAACAAACCCAAGAAACCATTTCAGCCTTTTAACCAGTGCTTTGCTATTTTTTGGGACAGCCCTGCCTTGCATTGTATCTCTCATCCTGACTTCTCCTCAGACCGCACAGCCTCACTTTGCTTCAGAAAATAGAAAAAGCACCTGTGCTCAGAGACTGTGGGATGAGTGAAAGATAATCTCCCGGTTGGTTATGTTTGCCTGATAATTTGTCATTTCATTTGCTTATTTGTGTACTTACCTTCGTACCAGCAAGATGCATAGGTCGCTGCTGGAAGAAGCAGTCTGGACATTTCCATGGTTCCTATTCTAAAATAGGTATTTCCTTTCTTTGTGTTTTGATTGAGAAATGGCTTTGTATCCCTGCCCCCACAGCGTCTGCCATAGTATTTTATATAAACAGGTAGCTAATAAATACGTGCTGGGTTAAGTTCCCATGCTGTGTACCTGGTACCTTGCCCATCTCCTCCTGGTAGAGTTTTCTGTCTTCTTCCTGCCATTGCACCGATGACTACACCCTCTTATGAACCTTTAATTTTGACCCCCCCTCAAAATAATTTTCCAGGAAAGCAAACTGAATAGCACCAAAAGAGGTGTGTGCACGTGAGAGAGTGTGTGTGTGCACTCGCACACGCACGAGTGCATGTGGCTAGCGGTTTAAAAGGGGGTGGTATTCTTAAAAGGTATTTCACTGTATGTGAGTGACAAAATATTCTATTTATAGGTGTAGAGGCACTATGGTTTTCTTCATGCATCCTTGCCCTTTTGCTGATTTAATCTTTCGTCTATGTGTGCAATAAAAGTAGATGTTGAATGAGTGAAAGATTTAAAAGCCCCGCATGGCTGTGTCTGTCTAAACACCAGAGAGGTCAGCGGCCGACCCTTAGGAGTGGCGACCCTTAGGGGGGTGCGTGCCTGGCTGTTTCATGGGCTGTAATGTAAATGAACCAAATTGTAGGTTCTGTGAGAAGCGCCTGTCATTTACCTGTTTTTCCACCTGTCGTATCTGAATGCAAGTGAAGAATAGCCATGCTATTATAGGAAAAATCTAATTGGTCAGAAAGCACATTGGCAAACGTCGGTACTTTAACTGGGTCCGGTCGCGCATTGCTTGGGACACCCGAGACGTCTCACCCGTGTGTGGGTATTTTCTGTTATTAGCATTACGTGGCATCCTACATGTTATAGTCACCTGGTAGCAGCTCTGACAGGATGCTCTTATTTTGGAGGGGACTTTAAAAACAAAGGAATATAATCAAGGTGCTCTGATTTTTTTTTTTTTTCTTTGTTGGTTGCTCTTAGGTAATTCTTGCTGCAGGATGCATTAAGAGAAGAGGATCCTTACTCACTAGGCATGGAGAGCAGCTTGTCAGCTTCCAGCATGCAGGACCCTTCCTCCTCACCCTTGGAAAAACAGCAAAGCTCAGCAAGCGGTAATGGAGGTCTCGATTCAGGTGGGACTTTGTTTTCTGGATCTCTCTCTGACGTTTTGATTTAGTGACTGATACCTTCCCGAAAATGTTCAGGAAACAATGGGGCAGACATCTCGAGATCTCTCGCACTGCCTGTTCCTAGGATTTGCTGTCATATTTATAAGCATAGAGCAGCTTGAAAGTTACACAAAGTTTGGCTCAAAATGTAGTATTTCCAATACTAGATGGAGAGGGGTAGGTTGCAGTGAGGTGACAGATCACTTCAGAATCTCAGTGGTTAACACAGTAAATGTTTATATATCATTCATGCTAGCTCTAGAAAGAGCTGGTGCACTTTCTGCGGATTCATGCCACACCAATTTTTTGTTACGGGGTAAGCAGAGCTTGAGGGTCGTGAATCAACAGTGTGACATGCTCTGGCTCCGAACACACAGCTGTTAGTTTTGCTCAGAACCTCTGGACCAGGACCTGTCTCATGCTGGCACCACTGCAGGGGAGGTGGGAAAGTCAGCTTGTGTCCCTTGTGCCCAGAGGGACAGGACAGCGGGCTCTGCCTAGGCACTGATGCCGGCACCCCCACTCCTCTCCGAAACCTTGAGCACGGCTTTCAGAGAAGTGCCTAATGGGAAAGAAATTTAGGTCATGTGAATCCGTGGTATAGTTGTTCCTCCCTTCAAGGAACCTAACACCTAACCAGTCTTTGATTGCATTTTAGTATTTCATCGATGAATTTTTATGTGTCTCTTTTTCTAAATGCTTACACAAGAGTCCGTTTTAAAAAGACACTTTTTTTTTTTCCTTCTTTTAAAGGATTGCTCTATTTGCATAACAGCAAATTAAATCAGGACAGCTTAGCTGTCTGGATCATGAACGTTTGCTCTGGTGAATTCGTGTACAAAATGTTGATCCTTAATTCAGTGGGAGATTTGACCCTTATCCAGAGAAGTCACGATGGTTGTCTTCATATTCTGATGAGTGCTGTCAATGGCAAAATTACAGATGGCTCGATTTCATTGGATTTACTGCATTAACTCAAATTTATATCTTTATCTGCAAAAAATCTGGAAACCCCTGAAGTTATTGCCTAAATATGTGGAAAAATGTTAGTGTCGGCTTCAGAATCAGCCCAGTTTCCCCACCCGCCCCCTTGGGATTTTTCTGTACATAAGCTGGAGTGAGGAAACTTCTAGAAGCAGAGCTGAGTCATTGTCCCCCAGTGGAAGTATGGAAATTCTCTTCTGAGGAAACTGAGTCCCATAGGCGGAAGGTTCACCCTAATTCTACTCTCATTTAAGTACAAATACGCTTTTTTTTTAAAAAAAAAGTCTGTCTAGGGGCGCCTGGGTGGCTCATATGGTTAAGCATCTGCCTTCGGCTTGGGTCATGATCCCAGGGTCCTGGGATCGAGCCCCATGTCCAGCTCCTGGCTCAGCGGGGAGCCTGCTTCTCCCTCTGCCTCTCCCCCTGCTCGTGCTCTCTCTCTCTGTGTGTGTGTGTGTCTTGAATGAATAAATAAAATCTTTAAAAAAAATAAAAATAAAAAAAAAATAAAAAGTCTGTCTACGTTTGCCGCATGAAATTACGTTTCCAGTTTTGGTTCCCTGGGCTTTCACAGGCCTTCGCCGAATGCACATCCCGTGTCTGTGACTGCCTCGTTTTCAAAGGTATGTTTTCGAAACTGTTTTAAAAACGAAACGTGTGTTGACTTTTCATTTTCTTGCAGCTGCAATATATCTGTCTAGCTTAAGTAGATTTTGAAGCCTGTTGGTAATAATATGGTGTTGGGAGAATTATTTGTGCTGCATTTCCTCTCGGGTGATTCCATGAATAGGGAAGTAGGGGATTTGTTCTGTCACCAGCCAGGCTGGGCTTGTGCTGACGGCCAGTCATGTGCGCACACTTCAGAGAAGTTTCCTTGCTCGTGCACGATGGGCGACCTGAATCATACAAGACCTGAAGATCTTTACTAGAAATGGTAGTTCTGAAGAGCTCCAGATGATCTTAACATGTATAGACACGGGCCCCGGAGGTTTTTTCCCCCTTACGTGGCTGATCTGTCCTTTCCCCTTGGAATTTCCGTAAGCACCTCTTCGTGGAGGAGACTTGTAGGTGGCGCCACGAAGAGCGACTCCTAAAGGAGGAATAAATTTAAGGCAGGATCTTAAACCTCTGTAGAGAGCAGAGGCCGACTTCGAGAAACTCAGTGTTTCTCGAACATTGCGTCTGTTACAATGGACTCAAGTACGAGTCGTCAGGAAGCTTATTTTCCCCTTCCAGCTGGTAATACAGAAAACAGTTCCCATTCTGGTGTCGGTGGGGGGTGTCTGGTTGTGGGGCCCACTGTGATATGCTTGGGGCCGCCATGGGCTGTTTGGCCGCGAGCGTTTTGGATGAGACTCGCTTCCCAGAAGAGCAGGGGGAGGGCAGGCTCAGCTGGTTCTCCGTTGACAGAGGACAGGTGGGTACATGATCCTGAGTTCGAACGGTATGGCAGGCACTCTCTAAGGACTTTTATGTGTGTTGACTCAGTTTACCCTTCCACGACCCCATGAAAGGGCTGCTTTTATTATCCACATGGTAAAGAGGAGGAAACCGGACGATGTGGCAAAGTCACTTGGCTCTTGTGTTGGAGCCAGGATTTCATTCCAGGCGTCCGGAGGCTCGGAAGCAGGTGCTCTGCACACTGGGTCGTATCTGCCCTTCTGTGCAGGGCGAAGTCACCCACGTGCACGCGAGCACGCCCCCTCCACGCGCATACACGCGCTTTCTGGGATGCAGGCACAACCCAGCTGCTTTCTTATCCTTCCCTCCACATGTCTGCTTGCCCCTCCCCACGTGTGCTGGGACGCAGGCCTGTCGCTCCCCAGCAGGTGACAACGCGTGGTTCCCTCTAGCTCTTCTCGGCCCAGGTGACAGGGCCAGCGCCTTCCGTGGTTGCCCCCCCCAACTCCACTGCTTTGACTTGTGTCCCCATGCCCTACCCCGAACCACTGCGCTTCCTTGGCGCGGACGATCCATCCCTCTGACGCGAAAACTTCACCGTACAGCAGTGAGCTCCGATTCCCAGTAACAGCTTTTTTATTTTCCGTTTTGCCTCTTTTCCTAAGAAAAGCTCAAATCCTAGTTTGACTGGCACCTCAGTCCTGTAAAGGAAATAGGCACCACGTGAAATGACTCTTCCTCCCAGGAGCGCGGAGGACGTTGCCCGGATGAGCGCAGACGGATGAACGGAAGGCCTCCCCAGCGGACAGGATGGACAGTGTTGTCACCAGGCATGCAGAGAAGGCCGTGGACCCAAATTGGCTTTCTGGAATTCTAGGCTTCTCCAGTTGCTGTTATAAAAGCAAGCAAAACAATATGCTGACATGGTGATAGATAGAGTCCTTGACATTATTTTTCCAGGCTGGCTAAATTTCCCGATGAAGTCTGTAGATAAAGTGGTGTTGCACATTTAGACTGGGCGGGCTTCTGAGTAAAGAGAATTACGCTGGCAATGCGGGCTTAAAAAAAAATTTTTTTTTTCTTTTGGTGTTAGGAATACATTAACTGGAGTCCCACAGGCTTTTTTATTCTGGAAGGAAAGGAGTCAACATTCTTGTTAGAAAAATTCAGATTTCTTATTCTTGGTGCCAGGAACTTTAGCGTTCTCTGTTAAAAACAAAACCAAACAAAAGACCAAAAACACTTCTTTTTTTTTTTTTTTAAAGATTTTTATTTATTTATTTGACAAAGAGAGACACAGTGAGAGAGGGAACACAAGCAGGGGGAGTGGGAGAGAGAGAAGCAGGCTCCCTGCGGAGCAGGGAGCCCGATGCGGGGCTCGATCCCAGGACCCCAGGATCATGACCTGAGCCGAAGGCAGACGCTTAACAACTGAGCCACCCAGGCGCCCCCCAAAACACTTCTCTTTAGAATACTAATTGCCGCCCCCCCCCCCCCCCCCCCGGCTGGGTGATTGGGTGATTTTTATGTGTTTTCTTTTTTCTGGAAAATCTCTCTGGCCATCTGGGTCCTCTGAGTGCAGATGACTGTCCCCCCTTCCCTGGGGGACGTCCTGCAGCCGTGAACTCGGCCCTCGGCGTGGCCTTGGCCAGCCCTTTCCGAGTGTCGTTCGTGCTGTGGGTCTGTTTAATGCCCTCAATGGAAGGACTTTTTAAGCCTTGTGATTGTATGAATGGACTGTCAGCAGTGAAAATCGTGAAAATTTAATGCCTTGCTTTCTCTTCCCGAGTGTATGAGGAATATCTAGCACATGAGAAAGTGTTGTATGAGATTTCATCGGCTCCAAACCTGCAGACTCTCCGTTCTTTTCTTGGCAAGTGGTCACGGACGTTAGCATTCAGCTTCCCAAAGTTAGCCAATTTCAGACTGTAAAACCAAAACCCAAGATTTGATTACTTAAAAAAAAAAAGTGTGTGAGCCGTGTGTTTACTCTGCTTTACGCTATCATGTATAAGGTGCGTAAACGTGCACACCTCCACTTTTAGTGTTCTTTTTCTTTTTTTTTTTTTTTAAAGATTTTATTTATTTATTTGAGACAGAGAGAATGAGAGAGAGAGAGCACATGAGAGGGGGGAGGGTCAGAGGGAGAAGCAGACTCCCTGCCGAGCAGGGACCCCGATGCGGGACTCGATCCCGGGACTCCAGGATCATGACCTGAGCCGAAGGCAGTCGCTTAACCAACTGAGCCACCCAGGTGCCCAAATAAATAAAATCTTATTTTTAAAAATTTTTTTAAATTTTTTAAAGTTTTTTTATTTATTTATCTGAGAGAGAGAATGGGAGACAGAGAGCATGAGAGGGAGGAGGGTCAGAGGGAGAAGCAGACTCCCTGCCGAGCAGGGAGCCCGATGCGGGACTCGATCCCGGGACTCGATCCCGGGACTCCAGGATCATGACCTGAGCCGAAGGCAGTCGCTTAACCAACTGAGCCACCCAGGCGCCCTAGTGTTCTTTTTCTATCAGGAAATGTGCTGGTCACATAAATAGACTTCTGTTTTCTACAACTGAGTGGCCACTAATAGTGTGCCTGTTTTCTCTTAGAATGTGGAATTTTCTTGGTCGCGTTTCATGGTCGGTTTTCATGACGTCATGGGGAAAAACGCTTCCGACTGGTGCCTTGGCAGAGGCGGGAGATTGTCAGAGTTTCCCTGATAAAATGTTTATGGGTTTAAGAGGTTTATGAATCAGCTGTAAATATTTGCTCTGGGTTTATGAGGCCTCCACTCATAAACAGTGTGTGTGTTTATCTATTGCTCATTGAAACGTCTTTAGAGAACGAGCTGTTCGGGGAATGTGTGTGCCTGGAGGAAGTACTATGAGTTACAGGTCAGGAGAGGCCTAATTGTAGGGGACCCTAAATTTTGTGTATGATTTTATTGTTTAAAACTACTGGTGCTGGGCACACGAGCTTTAATTTTTAAAATCCCATTCCAGGTTTGACTTTTAAGTATTTTCTGTGGACCGTGGAGCGTGAATAGCACTCTCTGTAGCAGTGTTCTTAGCAACTCGCTGGGGAGTCACTGGGGGACCTTTCCGTCTCTTGGTGACTTGAACGAACGCCGAAGTGACGCCTGAAAACCATCTACAGCCTGTTTATTGCAGGAAGAGAAACATGGTTTGTAATGAATTAAAATTCAGTGGGAACTAAGTTGTGGGTAGAATGCTAGTAGCCTCGATTGGAATTGTATGAAGAGTGAAGAAGCTTAGCGAGCGGTCTCGAAGCTGAAGCTGAGAAATTTAAGCCACGGTCTCACCCTCCCGGACGATGCCAAGCAATGGCGTCACCGGTCCTTCCAGGCGTGGTGCTGAAGCTCATCCAAGCTTTCTAGCCCCAGGCACTGGCTGCTGCAGGACTTCCTCCTCGTTCTGTCTCCACGCTGGTGTTTCTGATGCCAGGGAAGCCAGCACTCCCTAAGAGAGCCCTTCCATTTTCCAGGAGCTGGTAATTCACCCAGGGGCTCTCCCAGGACCTTCTGCCTCCGAAGGCCCAGGACTGAGTTTCATGGCCATGTCATCCCCCTGGTTGTGTCCTCCTGCCAAAGGCTCCAGGGGCTCTCTGCACACACTGTTCTCTCTGAGCTTGGCTACTGCCTCCTGCCTTCCCCCATCTCCTGCATCTTCCCGCTGCCGGGCTTGGCTCTCGAATGCTCTCATGCTCACCAGCACAGAAGACAGACAAGCTGGCCCTGGAGCCTGCCTCGGGTGGTGGTGGTGGAGCACATACGCCCTACGCGTGGTGCAGGCAGAAGGGAGACATGGAAAGGTGTCTCGGGAGAGTTCTAGCTTGAAACCCGACAGCCCGAGTCAGATCCTGCTTCTGTGGCTGGACAGTTGCGTGGTCCTGGTGACTGCGCCGCCTCCCCCCCCCTCCCCCCGCCTCTCTGGGCTCCCATCATCTCTTCTGTGCAATGGGGATGGTAGTCACCATGTGTCAGGGTTCTTGGAAGGAGGAAACAGGGTGATGCACATAAAGCAGTTAGCAGAGAGCTCGTGGAGTTCTTGCCACGACCCCGTGGTGGCTCTATGGGGCTGGAAGTGCGTGACCCTGGCTGGGGCAGGCAGGCCTGCAGGTGGCGTGGGCTCTACGGGAGCCAGACAGGTGGGGTGTAGAGAAATTACAGACTTCCTTGGAGCCAGGCGCCCTGAGCAAGTGAGACGTGCGCAGGCATGCTTCTGGCTAGTGCATCAGAAAGCGAACCTGGTAATCGATGCCTGCAGCCTTTTGGGGAAAAGAGTTGTGCGTAGAGTCGTCGGGCGACACCCGGGGAGGGGTTTTCCAGAACGTGACTGCTTTCCTGCGGGTTTGCCTCACCGTGTGTCAGCAGTATATCTTGTTAGCTGGCTGCTGCGGGATCTGCTGATTTTTTTTCAGGGAGCCTGTTTCCAGTGGAAGGACCTAGATCCCTGGGTAAAGTGGAATGTTGGGAGAAAAACAAGGGAAAGATTTTCTCTTCAGGGAGCTTTTCTTTTTCTTGCACATTTAATTACAAACCAGCTTACGGGGGTCAAAGTTGAGGAGGCTAGTTCCAAGCAACTTTGATTTAGAAGACAAAATTTAAGGTAACTGCTTTTAATCTAGCATCTTCTGGCTTTACAAAAATGATCTTCTGCCCATTTCTGAGACTATACAGAGTATCGCAGGAAAATTACTTTTCCCACTTACAATTGAAGAAACCTTTGGTAGAAAAAAGGTTGTGATAGCCTGCAAGAATGAGGCTTTCTTTCCTAGAGCCTCCTGTTGCTGGTTCTCCTGGATCACCTGCCAGGATATACCACTTCTCCATTAATGACATGACTGAGAGCAGTATTTATTTTTGGCCTGTGAAATAGGCTCTTGCTTATAGAAGATACACAGGTTGAACATCTGTTGAGCATTATTGCAAGGAAAGAGAAGCTAACCTTTGAAGATCTTACTTATCCACGTGTGTGGATAACCCCTAACCCCTACTGCTCTATGTTCTTTTTTTATGATATGATAGCCTTGCAGATAACGCTGAAATAATGTTTACAGCTTGTGAGTTCTTTCCATTGGAAACTGTGATGTAATATTGTTATCCGTGCTTTAAAATGAGTTATTTGGTTCTTTTTGACTATACAGATTGTATCTTCCGCACAATCTTAAATGTTCTGAGAATTGCTTGATCGGTTTGAGAATTGCTGGTTGGTTTCTGTCACTAAGTTGCTAGGTGACCTCACATACTGGAGCAATCCTTCTGGACCTCCCAGTAGTTTTTTCCTTGGAATAACATCAGAGTCAATGCTTCCTGAAGTCCCTTATGACCCTAACAATCTGTGCTCTTACTTTATAATCTCTAGCCGTCGGAAGTAAACACGTGGTCAAAGGTGCTCATGCTGTCTACACGTCAAGGTACCTCCTCAGTGCCCGATGGTTTCTTTTACCCGGTCCTCCAACCTCCCCGGAGAAGGGAGTGGCCACAGTGACAGCGGCTGATTCCAAACAAGTACTCTAGCAGGCGGCAAATGTGCCCCGAAACAAATCTCGTTTCGTTCGCCTGAGAGCGCCTAATTTTACCCTTGATTTTGCCAGCGTAGTTCAGGCAGGATTTCTTCAGTGTTCCCTTTCCGTAGTCAACACCCCACAGCCAGCACACCAAAGCCGACAGTATCAGCAGCATCCCTTTTTTCTTTTCTTCAAGGTTTTTATTTATTTATTTGAGAGAGAGCAAGAGAACACAAGCAGGGGGAGCAGCAGAGGCAGAGGGAGAAGCCGGCTCCCCGCTGGGCAGGGAGCCTGACGCGGGGCTCGATCCCAGGACCCTGAGATCATGACCTGAGCCGAAGGCAGATACTTAACCGACTGAGCCACCCGGGCGCCCCTCAGCAGCATCCTCAACAGGATCCTCCTGCACGGTTGAATTCCATTGTCTCTTGCATTAAGGATTTGTCGCTCTTCGTGGAAGGCCCGTGCCTTTCCATTCTTCACTCTGGTGTTGATAGTCTTCTTTTTTTCCTTGTCTTTTGACAGAAGAAGGCTCAAGCCTGGAGGAAATTGGCTTTAACTGGGGAGAGTATCTGGAAGAAACAGGTACCAACGCAGCTCCTCACACGTCCTTCAAGCATGTACGTAACACCCCTCGTCTTTCTGGTCTGCATTTGGAGAGGGGGAGGGGCGTCTGCAGGAAGATGCCGAATCTTTGGGAAGAAAAGGGAAACTGAGGCAGGATTTCTTAGAAATCCAGAGGTGAGGGGGACGTCCATTTGCTTTCCACAGACAGCTGCAGGAAAGATGGGCCTCGTCCTCATACTTGATGTCTTCTGGTAATGGGGGCTGGGCCCAGGGTGGGTCTCAGTGTGTGAAGGACAGTGTGCACCTTACCCTTATTCTGCACCCGTGTGGCCCTGCAAAGGGCACACAGCCTGAGACAGGTAGGATTGTTGGGAATAAAAAGCCAGCAAATGAAGAGGTCAATACGTGTGATGAGCAATATCATCTAAGACGGGTAATGGCTGTATATTTTCTATTTTGAATGGATATTTGTATTTCAAAAGGACACCTAAAAGTCTTACAACCATCTGTGGGCAGATGAGTGAAGTTAGAGGAAATGACTGTAAATATTCAGAACACATTTGGATCAAACCAGAAAATCATTTTCATCAGTAATATTTCTTTGAACAATGCACATAGCGTGCCCTGCCAAGGGCAAGTCCCGGGAAATAAAAGATGGAGGATTTATCAGACTTTTGCTTATGTATGAGATTTTGGTAATATATCATTAGTGAGGGGAAGACTAAATTTTCAGGACCCAAGTTCTGAGGCATTACTGTAGCTTTACTGGAAATGAAAGTTTAATTCTGAGAAACAATTTTTTTTTTCCCCCCACTGGGCTATCCAAAGCAAAGATTTAGCCCAAGTCTGGTAAACAAACTGGGGCAGTTTTCTAGCCTGTTCTTGCTTTTGGCTCTTTTGCCTCTTAAAATGCTGGGATGACTTGGCTAGATCCCTTGAGGGGGTTTGGGAAAGAGATACTGATCCACAGATTTTTCCCTCCTTTCTGTACCAGGAAGTTATCAGTATTTCTCCATGTGGAGCCACCCTGTTCTCTTAGATCCAGTCATGTCTCCCACTTCCCTTTCAGCCACAGTGTGGTTTCCTTCTGGACGCACAGTTTCCCCAGGCCCATGTGCCAGGTTTAGAAGAAGAGGAGCATGGACCCCTGGACGAGCCACGTATAATCCCAACATCTCTTAAGCAGGTGCTCCTCGAGGATGTCAGATGTGTGAGCTTTCGAATGTTGTGGCTCACCAGGCTGCAAATATTAATAGACCATAACCCTTAATTAAAAATAAAGAAAAAGAAACGCGTTCTCCAAGGCTGTGCTATTCTTGAAGTGGCCGCTAGCCACATGGAGCTACTGAGCATTTCAGATGCGTGCTGTCCTGAACGGACAGGTGGTGTGAATGTAGAAGGCTGGCTGGATTTTGCAGGCTTCCTTGGAAAAGAACAATGTAAACCAACTCTGTGTCTTTCATGTTGATTACATCTTGAAATAACAATATTTGGGATATATTGGGTTAGATAAAATACATGAGTAAAATGAATTTCATCTGTTGTATCTTTCTAATTTTTCGTGTGGCTGTTAGTAAACACAACATCTGGTGGGTGGCTTGCGTGGTATTTCTCTTAGTGCTGTTCTAGGGCGAGAGGAATATTATTTTTAAGTGCTGTGTGTTTCGTAGTTCTCGTCCTCTTCTGGGTGTGTCCGATATAATCACATTGTCCCCGTGTTTCTCTTTCCTGAAGGTTGAAATCAGCCTTCAGAGCAATTTCCAGCCGGGGATGAAGTTGGAGGTGGCCAATAAGAACAACCCAGACACGTACTGGGTGGCCACGGTCATCACCACCTGTGGGCAGCTGCTGTTGCTACGTTACTGTGGTTACGGTGAGGACCGCCGGGCCGACTTCTGGTGTGACGTGGTGATCGCGGATCTCCACCCCGTGGGGTGGTGCACGCAGAACAACAAGGCCTTGATGCCCCCGGACGGTAAGTTCCCCGCATCCCGACGGCCGGGTGGCCCACATCCCGAAGCCTCTCCACTCACATGCGATCAGCGTTCAGGATGCTCGTAGAGCCTTGAAAACCGATTTATTGGGAGGTCTGGTGCTTTGCAGGTTGCTTCTTGAGTTTCAGTGTCGGGAGAGAGGGCTCCAGAGTGGGGGGACCTGGGTGCATTTTTACTTGTCCACTGAGCCCACCGGGGCCTTCTGGAGACTAAGACTGGGCATTTTTTAATTTATTTATTTATTAGAGAGAGAGAGAGAGAAAATGAGCTGGAGGGAGAGGGAGAGAGAATCTGAAGGAGACTCTGTACCGAGCACAGAGTCTGACACTGGGCTCGATCTCACGACTGCAAGATCATGACCTGAGTCGAAACCCAAGAGTCGGCCACTTAACCAGCTGAGCCACCCAGGCGTCCTGAGACTGGGCATTTTGAATAGTCACATAGAGCACCTGGAACAGGCTTCTCTGATAAGTTTTCATCTGTCTTCTTGTGGGGAGACTGTCAGGGTGGGAAGCGTGTAGAAAACTGAACAGATGTGGAGAAATGACATTACTCTCTAGGGAATCGTCAGAGCTTGTAGAGATAAGATCCATTTAGTTGCTGGAAAACAGTGGTTCCCTACAGTGACCGTACCCGCCAGGGGACATTCAGCCATGTCTGGGAGCATTTTGGGTTACAACAGGGAGGGTGCTCCTGCTGGCCTCTAGTGGGAAGGCCGGGGTGCCACACAAGACAGTCCCCGAACCAGGGAGTCATGGGGCTCGAACTGCAGTGGCATGGACTTGGAGAAATCCAGAAGGAGCTCGTCTGATCCCGTAAGTGAGAAAAGCCGCGTTTCCAAATATTTGAATCTTCACACCCTGTTTTCAGTGTTCGAATCTGCAGTGATGGCAGCGGTGATGCTTGAAGACTTCGGATGCTGATGCTCAAGCCTGTGTCATGTCTTCATAGTACCTGTCTGCCTATTTTAATTTTGACTTGATATCTTTATTTCCACCTGACAGGTAACGTTTCAGAGCTAATTCCGAGGTCCTTTTTGTCCACCATATTGGCAGTTGCTTTCGCCCGGAACTTTTGGATTTTGTCTTCTTTCTGAAGTTCTTATATATTCTTCTGATTGGTGGGAATGGTCTGTGCCTTTCTACTACCCCGTGTCCTGCGTAATTGAGAGCCGGCTGAGAGGCGGTCATGGCCCTATAGACCCATGACCATGGAGCTTGAGTTGTATTTCTGTGACGTTTATAAGGACAGAATACATTGCCTGGGCCTCAGCTGACATCGTGGCCCCTGAGTGCCCCAGAAGAAAGAGAGATGGGCCCTTCTGTCCTGCTTTGGGTCATTGCATCTGTGCTCCCCCATGCGCAGGCCCTCCTCCCACCCCAGCTGTGAGCTCATAGGCAACCAAGGTCAGACCCTGTCTTTGCTCACAAAGGCGCTGGTGCCCTTGGAGTTGATCACATCTGCAGCTGTGCCCCTCGCCCCCCCTTATTGATACTTGAAAACAAATTGAGTGACGATACACATACTGTAAAATTCATCCCTTGGAAGTGTGCCCTTCAGTGATTTTTGGCATAGTCACAAGGCTGCACAACTGTTGTCATTGTCTTAATTCCAGAGCGTTGTCATCACCCCGTAAGGGAACCCCGTGCCCATTGACCGCCACTCCGTTCTCCCAGTCCCTAGGTGCTGGCGACTGCTGGTCTGCTTTGTTTCTGTGGCCTCGTTTATGGAGACACACGGAATCGCAGAACGTGAGGCCGCTTGCGTTTGGCTTCTTGAACTTTGCATCGTGTCCTGGAGGCTCCTCCCTGTTGTTCAGCTCGTGGGTCAGGACTTCATGACTTTTCCTGGCTGCGTACTATTCCGCCAGGGGTCTACACCACACTGTGCTTCTGCATTCGGCCGTGGGTGGGTGCAGGGTGCAGCCGTAGTCCCTGTTCTGTGGTTTTACCCCAAATGGCGGGCTCCACAGTGGGAAATTGCTCACTTGTGTAGCCCAGCACTAACACCTGCCCTGGCGAGTTCTCAGTAAGTGCTCATTGACGGAGTGAATGCTCTGCAAGGAGGTTATTACCTCTGCTTATTACATAGATGCCCTTAGGAGAGGAATCCTTGTTGTTATGTCCACGGGTAGTGCCTTTCTGCCTGGCCTTTGAGTCAGGGCTGGTTGTGTCTTTGGAGCCTTGTTTCTGGTCTCTCTGCAGAGGGAGGGGCACTCGTGGGCCGTGACCCGCCGGCCCTTTGTTTCTGTGTCCCGTCCCAGTTCTGTGCGCACACATAGTGGGTCGAGCTGGGTAGAGCTCTCCTCAACGTGCCCCGGGCCCGGCCTGTACTGTAGGTCTGTCGAAAGTGACACTTTTATATTTCTCTTTTTTTAACCCTCTTTACAGAGTTTTACGTGCGTGGAACCTTGTGAACTGTAAGCACAGTGTCAGCCCATCCCTAGAACTTTCATGTCTTGCATAACTGAAGCTTTGTACCCACTGAGCAGCAGTCCCCCAGTTCCCCTCCCCTGGAAGCCACCATTGCATCACCCGCTTCTCTGGGTTTGATCACTTCCGATTCCTCACCTACCTGGAGTCGTGCAGTGTGTGTGCTTTTGTGACTGGCTTACTTTCCCTCAGCATCGTGCCCTCGAGGTTCATCCGTGTGCAGCGTGTCCCAGGATTTCCCTTTTTTTCCTTCCAATTTTATTGAGATAGAATGAAGCTACAGCGGTGTGTGAGTTTGGTGAACACCCGTCCTCTCACAGAGATACAAAAAGGAACCAAAAGAAAATATGTTTCTTCCTTGTGATGAGCACTCTCAGGAGTTATTGTCTTAAAATGTCCAAATATACTGCACAGCAATGTTAGCTGGAGTCCTCATGCTGTGCCTTTCGTCCCCTGTACGATCATAACTGGACGTTTGTCCCTCTCGACCTGCTTCATCCAGTTCCCTTACCCCCCCATGCACGGCCTCTAGTGACCGAATCTCCTTTAGTATGAGGGGTTTTGTGTCTTTTTTTTTTTTTTTTTTTCTTTTGAGTCCACATAGATGGTACAGTGTTTGTCTTTGTCTGTCTGACTTATTTCACTTAACATAATGCCTTGGGGGCCATCTGTGTTGTTGCAAATGGTAGGATTTCTTCGTTTTCTTATGGCTGAAGAATATTCCGTTGTCTATACATAGAGTGAACATTTAGGTTGTTTCCGTGTCTTGGACATTGTAAATAATGCCACTGGGAACATGGGGGTGCAGGTATCTCTGTGACATAGTGTTTTCCTTTGGGTAGATACCCAGTCACAGAATTCCTGGATCATAGGGTAGTTCTATTTTTAATTTTTTTGAGGAACCTCTGTACTATTTTTCAGAGAGGCTGTACCGATTGGCATTCCCACCAACAGAGCGTGAGGGTTCCCCATTCTCCTCGTCGCCAGCATGTTACCCCTTGTCTGTCTGAGGATAGCCATTCCACATGTGTGAGGTGATACCTCCTGGTGGTTTTGATTTGCATTTTCCTGATGATCAGTGATGCAGAGAAGTACCCGGATGTGCTCTTTGGAAAAATGTCTATTCAGAGCTGCTTTTCAGTTTTTCTTTTTCTTTTTATTGAAGTGTCATTGACACACATGTGACATTAGTCTCAGGTGTATTAACACTGTGATTCAGCTTCTCTGTATCTTATGCTTTCCCCACAAGTGGAGCTCCCACCTGTGCCCATATAGGCTGTTATAATATCATGTATTCTGCATGCTGTATCTTTCATCCCCATGATTTATTCATTCCATAACTGGAAACCTGGGCCTCTCACTCACCTTCACCAAATACATGAAGGGAAATGGGTGAAGCTTCTGCCCATTTTTTTATAAAGACTTTATTTATTTATTTGAGAGAGAGAGAGACAGAGAGCACGAGCCCAAGTGGGGGGAGGGGCAGAGGGAGAGGGAGAAGCAGACTCCCTCCCTGAGCAGAGATCCCGGGACCTCCGGATCATGACCTGAGCTGAAGGCAGACTTTTAACTGACTGAGCCACCCAGGCACCCCTTCTGCCCATTTTTAAATTGGATTTTTTTTAAGCTATTGAATTGTATGAGTTCTATACATATTTTGGATATTAACTTCTTGTCAGATCCATGGTTGCAAATATTTTTTCCCATTCTGTAGGTTGTCTTTTCATTTTGTTAATGGTTTTCTTTGCTGTGCAGAAGACTTGTTAGCTGGTTGTTGTCCCAGTTATTTATTTTTTATTTTATCGCTTGTGCTTTAGGTCTCATGTCCCAAAAGATCATCACCAAGACTGATGTCAAGGACCTTCTTTTTCCTGTGTTTTCTTGTAGGAGTCTTATGGTTTCTGGTCTTACATTGAGGTCTTTAGTTCATTTCGAGTTAATTTTTGTGAGTCGTGTAGATAGGGGTCCCTTCTTTTTTAAGACTGAGTAATATTCCATCTGCTTTGAATGAAAATAGCCACGAGGTGAGAAGATACAGTGTCATGTATGATTATTTGATTTCCTTGCGGTCTCTGTCCTCTCATGAAGTAAACCAGTCTGGACGGATGATATGTGCTGATGGAATATTGGGAAAATATCGGTGCTACTCGGAGAACGAGAAATCTTCCCGCTCGCCCAGCTCCGCACACGACGGCCACGTAGCGGTGCTCACACCCCCACCTTGGGCGGGTCCTCGGGCTGCCTCCCCGCCTTCTCGCTTGTCCTTGCTTATCTCATTCACGACTCACTCTCCAAGTCTGACACGTTAGCAGCTAAATGCCCTTGGAAAGGCTGCACAATGGTTTCGCTTTGTAATAGATTCTCTAGTGAATCGTTTCAGAGACATGTTCGAGAGTACTGAATTTTAACACTCTCGGAGCTAATGGGTTCCTTTGGTAGAAATCCATGCTGCTTTGAGAGAGAGGGCATAGTTTATTAATCAATTCTTCTTTCTCGCTTGGATGAAAAATGTGGCAGCAGTCACAGTTCCAGAAGCAACATCAAATTTGTATCCTACTGACTTTGCGCTATTAGGCAAGACAGAGACACACTTAAAATGACAAATTCCCCGTGAAAAATGGGAACACCCCATAAAGGGGGGCAGCATTAATGTGATGGAAAGATTTGAAGCCTGCTCAAAGAATAACAAGTTATGCTAATTGGAGAGTTTCTTTATTGCTCGTTTTAAAGAACTTGAAAAAAAAAATGCAGTAGGTAATCAATATGACTCGGAAATCTTTAGCTAGCGCAGAGAACAAAGTCAGGAAATCGCAGGTTCGTGGGGGCCAAAGGTTTTATTGATTGCTGTAGTACAGGATAATTATTACTTTGTAGCCAGGGGCAGCAGTTGTCCCGCAGGGAATTGGGGAATCTATTTTTGAACAGGGATTCTTGTTTGTGCAGTTTTCTGTCTCAGAGAGCTAATATCGTTGGAAATTCTGCAGCTGTACCCGGTCAATCTTTGTCGTGGTTAAACTTGAAAGGATATCACAGGATATTAACACAAGTTAAAGTCCACGACACATAATGGTTTTGTTTAGGGTGCTCCATGGTGACGGACTTTCTTACCAATCTCAGGAATCTGGGGGCTGTTTTAAAGGGAGGAACATGGCGGTTGGAGCCAGGGGATCTGGTTCTTATCTTGCCTCTACCATTAATCTAGCTAGCTAGGTGAGTTTCCTCTGAATTTTCTCATCTCTGAAATGAGACTGTCTAATGTCCAAAGAACTTTCCAGTCTGCCGTGCCTGGGTTTGGGGTCCTTGCAAAGGAAAGGAGGAGCAAGGGGTGCTAGTTTTCTCACGTATATATGAGGAGTGGAGTTGGTTTCGGAACTAGGATCTGTGGAAGTCCAGCCCAGGGGTCTGTACAAAGCACAGAAGTTTCCGTGTTACTCTTGGGGTGATCAAGTTTCAGTGGATTGAGGGACATACGAGGCTTGGGAAGTTATTGGGAGTGCCTGGGTCCATTGTCACCTGCAAAGGATAGAATTTCACTCGATAAAGAATCTCGAGGGTCATCGACTCTGGTAGCCTGTTGGAGCCCAGAGAACTGGGAGTGTTCCTTCCCAGAGCGAGAGTCAGCGGAAGTGTAGCCGAATCAGTCAGTCTGGGCATGATAGCTTCAAAGTACGGGTGGGCGGAGCAAGGGGCTGAGGGTGTGGGGTGATCTTGCCCACCACACGGAGGAAGCAGAGGGCCACCGCTCCTGCTCAGACTGGGGTTGTGTAGTGCTCAAGACTCCGGAGGACATTTTGGGATTGTCCCAAGTAGTCTTGCATCTTTTGGAGTCCCTGCACCAAGACAGTCATTTTAGGATTTGAGATGATAGTTTTACCAACCACGTAGCATTTCTTCACGGTCCCCTATTTTCTTGCCTTGCTGTTTGCGGTGAATTTAACGTTTGACTTAATGCGAGCCGTCATTCTTTCGCTAAGCCTTACAAGGAGGGAAACAGCCTGTGGCAGCTCCACCTATTTCATTAAGAGGTGATTCCGATCAGCAGGCGAGAGCTCCGTTACTAAGGACACATTCAGAGAGACCTGGGTGCAGTGGCCAATTGGCTGTCCAAAGAGCAGCGTTCCTGCTCATGAGCTAATCGGCACTAATCTTTCATATTAAAAGTATTAAGAGACATACTACATTAAAGCATCAGTAAGTGCAGTGGAGGATTATAGTTCTTATTAGGGGAGCTAGAGGTAAAACGTCTTGGCTTAGTAAATCAATAAGGCTTGATTTATGCATAAGCACATGCAAAGCTCGCAAAGGGCAACTGCCAAATAATTATTGTTTATGGTGATAATGTAAGGAAATCATTTAATCCGGTGACTGTTTCACTGTTATTTATTGAGAAGTAGCATCGCTACCGCTCAGCGTCTGGGGTCGGGGAGTTTGGAGTTCTTGCAGGTGCCGACTGAGTCGCTGAAAGGAATGCTCCTGTAAGATTGCAGGTAAGTATGTGTGATGATGCCTGTCCGGATAAAACCCCTCGGCTTCTAAATGGAGAAATATTTATGTGCGCTTTCGACTGTTGCCGTAAAAAGTATTAGAATTATGGTGCCTTAGGAATCACGCTACTAATTTTTATTTTCCTCATTATTAAAATTTCTGTAATTTGAATTGCAAACTCTGCAGTCTTGCCAGAATGACTCTGTTTACCATCCAAAGTTGAATCAAAATTACCGGGAGTTAGTTAATATATAACTTATTTGAATAAAGGGATGTTTATTCATGAAGTGTTAGAAGCAAGTGTGAACACGGCCTTATGTTATGCGGGTAGATGCTGCCAGGTTCTGAAGCCTGGTCTCAGGACTGTTTTGGGGGATTTTGTTTTTACCATAGTTGATTATAAAGTAAGGGCTGCGGCAGGTGATGCACAGTCATGGGACAAACAGACCTTCCAGTTGTTTAACTGCGGACGCTGAGAGTTCAAATTTGATCGTGTTGTATTTATTACTTAGTTTATTATTTAAATGACATTTTAGCAATACTAATGGAACTTACACATTCCCATTGTTTTCATCCGCGGTCCTAAATGTTGTGGAGCCCCTGCCTGTTCAGGTGGTCATCTGCTTGCTTTTCAGGTCTTCTGTCCCCTGTGTGTTGGTTCTTGTTTGCTTGGGTCCTGGAGGCGTCTGGGCTGATTCGTACTCTGAGTGTCAGGCATGGACCAGGACAGCCCCATGTGTCCTTGTGCCTTCTCTGAGTGTGTGACCTCAGGTTTCCGAGGCTCCATCTTACAACACACCACGCTGGACCGGGTGATTGCCGAGTTTTCCTTCCACTCGAAAATGTTCTGAATATAAGAATCCAAAGAGCAATGAATGAGATTTATTTATTTATTTATTTATTTATTTATTTATTTATTTATTTATTTTTATTATTTATTTATTTTTTTAAAAAAATTTTTTTTAAGATTTTATTTATTTGCGAGAGAGAGAATGAGAGACAGAGAGCATGAGAGGGAGGAGGGTCAGAGGGAGAAGCAGACTCCCCGCCGAGCAGGGAGCCCGATGCGGGACTCGATCCCGGGACTCCAGGATCATGACCTGAGCCGAAGGCAGTTGCTTAACCAACTGAGCCACCCAGGCGCCCCTGAATGAGATTTATAAAAGGGCTCTGAAGCAAATAGACTCTATGAATAGACGCCTATGGAACCATGTGTGGTTTTTTTTGTTTTGTTTTGTTTTTAGCCCATGGAAGGAAAAACAAAGACCAAAATAAATAAATAAGTAAATAAAAGCAGACTAAATGGTTCCCATATAAATCAAAAACCTTGTATAGGTAGTGGTGAACAACTATTTGTTTATAAGTAAAAAATTAGTCTCTTCTCTAATCCCTGCTTTGTGTTTGTGCTTGTTTTTTAAAACTCACTATATACCACATGTCCCCTTAATCAGTGTCTTGCCCAGTGAATGAGTCAATCATGAATTTTGTCCTATTGGCATCATGGCTCCTCAATTAAAAACAGTTTTAATACACAATATTTTTATTGTGTGCCTGCTGTGTACCGACTAACTAAATTTAACCCTATCCTAAGAAGACCCTTGTCAACTAGCTGATAGTATTCTTATTTTACTTTTGAAAAATGTGGCTTGGCAAGGGTAAGTCAATTGTCCCCAGGTCAGACAGCTTGAAGAATATTTTAAGGCAAGGGTGATTCCTTCCTCCCCCATCCCCCAGCTTTTGAAATCAATGCTTTGAAAATAGGAGGTCAGTAAATATTTGTTTATTGATTAAGTTGTGTCAATAAGACTTTCGAATCTTTAGACTTGAAATATTGGAAACGCATTACGAAGAAAAGTTGTAGAATTGGCTTCTTGTGGTTTTTAAGAAGAGGGTAGAACGCTCCTTGTCCAGAATGTTTTCCATCTTGTCATTTTTGGAGGCAAATAAATGGAAGAGATTCGGTCTGGAGCTTCCTTGCCAAGTGGTAATCATGAGATTATGTAAAATTATGTAAATTGTATCAGATGCTATTTGGGTGTTTCTGCACTCCATAAAAACTGTAAGCACAAAGCGGCACTGTAAGATTTTCCCTTTTGGTGTTTGTCATAAATTAATTTGCTTTCTCCTGCTGCTTAATCCGGTGACATCTCCTGTAGGTCAGGCTCCTGTCTGATTCCATGCGGGACGCGGGTTCGTTCCTTGGGTCTCCGTGGCCTCTTGTTTGGCCACTGATGGTGCTTCTTCACCCTGCAGGGCCTGTCTTCTCTGTCCGTCCCCCCCCCCCCCCCCCCCGTTGAGGGTCCTGGCCCTGGGCTGCTCCTGATGGGGCCCAGATAGTGCTGACCTCCTGTGCCACTCCAGTCTCTGCCCGGTGGACACTTTAATCCCCCCGTGCCCCCGGTGCAGCGCCTCTGGGAGAAGCTTCCAGGCACCTTGGCTCCTGTAGGGCAGCATGCCCTCCTCGGACCTCTGGCTCTTCCCAGCCTGACCTGCCTGTGTTTTCCTGCCCAGAGCCAGGAACCCTAGCACCATCTGCCCCTCCTCCATCATGCCCTTGACTGTCCTCTAGCCTGTTGCACTGCTGAGCTTCTCCCACCCCTCTTCCTGCCCTGGGCTCCTGAACAAGACTCTGACTTCCTACTGCTTCTTGTTAAGCACCCCCCCCCCGCCCCATTAAGCCTCAAGTTTCCAGGGTCATGTCTCTGTTTCACAGCCATGCCTCTATTTCAGAGCTGTGCCTCCATTGTAGAGCGGTGCCTCCATTCCAGGGCCATGCCCTCCATCCAGGGCCATGCCTCCATTCCAGAGTCATGTCTCTGTTTTAGAACTGTGCCTCCATTCCAGAGTCATGGCTCCATTCTAGAACCATACCTCCATTCTGGAGCTATGCCTCTGTTCCAAGACTGTGCCCTCCATCCAGGGCCATGCCTCCATTCCAGAGCCGTGGCTCTATTCTAGAACCATGCCTCCATCCAAAGCATGCCTCCATTCCAGAGTCATGCATCCATTCTAGAGCCATGCCTCTGTTCCAGGACCATCCATGCCTTCATTATAGGACCATACCCTCTGTTTCAGTGTCATGCACTCTGTTCCATGGCCATGCCTTCATTTCAAGGCCATGCAATCCGTTCTAGGACCATGCACTCTGTTCCAGGACCACGCCCTCTGCGTTTATCTGAGAGGTTGACAGGACCCCCCCTCCCGTGCTGAGTGTGTCTCTCACAGCCGTGTGCTGTTCTCTGAGAATGCCTGCCCCCTGGTCTTACTTATGAGCGGTGTGTCTCACGCAGAGATCCTTCTGGATATGGGGTTCTATGACATGTTTAAGAAGTGGGTAATATGACTTGATCATGGCTTTGGCTTCTTTGAGGGCTTGCATCTTACTTTTATAGCCTGTCCTGTGCTCTGAGAAGGGCCAGACATGTACATCAGGATAGCACAGCAGGGGTCTTTGATGTTCACGCTCGCTACACTTTTTTTTTTTTTTTTTTTTTTAAGATTTTATTCATTTGAGAGAGAGAGAATGAGAGAGAGTGAGTACATGAGAGGGGGGAGGGTCAGAGGCAGAAGCAGACTCCCCGCTGAGCAGGGAGCCCGATGCGGGACTCGATCCCGGGACTCCAGGATCATGACCTGAGCCGAAGGCAGTCGCCCAACCAACTGAGCCACCCAGGCGCCCCACGCTCGCTACACTTAACACCAGGATGAGAGGGGCGTCTGGCCTGGCCTCTGCATTCTAGAAACTCCGCGAGTCACCAGTACAAAACAACTGCATTTATTAAAGAACACGGAACCCTCTTAGCCACCGGGGGATCTTGCCCTCGTGTGGGCCCAGAGACACTTTTAATTCTAAGCATTTTCTGTGTGACGAACACTGGTTGGGCACAAGGGCAAGGATTCTGCATATCTTTTATGCCCTTGGAAAGAAGGCCTGTGTCTGATTGCTGTGGATTTTGTGGGTTATGGCATTGCCCTAAAGGAGAAGTAATGCATGTGTTAATAATGCTACACATGACTGAAGATAAACCTTGCGGGGAGCACAGAGCGAAGACTTTTTGCTAACGAAGTTTCCGTCTTCAGGAGTGCTGAGTTGTTGTTGCTACTTGTTTTGGTGTGCCATTGTGCGGTTCCAGAAGCACTTAGTCATTGGTGCAGGCTTCATGGCACTTTTATACATCAGCTGAGGAATATTGGACAATACTAAACAAAATTTAATTTTGCTTATGAAATTAAAATATTTTACTATATAAATTCATGGTCCTCTCACATGTGTGTATTTAGCTCTAGACAGCATACATTGATTTTTTTAAAAAAAGATTTTATTTATTTATTTGACAGAGAGAGACGCAGCGAGAGAAGGGAACACAAGCAGGGTGAGTGGGAGAGGGAGAAGCAGGCCTCCCTCCGAGCAGGGAGCCCGATACGGGACTCGATCCCAGGACCCTGGGATCATGACCTGAGCCGAAGGCAGACACTTAACCATCTGAGCCACCCAGGTGCCCCCATACATTGATTTTTTACATCGACAACTGGAAGGACATTGAATGCTAGAACTGTGGATAGTTTTACTTTTTATAAACACATTTAATAAAGGTTAAGTTTACAAAACACTACATAAGATAATTTTATTGAAATATTTTAGATAAAAATTTTGATATTCACTAATTATAATTTGTAGTTTTCCTATTAATTTCAATAGATGATTTGGAATATTTACAGGGAAAGTAGCTTTTTTTAAGACACGTAAGATAACTTGAAATTTTGATTTCTGCATTTTGATTTACATTGTTCTGATTGAAAATATTAAAATTGTATAGACTGGATATAATTTTATTTTTTAATCCCTTAGATGATTTCTGTGAACAGAATATAAATTATGTGAAAAATCTTGATTTTTTTTTAACTAGATAGTTAATGCTTTTTCTGAAAAAAGGACAAGGAAAACAATTTTTATGGAGTAAATATGTAATGATTTATGAATTATGGAAGTCTCTAATTTATTACTCATCCAAACATTGCTAGCCCATCAACAGCCAGACACACCATCATAATTAAATTTATTAATCTTTGGCATTTTGCCAACTTGCAGTCATATATAAACCATAGTTTCTGATTCTGTTATGATGAAGATATATTTGTCAACGTAGCAGGATGGGATATGCTTCACCTCACATCCTGTTCGCTTGATTAATAACTTCAGAACATTTCCACATGTGGCAGGTGGGCCCACATCTGTGCTTTGCTGGGCCCTGTCCAGTCCAGGGGGCCCTGACTCAAGGCTTCCACACTGGGTTTCTCACAGCCCCCATAACCTGGACCTCTCGGCACTGCTTGATTTTGGGACTCAATTTCCAGGCCGTCACATTCTCTTTGCCTCCAGAAACCCATCTGCCTGGGAAGATACCAATGGATGTCTTTTTCCTGCTGCCCCAGCCAGCCCACCTTCTCCTTTAGAGAAGAATGTCATCTTGTGCATTGCTTTTGGGACACCTAACTCAAAATATCGGTGTTTTAAGTGAAGCCTCCTTTACTCAAGGCATCATGTTAAGGTTTTATGCTTTTAAGCTTAATCGTCAAACTTTGTGATGTTACTTAAGTTTTGATTGGGGCCAAAAAGAATTTTAATATTTGGAGCCTAAAGACATTTTTTTAGTGTATGGTTGGAGGAATTTAAAAAAAGTTTTAAATTATATATTACATGTCTTTTTTGTTACAGAAAAGTAAGGTAGGATGAGCAGTAAGAGTGTTGGGAATGAAAAGATAGTATGTGAGGTAAGAGTCTGAGGGATGTGGGATGGGTCTGACTTAGGAGGGAAAGGAGCACCACACAGATGGTTAAGGTAGTGTTCATTCAGGTGCATTTAAAAATGCATGGCGGAGGGGGTCAGATCATTCTATCGGGTGTAGTTATGGGAGTGATATGGCAGTTTTATTCAAAATGTCATATGAGCAGTCATAGGAAATGACATCCTTTGCAACCATTTAAATGAAAGAAAGATTTTAGAATGCGCAGTCGAAAATACATGACTGGGGAGTGTAGTTTTTCAGAATTATTTGGAGGGGGGATGCGAGCAATAAAGCTCGACACCTGTGTCAGATAAAAGGCCAATCTGAAAAGTGGCCTTTTGCTCTCCTGGGCAGATATTTGGCCTTTATAATCTGGAAGGTGTACGTATTCTGAATGTCCTTCCATACCCGTCTTAGCCTTGTAATTTAGGTGTTTAGAAGTTTTTCAGGGCTTTGAAAGGATTTCTCATAGCTGGGCTTTCACAGAACTTACATTCGAGTCATGGATTCCTTGCAAGTCTTCCTCCAGGGTTCTTTGCTGATGGGAACACTAGAGCTGGTAGAGAGAGGACGTTGGGTTGAGGAAGAGGAGCCCACTCAGGCTGCTGGTAGCTGTTTATTACTATTGCTGTAGGAACGGAAACAATTTTACGTCAGTCTACCCAGGATTATTTATTGAGGTTCTACTATGTGCCCAGTGGCTTTTTTGGCGGGAATGTATGATATGGTTATTATAAAGCATTTTACATGAATCTCATTTGCAATATAGTCAGCTTTTGGCCAATGGCATGTATTCAGATGATGGGCTTACTTTTGGAAATGGATTTAAAAAAAAAATTATATATCTGAGAGAGAGTGAGAGAGCAGGAGGGAGCGTGAGTGGGGGGAGGGGCAGAGAGAGAGAATCTTCAAGCAGACTGCCTGCTGAGCGTGGAGCCGGGACGCAGGGCTCAGTCTCACAACCCATGAGATCATGACCTGAGCTGAAACCAAGAGATGGACGCTTAACCGACCGAGCCGCCCAGGCGCCCCCGGAAAGGGATGTTTTCTGTGACAGTTGCTAGTGTACATATTTCTTCGTTGGCGTTTTCTACTTTGGCCATTTATTCTCAAAGATCCCACTCTTGTCTTGCGAAGACGCTTTGGAAGGTAATTTGAAATTCTGATCTCTGGAAACTTGGGTAGGATCTTTCTTCTTGTCTGGGTGGGAACTTCTCTGAGACAGCACTTTTTTTTTTGTTTTTTTGTTTTCTTTTTTTGCATTTTCAACATTTATCTTTCTTATGCTAAGCATTTTTAAAGGGTGGCTGGCCTGTAGTGGAAATTTACAAGAGCTGGAGGTTGACCTGATGGGTAATGAAAGTCTGATGCCTGACATCTGTGGTGGTCTGCCAGAGGCTGAAGGCAAAGGTCTCTCTGCGCTGTGTCCCACTGGTATTAAAATGAAATAAATGGGTGTGTTTGGAGCTGCTTCCTGTGCAGGGAAGAGTGGTCTTTTGGCCACCTGGAGGAGGGTGAGTATTGGCCTGAGTCAGGTGGGCTGGCTGGTGGCTCAGCTTTGCCTCTTGCTGGCCACTGGTCGTGACCTTGGAAAGAAATCACTTAACCTGTTTGCATCCCACTCCGCGTCTTCAGGATAGCTAATTAACACCTGACCTTGTTCTCGCTTGCTGGTAGTATCAACCCCAATGTTGCTGACAGATACAGAAGCTCTCTGGAACCCACAGTACAGTGGGAAGGACACTCAGCCTCACATCATCCCTCTTTTTCTTTGTTTAAATGCAAGAGGCTTTTTTTTTTTTTTTTTTTTTAAAGATTTTATTATTTGACAGAGAGACACAGCGAGAGAGGGAATACAAGCAGGGGGAGTGGGAGAGGGAGAAGCAGGCTTCCTGCGGAGCAGGGAGCCCGATGTGGGACTCGATCCCAGGACCCCGGGATCATGACCTGGGCCGAAGGCAGACGCTTAATGACTGAGCCACCCAGGCGCCCCTAAATGCAAGAGGCTTTAATGGTCCCCCTTCCGATGCGGGACTGAGGGAGGTGTCCCGTGAGGAAGCTCTTGCAGCTTCTAGTGCAGAGACAGCTCACAAAGCTGGGAGCCCCCACCCAGCTGCTCAGTGCCCAGGATGTTGACGAGGAATTGCTTTTTCCCCACCATCTCGGGGAATTTTGGTCATGCTTCTGTTCAAAGTTATTTTTGCCTTGTGGTGTAATTATTTATGGATACACGATCTCATCCATTTGATAATAAAAGTGAGGTCTTGTGAACATTTTGTAATCAGAAGAAATATGTATTTTGGATCCTAATTAAACGTGTGAACCTTGGACAAGTTCCCTCATTTCTAAACTTTGTGACCATCAGTGTTTCCATGGAGGGTAATGATAGCTGTCTTCTAGGATTGTTTTGTGTATTAACTGGGATTTGTATGAACTCAGAGCTGTGCTAAGAATATAGGAGGAAATCTAGAAATAATGTCTTTTTTCTTCCTTCATCCTCTGGCTAAGGGTGGTATTTTTTTCACCTTTAAATTTTATTTATGGATTGATGGTTTTAAAGACTTTACTTTTTAGAGCAGTTTTAGATTCTCAGTAGAATTAAAGGTACAGAGATTTCTCACATACGTCCTGCCCCCACATGAGCACAGCCTCCCCTACTATCAACACCCCCACCAGGTGGTCCACTTGTTAAAATCGGTAGACCTCCATGGACTACATAGCGTCACCAAGTTCATAGTTTACATTCGGTGGTGTACAGCCTGTGGGTTTGGACAAGTGTATAATGGCTTGTGGCCGTCTTTATAGTATCACAAAGAGTAGTTTCACTGCCCTAAAAATCCCCTGTGCTCCCCCTGTCCATCCCTCCTCCCCTCCCCGTACCCCAGCCCACCCCTGATCTGTTTACTGTCTCCATGGTTTTCTTGTTAAACACCGTCCTGTAGTTGGAATCCTAACACCCTTTTATTTTTTATAAAAGCCTTGCACACAGTTAAAGCCCAGTGTTTCTTCAGAACAAAGCTTCTGCCCTAATTGAAAAAAATAACAGCAACCACCAACACAAACTCATTGGTAGCGGTGTGTGCATATTATTTATTGAAGAGCCTTTTAAGTCTTACTGCACTCGTACTCACTAGTCCCGCTCCTCGGCGTTGAAGCGTAGGGTGCCTTGGAAACAACGATTCAAAGCAGGGAGGAGAGCCGTTAGTCATACACATTCGTGTTGCAGCTAAATGATGACTGACAGCCCGATTGCAAGGGAGGAGAAAGAAAATCTGGGGAAAGTGGGTATCGTGCAAGAGCAATCTAATGCCGTTTACTGTGGGAGCAAATAACCCTGTCAGTAGGTCTGCAGAGTATGGGGTTATTATACAGTGAAGTGTCAGCTATTATACGAGAAAGCCGAATAATTGATTTATAGGACTCTCAGGCCTCAAAAAAGTTTTACATTTATTTTGTATCTACTAAGCGGGTGGCAACAGAGGGATGCGGCGTGGAGAAATAAAGATCATGAAGAACTGCTTCTCTTTGACAGGTGCTTTATGAGTCGAATGTGTCATTATTATAAGTACCTTAGAATTCCTCTACCAGAGCCACACCTACCGTGTAAAACAGCCCTGTTCTGTTCCCCCGAAACACGGTAAAGCCCTCAGACAACACAGCCTCAGGGCACTGACCTGGTACACACATAATCCATTCTAATGGTTTTTGTACTTTGAGACGTAGGGAGGTGAGCTGTGTTGTGGGTAGCCGACAGAGTAGGCAGTGAGCCGGCAAGGACCCAGGCTCAGACGGAGCCAGTGCTGGGGACGCATGGCGGGGACAGTTGTCATGATCCGGAATCAGGCGGACCTGCGGTGTGGCTGGGTGAGTCCAGAGTTGAGGCAAGCTCCATGACAGGTCACCTCTCCGTTGAGATCGGGTGGATGGAGAATCTAGATGGGAAGTCCAGGTCACGTGGTCCAGGCCTGGGGACTAGGACTGGCCAGAGCCAAGCAAGACCCCATCAGTAGTAGTAGCCCCGTGGGAAACAGATCTAGAACCTACAACAGGATTGGACGCTGGACTGGGAAACTTACCAGGAAGGGTCAGGGCTGGCCTGACCTCACGGACAGGGTAGACCCACTGAGGCAGCGGGGAGGGAGCTGTGGAGTGGAGCCATAGGTGATGCTTCTGGGTCCCCGAATGGATGACTTGAGTGAAGGGAGCTTGGATGGGGCTGTGTGTGTGCCCCAGGAGTCACGTCTGGGCTCGTGGGGCCCTGGGCTGAGTGGCTTGTTTCCTTTCAGGATGCGCCCATGAGAGGGCAAGAATTCACAGAGCTTCAGCTACTAGAAATTTCCTGTTTCTGAAGAGATTTAATCAGAGGGAAGTGCTGCAGAATTGAAGAGAAATGTGATTTTAAGGGTTTTCATAATTATTATTTTTCTGGTTATCTCCTACCAATTGACAGAGCTATTTAAGCATTGTTGATTAAACAATACAGATTTTTTAAAAAGCCCATTTGACATCTTTACACAATGGTGACTAATAGCCCCCAAAAGCCCGTCGTGGATTATAAGAAGGAGTTATCACCATTAAAATCATCTTCAGTGATTTTTTTCACAGTAGATAGGTATGTCAAGTCATTAGTATCTGATCAGCTTATTTCTTAGAAAATTATATGATGAGTATCTTCTGAGACTGTCATAAAGCAAGATAGTTTGCCAACCCACACCAACTTCCCACCACCCTCAAACATAATCAAAACAAGACTCTTTGAAAATCTCCAAAGAGAATAAAATTTATTTAAAACCTACTTTCTGGTTTAAATGTTTTATGGCCCTTTAGAGATTAAGGGATGATTTATGTGCCTTGTGTAGTGTTATTTGGAGTAATACTTAATCACAGATTTGTTTTTTGAAATGAATAAAGCAACATTTTTTTTTACATTCTTCCTCTGTACATCTAATGTGTAATTTGTTAGCCCATCAAAATTAATTTTAGATCCCTAATGTACGTGGAGTTTTAGATTTATAAGTCCTGTTAATGTTTCTTCCAGTAAAGTGTATGTATTTATGTGCCCTGCCAGGGTGGATTTCTGCAAAGCATTTATGCAAGGGGGATATTCACACAAATAACCAACTGGCAAATAAATGTCAATTAAAATTCTATTAACATAGTTGGCCGCAGCTCTTTAACAAATATTTAAGTACAGTATATTAGATTAAATTTAAATTTTTTTTTGAAACGCTTGCCTACTTAGTTTCCCAATTTAACTCGTCTTTCTGCTATCAAAAGCATGTTTTATTTTACGCTGAGAGGAATATAGGTTGACTCTGCTTACGTATGAATATGGCTTGCTAAAAGTACAGTTGACCCTTGAACTTGATGGGTTTGTACTGCGAGGGTCCACTTACACATAGATTTTTAATTTTTTTTCGATAAAAACAGTTCAATACTGTAAATGTATTTTCCTTATGGTTTTCTAAATGACTGTATTTTAAGAATGCAGTGTATAATACATATAACATGCACATGTATACGAAGGAGTTGTTAATCAACAGTTTATGTTGTCAGTAATGATAGGCTGTTAGTACTTAAGTTTGGGGGAGTCAGAGGTTATATTTGGATTTTGACTGCACAGAGGGTCAGTACCCGTCACCCCCCATCACCCCCCTTAACCCCCACGTTGTTCAAGGTCAACTGTATTATAAAGATTTTTAAGTGGTTTTTAGACGCACAGGGATTTGGTTATTATGGACCTTTTTCTTCTCATTTTCATGGTACCCTTTACTTTATTTTATTTTATTTTATTTTTTCTTTTCCATTTTTCTTCTCTGGGGATTTTTACCTTACAGCTCATCTGAGGTCCTTGATCACATGGTTTATGTATTAGGGTACAACGTAAACTTCTATTACAAAAAGACCCCCCCCAATACTGTGGCTCACAGTCATTTAGAAGTTTATTACCCTTTCCGGCAACAGGCCAGGGGTGAGTGGTTCAGGATGGGGGACTTCTGCACCACTGGGTGGTTGGAAGCTTGATTCTCCTTTGCATTCCCAGCAAGAAAGAGGGAAAGAGAGCGTCCAGGGCCAGCTGCTCACCTTCCATGGGCCAGAATTCAGCACTCGGCCATCCCTTACTGCAAAGGAGGGTGAGAGATGCACTCTGCAGCTGTGGGGCCCAACTTCGTAGCCGAAACTCCCTGGGTGGGGAAGCTGCTTTTACTAAGAGAAATAAGGGGAAAAATGGTCCTCAGGGACAGTTAGCAGCATCTGCTATAACACATTTAGCTAACAAACATTTTTTTAGGGTAACTGTTTCATCTTTCCAAACATCTCAAGGAAAATGTGAAAGTGCTTGAAATATAAAACCAAACCACACTACTTTTTTTTTGTTTGTTTGTGCGTTAAAATGCATTTTCTGTGGGTGATAAAATACCTTAAATTTCTAGCTTGTAGCTCCCCTGTATTAACTTTTAAAGAGATTAATGGCCCACATTATGATTGCCTTTCTCATAGTTGGAATACACCAGCAACACTCTTCACTGTGCTTTTAAGGTGTAGCCCAGTCTGGGGCAGAGCAGAAAATCATTTACTACTTCTGCATTTCTGTGTGCTTAAATATATTCTGTTGGGCCTAGATTCAGTTTTTTCATTTTTCAATTCTGTTTTATTTAAGCTTGAGTTTTATCAGCTGATATGTCTACAGTATTTTCAAGAGACAAAACAGTTCTAAAAGGCTTGTTTTTAAAAAAATTAGCAGTGTCTTGTTATAGCCTACAAAATACCCTCACTCTCAAGCTAAGTTGTTTTTAACTGTTTAAGATGAGTACCCGGGATAAAAGAAGCTCCCCCCACCCCAGACACAGCATTGTACCATTTTGGAGTATATCAAGGACAGAAAGGTCCTGCACATGTCTTGAAGGACAAAACAAAACAAAAAACCAAAAAACCAAAACCAGATTATATTATATAGACTATTGATTACAATATTTTGATTCAATTACTTTACACAAAGAGATAAAAGCGAAGGTTACAGAATGTTTATTCTCTGGTCTGTACAGTCAAATGTGAGGCTCAAAATGAGGCCAGCAGCTTTTGCCATTGGGGACCTTAGCGTTGAAGTAAGACTGAGGGAATTTGAGATGTGAAGACGACAGAGTTGAGGTGTTTGATGCCTTTATTCTTGCCTTGAACACGGTAAGAGTTTAGTGCTCAGCTGGGTCGTGGTGATTCATTCTGATTTCAGTAGTGTCAGTGGTCTTAGTAATACCATTTCTCAGTACTAGAAGTAGAATGGTAAACTGTGTGGATGAAGCCTCCATTCCGATTGGATTACATTCCAGTTGTTACATGTGATTCCTTTTAAGAAACGGAGGGAGGATGAGTGACTTTTATGCAAAGATTGAGAGCGCATTTGGATGGTATCTCTGATGGACGAGCAGAGAGGGCAAGTTCGGACTTCCATGTCCTCGGGATTGATGCCAGGGTCCTAGTTGATACCCATCATTTGGCGGTTGTAGACTTGGCCACAGAATAAAGGATGTCAAAAAGATTTTTGGGGCGCCTGGGTGGCTCAGTTGGTTGAGCGACTGCCTTCGGCTCAGGTCATGATCCTGGAGTCCCGGGATCGAGTCCCGCATCGGGCTCCCTGCTCGGCGGGGGGGTCTGCTTCTTCCTCTGACCCTCCCCCCTCTCATGTGCTCTCTCTCTCATTCTCTCTCTCTCAAATAAATAAATAAAATCTTTTAAAAAAAAGATTTTTGGAGTTATTACTTTAGTTAAACTTTGATTTTCTCATTTCAGTCTATTTAGAGTGGTCCTGAAGGGACTCAGTGACTTTTTTTTTTTTAAAGATTTTATTTATTTATTCATGAAAGACAGAGAGACAGAGGCAGAGAGAGAACAGGCTCCCCGCAGAGCAGGGACCCCCGATGCAGGACTCGATCCCAGAACCCTGGGATCATGACCTGAGCTGAAGGCAGACGCTTAACCGACTGAGCCACCCAGGCGTCCCGGACTCAGTGACTTTTAGATAGGTCTTTTGAACCTGTAAGCTCTGAAATCTGGAAATCATCTTTTGTAAGTTGGCCCATTCTTCATGGACAGGGAAGTGGGATTCTCTGCTTTCTGGCTCTCACTGGGGCGATTTTGTTTCTGGAGGCCTCCTGGCTCTGCCCCCTTGTCCAGCCCTCTCCTGTTTTCCTTCTCTTTCCCTGGGGCTCCCCTTTTGCTACTGATTGCCTGAGATCCCTTCGCAAGCTTCTTCTATCATCTTATCCATGTGCCAGAGCTCATAAAAAATTAACTATGAATTACAGATGAAACAGCCAACGAAAAACTTTCTTTGTGCCCTCTTTTCTTTCAAGATGTCACACCCACATGCTGATCTCATATTCCTGACCCCTAAAGGCAAAAATGCTTAAGACTGGAGCATTAGGGAGGTAAGATGACAGATGTTTCCCCTCTTCTCGTGTGAGGGGCAGATCCACGCATGTGCACATAGTACCGGGATTACACCAAGAGCCCTTACTGATTTAGTCACATTAAAACCTACCATGACTTCTTATCAGAAGCATATGAATAATTGTTAGTTGGTGGATGATAGTTTTGGATAAAATGAAGGAAGTAAGACAGTGGTGTTTACTTTTTCTTAAAATTGAAGTTAGGTATATAGACTTACATATTTTTTTGATTGAAAGACTTATTCCTTTTGAGATACAAAACAGAGGATCATAGGGGGAGGGAGGGAAAAATGAAACAAGACGGAACCAGAGAGGGAGACAAACCATAAGAGACTCTTAATCTTGGGCGCCTGGGTGGCTCAGTCGGTTAAGCGGCTGCCTTCGGCTCAGGTCATGATCCTGGAGTCCCAGGATCGAGTCCCGCATCGGGCTCCCTGCTCGGCAGGGGGTCTGCTTCTCCCTCTGCCCTCTTCCTTCTCATGCTCTCTGTCTCTCATTCTCTCTCTCTCAAATAAATAAATAAAATCTTTAAAAAAAAAAGAGAGACTCTTAATCTCAGGAAACAAACTGAGGGTTGCTGGAGTGGAGCGGGGTGGAAGGGATGGGGTGGCTGGGTGATGGACATTGGGGAGGGTATGTGCTATGATGAGTGCTGTGAATTGTGTAAGACTGATGAATCACAGACCTGTACCCCTGAAACAAATAATGCATTATATGTTAATAAAAAAAAGTAAAAAAGAGAAAAGTTAAAAAAAAAAAAAGAGACTTATTCCTGTCTATAACTTAAACTTGTAGACTCTCACTCCCTTCAGAATATTCTAGAAGGGTATTCTGATTTCCCCATTCTGCTCCATGTGCAAGTGAAATTTGCTCAGGCATGCACATATAAGTGTGTGCTTATATGTTGGTAGTAGGCTAATGTGATTTGAACACATGATTTTCATAGTTTTCTTGTCATAAACTGATCTGTATGGGAGTCCGCTTTGGATTAGTACCAATTGGCTGTTAGTTTGGGAGGTTCTTCCACTGGGAGGCCTTGGTGCCTCTACACTGAACACATGCTAAATCCATTTTAATGAGACAGTGAGCTGTGGACCAGGTAGGTTTAAGAAGACAAAAAGAATTAATGCCCATAGTTGTCACCTTCTCAACTCTATGTTGGCACATTCTGCTGAGATCTGGAGCTCTCCTGGTTACTTGCTGTGGTTTGCAGCGTTCCTTTTTCGTAGTGAATATCAAAATGCCCTTCCTATTCTGCTTTCAAAAATTTTTTTATTGTGGGAAATTTCATCATACCCAAAAGTAGATGGGCTATATGGTGACACCTCCCCCCTGCAATCTGCCCATTGCCCGACTTTGGTCATGGTCAATTCAAAGCCAACCTTATATAATCAATACTCCCACCCATTTCCCCAGCCTGTATTGTTCTGAAGCAAAGCCTAGACTTCATATCATGTCATTTGTAAATATTTCAGTAAATGTCTCTCATGGATAATTCTGCACAAGCTTGTACAAAATGATTGAAAAGCTGTGGGATTGAGAAACTTTTTGTTTACTTACAAAATGGTTTTTACAAATTAGAACCAAATATTGGTTTAAAAATATTCTTCTATTGGAAGTGAAACGAAGTATATTTCCTTGAAATTGTTTGAATTAATAAAAATTAAAATCAGATTATCACCTCCCCATCCCCCCCCAAAACCCAAAACAAAAGGAATGCCGTTTTTATTATATTTTATGATGAGTTAAGAACAGAGAATTTGCATTTTTCTTCCATTGGGAGACCCAGAATGAACGTCAGATTTAAATGTGGTGGCTTTGAGTTAAACTTTTGTTTTCTCTTTCCATGTTTTGCATTTTCAAATGTCCTGGCACATTAGCACTAATCCTACTGTATGTCATAGGAGCCTTTTGGCTCTCTTTCTGGAGTGAGCAGAGGTAGCAGTGAGCCCTGAAGAAGTTCGGGCATTGTCTTGGGATGAACTTGCAACATCTAGAGTGAATTGATTATGTGTTAGTATGGTGGTTACTACTTTCTTTTTTCCTTTTTCCTTGCCTTGCCTTGCCTTGCCCTTGCCCTTGCCCTTGCCCTTGCCCTTCCTTTTTTAAAGTAGGCTCAATGCCCAATGTGGGGCTTAAACTCATGACCCTGGGATCAAGAGTCACATGCTTCACCGCCTGAGCCAGCCAGGCGACCCCTGAGGTTATTTTTAATTGCTTTCCTTTAGAGACATTTTTAGGAGTGGGAAGCATTGAGTTGCCATTCGTCCAGAAGTTAGCTTTGCAGGAATGATGTGTATATTCTATCATAGAGGCTTTGAAACTGGCCTTTGGCTGCACTGAGTGCTTCTGGTTCCTTGCATGAATTTCATTTTTCTCCTAGAGCAATTGTTAAAGAATCCTTGTAGCTCTGTCCCTGTTACCTTGTGAAAAGTATTATTATTTTTAATCAACCGACTACTTTTTTCTTCTTCTTCTTTTTAGAGAAAGTGCAAGCAGTTGTGGGGGGTGGAGGTCCAGGCAGAGGGAGAGGGAGAGAGAATCTCAAGCAGACTCCCCACTGAGCTCAGAGCCCGATGACCTTGAGATCATGACCTGAGCCGAAATCAAGAGTCGGAGGCTTAACTGTTAAAAATATTATTTATTTTATTTTAGGGAGGGGGAGGGAGAGCTCAAGCAGGGGGAGGGAGAAGATGCCAGCATCTTAAGAACAGGTAATTCCAGGGAAGTTTGTGCACATCTTGGTCATCATTTTGCAGTACTGCTGAAATGATTCTCTTGGGGTAAGTGTCATCACCATCAGCTGAGTTCGATTTCCCACTTGGTAGATTTCCTCACTGGTTAACCCTGAGCAGGATAAGCTAGCTTTTCAAAAATTTATTTATTTTTTCAAATGTTTATTGCTGCCCCCCCCGTTTTTTCTTTAGCTGTTGTTGTCGTTGGACCGTGGGAGACAATGGGAGGAGCGGGCTTAGTTTAGGACTTGTGTGTGTGTGTGTGTGTGTGTGTGTGTGTGTGTGTGTGACTCAGGCTAGCATGGATATGGAAACACCAAAGTATCAGAAACATCAGGGGAAAACTCTGGAGTCAAGGGACAGGGCCCCAGAGTTTGCTGTGGGCTTAGACCTGTGTGGGGATCCAGGCTGGTGAGGGTTTGTATTCTAGAAAAGATTGCAAGATAGAACTTGAAATTGAACTGAGAACCCGAGTAGTTGGGATCCTCTGTGTGAAAGTGTGGAGCCACCACCCCTTGTCCTCAGGATAGATACAGGGACCCAGTCACGCTGGAGGGGGCGCTGGGGCTCTGAGGGCCCTGGAGCCTGGACCTTAGAATAAAAGATACCCTGGCAAAGAAACCCTTTTTCCTGAAAGCAGGCTGTCTACGTTTTCTATCCTTGGGCCTCATCACAGTTACCCACACTAAAGGATGCTTGAGTGATGCGTCATTTGGAGTATTTATAAACTTTCCAATAAACGCTACGCTAATGAAACAGAGAGAAGCTGCATCTCTAAATCAATGCACATATTACTTCATTGTACATGTTGTCATGGTGCATATTATCAGCAGAAAAGAAACAGACTCTTGTCTTTTTCACTGGGTTAATCGAACTGGATAGAGAAAATACTCTCGAAATCGTTATTGCAGACAGTTGGCTTTAACAGTGCGTGGTGTGGCTTGATTCCTGGAGTTTTTCTCATGTGATATTCTCTGTCTCCGTGTCCTCCTCACCCCGTCAGCTTCTTCTTCTCTCAGCTGACTTCTTTCACTTGATCATTGCTCTCCTGATAGTTATTTCCATCCGATTTCCAGCTATCCCTCACTTTCCTGACTAATGGCACCACCATTTTAATTTGCCAATATAACACAAAATTAAAGAAACCACAACATTCTCGCAAAGTAGCTTTGAAGCATGGGTCTACGGCTCTGCCTTTCTGGCCCCCCGAGCGTTGATGAGGCTTTTCCCTGGCCAGGCTGGTCCTGCTTGTGTTCAGCTCTGCGCTTTTCCTATTTGTAAAATTCTTGTCATGAGCCAGGAATTGCTATTGTATTCAAATAGAATTCTGGCTAATTCTAGTGTAAGGAAATTAGCGAGGAGAAAAGTAAAACATAATTATGCGGGAAATAGGCTAATTTAATGACTCCATGAACATATTTTATACTTTTATTATTTCAAGGCAATATATCAGTTGTAATAGGATTTTTTAAAACTGTTGGAACTGAGTGAATTAAGATGGGTTGAATTAACAGTACTTCAATTTTCGTATATGTTTGCTTGATATTTCACACCAGCAGGTGCAATACTCATTAAGGAAGTGTTTGTTTTCCCTTTGAGGTGTTTTCTTTGTAGTGATTGAGGGGCTCTTGGAAAAGCCCTAGTTATGCGTCATGCCATAAGGCACGATGGCCAAAAATGTTTTGAGTACAGATGTAGTAACTAAAACAGTCACGTTAGAGGGTTATAGCACAGAATCGCTGGCCAGTCGCTTTCAGGTTTAATTCTTTGTTACTTTCTAGTACAAAGAATGTAGTATCTTTTGCCTAAAATGCTAAAAGTGTCATTTCTAAATTGGACCAAAATTGAGTTCATTTGTAGGATACCACACATCCTCCACACCAGAGCGGATGGATTCCCTTTCTAAGCGAATGTGAAATGTTCTATGCAGTTTATATATATCTCTGTATTCCTGAACATGCTTTCAAGGCTGTTCCTTTTTTGAGGAAGAGGAGATGTTTACATGAAGTTTTAGTTGTGGTGGGTTGCAGATTCTTTGTAGCAACCAGGAGGGCACGCTGCATCCAGAAGCATGTGGTGGGGTGGGGTCAGCTGGTAATGCTGCTTACAGGAGTCACCACTGAGCTACAGGTTTGTTTGTTTGTTTTTTAAAGATTTATTTATTTATTTGACAGAGAGAGCACAAGCAGGGGGAGCGGCTGGCAGAGGGAGAAGCAGACTCCCTGCTGAGCAGGGAGTCCGATGCAGGGCTCGATCCCAGGGCCCGGGGATTATGACCTGAGCTGAAGGCAGATGCTTAATGGACTGAGCCACCCAGGCGCCCCCTGCGTGCTATTTCTGCTGGTAAATTCCTTGGTGGCAGGTTCTAGATTTTGCTCCCTGCATTCCTGGCACTTCACAGAGGGTGATGCAGTTCAGACCTCAGTGGGGTGGTCAGCAAATGATACTGAATTCCGCAGATCAGCCCAGAAGCACTCACCTTAGGATTTCAGTTGATGGGAAAGAGTAAAGAAACAGGACAGTACTTTTTAGGCTAAGCTGAACAGGATCGCTGTATTTATGAAGAGCCATGGAAAATCCTTTTATCCTGCCCCCGACAGAACAATGCTTTAACTTCAAGTCGCTGTGAGTATAGGTCAGGCTTCTCATTAGCACCGCGATTTTATGGTCTGCTCGTGAGCGAGTCCTGGGTGTGGGATTTGAACGGCACTTGTGTGTTATTCTTTGATTCCACTTTGGTACAGTACAGGAGAGGGAAGTGATTCCAAACAGTCTTTTTTTAGGTATGAGAGGGAGCTAATGAAAAAATCCAGCTACTGTGAAAACATGAGGCACACACAGCGCGAGCCCTGAGGTGGGTCCCAGGGTCCGGTTTCTGGCTGTGGTTCGGTTCTGTCCTTGTAAAGGGTGGGAGCGAGGCCCGGAGATTTCACAAGGAGTCTCCATCCTGGTTATCTGGGCAGGTGGCTCTGATAGCGAGCCGCTGGGCCGCTGTGGGATGCACTTGACTTTTTTCTCCTTATATAACATTAATTTGATTATTTGGTCCTGTCGTCAGCAATTAAAGGCATTGTTGCCGGAAGTAAACCGTGTGCCCTCGGGCTCCGAGGACAACGTGGGGGCAGTTGGACGCGCCCCGGGAGCTTCTCCCGCCCCCTTTGTCGGGACCACTCCGCAGTGAGGTTTCCCAAATATGATGGCTTTTCCCAATAAAGCTGTGGAGTGTACTGTGCCCTTCAAGTCAGTGCTTTCCCTGCTTAGTTGTTCCACAACTTCTTCTGTGTTTCTGTCCTTCGTGTGTTTCCGGAACACCAGTGGTTTCTGTTGTTGGTCTTAAAGGAAGAGGAGGTTAAAACAAAAGAGAGAAAGAAAAAAATAAGACGGGAGGGAAAGAAGGAAGGAAGGTCGGGGGAGGGAGAGGACGTATCTTTTTCTCCTGTACCGAAGGGGACATTGGTTACTGTGGAGAAGTTTCTAGAAGCAGCAGGGGCTGTACGCGATACTCGTCCAGCACCCAGTTTGCCAGTATCCCGCTCGGCAGAGATGTTCAGAATGTTCTACAACAAGCCTCTGAGGACACGTGGACCCTAGGGAACTCCGACAGCCGCACATTGGAGACCCTCCAGAGTTCTCTTCATCCCACAGGTACTGAGTAGATAGGCCCTGCTGTGTGCCAGGCATTACAGTAAACCCTGCATCTTTATTGGATGCAGTGTGTCGGCTTGAAAGATACTTGAATTGTTCTCTCCGTATTTTTTGTTGTTGTTGTTTGTGCCTGTCTTGCATTTTTCCCTAGTGCAAGTGGATAGCAAGTCACAAAGCTAAAGTGTGGCCAGAGGAAGTTAATTCTCTCAGGCTTATGGCTTTACTGAGGCTTCCCGGGGACGGAAGTAGGACGCAGAGTTGTGAGGGGTGACACCAGGGTTCCTGGGTTCTCCGTTTGTGTGTTTCTTCATTCGTGTGACTCACCTTCACAGAAATACTCGCATTTTAATGAAACACTTCTTTTTTTTTTTTTTAGAGGAATTAAAGCGAATGGCCCACTAGACTTGTGTTCGGTTGGGCTTTTCATAAAAGCATATTATAAGTGGAGGGAAGTGTGAGAGTTGTTAAAACTTATCAAACATTTTTTTTTCTTTTACGAGGACAAATAAATATATGCTAATTTAATTTAAAAAGTGAACTTACTGAAGGATTCCTCACTTTTTCCATTCCCTTCTTCTCTGGTTAAAGTACACTGTTAAAGAATAAGCACCAATGGTAGCGCTATTGTTTGCCATTAATGTGGATTGGCACTGTTTTACATTCCTTTTATCTTGTCATGCCATTGGGTAAACTCTGGGGTTCTCTGGAGAACAGGACCAATAGGATGGATATAGATAGAGAGACAGCTATAAAAGCAGATTTACTTTAGGAACTGGCTCACAGGATTACGGAGGCTGAGGAGTCCGATGACCTGTGTGTGGAGGCTGGAGACCAGGAGAGCCAGTGGGATGAGTCAGCCCCAGTCCAGAGGCCTGAGAACCAGGGGCTGATGGTGTAAGTCCTTAGTCTGTGTCTGAAGGTCTAAGAAGCAGAAGCAGTGATGTCTGAGGGCAGGAGGAGATGGATGGTCCCGGCTCACACAGAGAGCAGGTTCTCCCGTCCTCTGCCTTTTTGTTCAGCTCAGGCCCTAAGTGGATGGGATGACACCCGCCCACCCACACTGGTAAAGGGATCTCCTTTATTCAGTTCGCCAGTCAAATGCTAATCTCTTCTGGAAACACCCTCACATGTACCCAGGAATCATGTTTTGCAGCTGTCTGGGCGTCTCTTTGCCCAGTGAAGTTAACACCATTGTTGTCTCACTAAGAATATCTGTAGCATCCTTCTCACTCACTGGAATGTAGACTTAATGCCTTCTTAGCTACTCTTCCTTACCTTAGTCAAGTACATTCATTGGAAAAACTTGAAAGAAACAGAATAAAGTATACACCTGTAGTTCCCAGAGGAGCTGTAACTATTCTGTGTTCTTTTGGCTCAAGAATGCATGTGGGTCAGACATGGTGCAGAAGCCGTGCTTCTTGGGGTCTTAGTTACATCATCTGTGAAGTGGGAGCATTAGGCTAGATCGTGAGCTCTCAGTGTTGGCTGCAGGTTGGGGGCTAGGAACAGATGGATGATGTTTTAGACAGATACCCCCAAAGCGGATGGGCTAAAGGAGAATGGGTGTGAGAGATAAGTGCTATTCTCGAAAAGCTCTCCATGTGGGAACTCACTCTGGTCGCCCATTCCCTCCTGGGAAAATGTCATTCTCTGTTTACAGGGTGAAGACTGTTGGATTTAGGAGCATAGCAGGATATTTACATTTAAAGGTTGTTACTCAAGATTATTATAATGGTCAGTTTTGACCTGGTTTTCTTGTCCAAATACACAGTGAGAATTCTTTTCCTTTTGAAAAAAAATTACAGGCTCCCGGTGAGACAGTGTGTCAGGGCTAATTATATGTGCTGCAGAGTGATGGAAAGGGGAGAGAAAACCTTAGCATGTAGGAGATTTATTAGACATGGCTCACAATATAATTCTTATTTCTATATAGTAACGTGATGGATAAGGAAGATCTGATAGGCTGGAGTACTTGTGTGAGAATACGATGTACCAAAGAAGTCACAGTGGAAGATCAACTGGCATGGTTTTTAAGAAGAAAACAAAAACCAAAACCAAAAAACCCTCCCCTTGTGCCATGCCAAGGTGTGGCGAGCAGGAACGGATGCTTTGCTCTCTGCAGGGCCGGCTGCACCTGAGTTGGATGGAATTGGGCTTGAAAATGATGTCAAACTCCACTCACCCTGCATTTTCAACAGAATGAATCAGAGAGAGGAAAAAGGCATCAGAAGTCTCTTTTCCTCTGCTTCCTGCCACAACAAAGAGGTGTTTCAGAGACTGGTTTTGTGGAAGCAGCAAAAATTAAATATACACACGTGACTAGGGAAAGAGCATGCTGTATGTGAAATGAAAGAGACAGGGGCGGGGGCTGGGGGAAGAAGTGGGGAGGGGGTGGAAGGGAGAGGGAGCGCTAGAGATACTTTGGCTAGGGTGGCCTAGCTTGATGGAGTTTTTCTTGATTAGGTAATTATGGTGATTATCAATTACTAAGTGTTGCTTCTTAGCTGACATACCTCCTGGGGGGATTCTTGCCGTGCCTGTCTGAGGAACGGATCGAAGGTTGTGCGATGCCTGTCCATGGGGCCCCTGGGTGCTGATGTACTCCGCTGACATGCGTCCTCCATATGGGACAAAAGAGATTAATTATGTTGGATCATCACAAGTCAGGTGATGTGATTCAAATTAATTCCGGGGCGAGCTGGAGAGAGAGAGTAGGCCTGCATGGGTGACTTGATGGGGGTCTCAGGACAGCAGCCTTGGAAATAGTTACTTTTGGAACTAGTTACTTTTGGAAACAGTGAGAACTGTTGTAAGGTTAACTGCAGATGTTGATTTATCTTTCAGGGTGTTCGGTAGCAGAATTTTGAGAAATAGGCTGCTACACAGTTGTAAGAGATAATAGAGAGCTCCCTGCATTAAAAAGCCTTCACCAGCCATTCTTTGGGCAGAAAAAGAAGAGATTTCTAGATGCTGAGGGTGGTCCCTGGGGCCAGACTGATCATAGGGAATCTTCCTCCGTTCCCAGAAACGCTGAGAGAGGCACGTCTTCAGGGGCTTCTCAGACCCCTGTCGGTTTGGCAGCTATGGTGGTTTTAAATAGAACTCCATATTTCTTTGACATTTCTCCCGTTGAGGTGGGGTCTGGTCTCCTTTTCCGAGACCGAGTCACAAAAAGCCATGCAGCGACCACCATATTGGCTGGAACACGAGCCCTTGGGAGTCTGAGCCACCACGGACTGGTGCTCCCCATGCTGTGAGGACGCCGGCCGGGGGTTACCCAGCCGAGACCCTAGTATTTGTGGAGAAGAGGCAAGCCAAACCTCTGTGCCTGTTGGAATTCCTGCCGCGGAGTCCATGAACACCAGTGACTGGTGTTTGAGGCCACTCAGGGCTGGGCTCATTTGTTGCGTGGTTGTACCAAGGTACTGCGTCCCCTCAGCGCCTCTCAAGCTTGCTCTCAATGGGACTCATCGCGCGTGCTCTCCAGTTCTCTCTCCACCCGTTCTGCATGGTCGCTGGTGGCTCTAAGGACTAGACTTGCCAGCGCCCAGAATGGTTCATGAGACACACTCCGTAACCGGGACACCAGGAATCTGTTCATGGACTTGGGTGGAGACACAACGTGATGGCCTTCACGTCTGTCCACGGTCATTTCAACCTCAGCCGTTACGTTTCCTGTGTGGAAGGATGCCATGATGGTACCAGTGATCAAGGTAGTTTCATGGACTTTATTATGTTGCTGTGTTCCGTGTGGAACCGGGAAGAGTTTTGGACCTGCTGAGAAAGAGAGCCACATATTCGGGTGGAAGCCAGTGAATGTGAGATGCCTGTTAGCTTCTTGGGCCTTCCCAAGAAGGCTGAGCTTGGGAGAGAAAGGAGGGATGAGGCAAACTGTCAGGGTTTCCAAGGCTCGTGGCTGTTGGGTCGTTCGTGGCAGATGCGCAGGATGGTGGAGACGCTTCAGAAATCATCAAAAAGGGCATGATCTGCCGTTATGAACTTGGAAGAAAATTGCTTGATTGGTTATCAGTCAACAAGGAGAGGTCAATCCTGGGTTCAGACCATCAGAGAAGGTTGCCTTGGTCTCCTTTTTAGCAGAAATGGATAAGAGGTTTGAGGGCTGCGCATTTGAACCCTTCGCAATCCCCTTGTTCTTATAAACAAAGTTTTGTTTTTTTTTTTTAAGATACAAATCTTTTTGTACAAAGAGGGGAAACTTTTATCTTATAGGCATGAAAGAAAGATGACCTGTGGAAGTGAGTTCTGTCTGGGATACTTAGGATTTCAGCATTGCTTTACCAAAGAGGAAATTGTTTTGTTCAGAATAGGACAGCCATATGCAATGGGCCTTGAAACAACAATAGGACAGCCATATGCAAAGCCTGGAAGTGGATGTAAACCACACACAAAAATTACATAAAAATAACTCAATACATATTATAGGTCTAAACGTAAGATGTAAAACTATGAAGCTTCTAGAACAAAACATGGGACAAAATCTTCATGACCTGAGGTTAGATAAAGAGTTTGTAGAGGTGAGACCAGAAAACAGATTGGTAAATTTGATTTCAGAAAAGTTAAAAACTTCTGCTGTGTGGGGGCACTTGGGTGGCTTAGTCGGTTGAGCATCTGGCTCTTGATTTTTGGCTCAGTTCATGATCTCAGGGTTGTGAGATCGAGCCCTGAATCGGGCTCAGCATGGATGTGGAGCCTACTTCAGATTCTCTCTCTCCCTCTGCCCCTCCCCACTCCTCCAAAAAAACAAGAACAAACTTCTGCTGTGTGAACGACAGGGTTGAAAGAAAACAGAGACAAGCTGCTACCTGGAGAAAAATATTTGCAAATCACATGCCTGGCAAAGGATTTGTATTCAGAATCCAAAGGACTCTCAAAATTCCACATGGAGAAAACGAATAACCCAATTAGAAAGTGGACAAAAGGCTTAAAAAGACATTTCACCAAAGAGACACAGAGATGGCAGACAAGCACACGCAAAGATGTGCAGCATCATTAGCCGTTAGAGAAATGCAAATTAAAACTGCACTGAGATACTACAATACTTTTTTTTTTTTTGCAGATTTGTTTTACTCATTTGAGACACAGAGAGAGAGCATGAGCAAGGGCAGAGGGAGAGGGAGAAACAGACTCCCCGCTGAGCCAGGAACACGACGTGTAGGGCTTGATCCCAGGACCCTGGGATCATGACCTGAGCCCAAGGCAGACGCCCCTGTTTGGCATTAAAAAAAAAAAAAATTAAACGTATGTTTACCATAATGACCCAGCAGTGATACTCCTAGGTATCTACCCTGCAGAAATGAAAACTCATGCTCACATAACATCTGTGTATAAACGTTTATGGCAGCTCCATTCGTAGTTGCCCACAGTGGAAACAACCTGGATGTTTTTCAGGAAGTGAATGAATAAACAAACTGGTACGTCCATATGGTGGAATATTGTTCAGCAATGAATGGAATGGACTATTGATTGATAACATGTAGCCAGCCACTTGGAACAATATCAGAGGCATTAGGCTTGGTGAAAAATACTAGTCTCAAAGGGTGTGAACTGTCTGATTCCATTTATATGACATTGTTTAAAAGGCAAAACTACAGTGATGGAGAACATGTGGAGGGAAGGTGTGACTATTAAAGGGATAAAGGAGAGAATTTTTTGGGGGGGCATGATGGAACTGTCCTGTATCCTGATTGTGGTAGTGGTAATGTGAATCTGTTCATTAAAATTCCTAGAACTGTACACCCAACAAAGGTCAATTTGGCCATACGATAGAAAAAAAGAAAGTTAAAGAAACAATTCTTGTAACTTTTGTTGATGCAAGAGAGGCATGTGAACACCTCCTTGCAAAGAAAACCTGGTTTCTCTCTGGCAGCTGGTCACCCAAATGAGAGAGGTGAAGAAGAGCGTTGGTTGGCAAAAGTCTCTGGTGTGAAGGTGCCAACAGGGAACCACTTTTCTTCCTGGTAGTCATCAGGGCATGCTGACACCCCAAGCTTGTGTTCTTTTTAATGTTGACCTCCTGAGATATTACCCAAAGAAATGCATGGAGAGTTTGGAATGCCCTTACTCCTCACCTCCACACACATCAAAAATGGAATTTGATTAGGTTTTAAGAGCAAATTTGGAAGGGAAAGAGAAATTGTTTTGGGATCATGAAGCATGATTATGAAGAGCCAGAGGTTTGAAAGTTTTGTTTTTCAGCACACTGGGTAGAGATTTAACTGGGTAATTCAAAATTGAGGCTAATTAAATTAGCATGTACTGCTTAGAAAATTAGAGGGTAAACTTGATACCCTTGTGTGATTTGAAGAAAGATTTATTTCAAGACAATGTGAAGGGTTATCACTGGTATTTGTACTACTACTAATATTTACATGGGGTGTCAGAAGTGTTCTGTAGCTGCCTACAGTGATTTCAAAGAAGAATTTGGAGCTGAAGTTATGGAACAAGAGTGATCAGTGATTCCCAGGAGTGCGCTGTTGTAGCTTGGGAACACTGGGGAATTAGCAGGGCAGTTACTGATGGGAAGGAGCTGAAGACCCCAAATGTCCTGCAGCGCATGGGGCCGTCCATACCGTGGAGAATTATTCCCGTGACCTTGGAATGTCCTGGTGGACATTGGAGAGGAAACACCTCTTTATAATTCACGAAGCCTGGAACCTGATTCTAACTCCCAAGTTGTTTTTGTCTACTTTGTATAGTTCTGAAATAGTCTGAAGTTCTCAGGCATGTGACCACCCAGTAAATTGAGGGAAGATTGTAGCTGTTTTGTCTGGAACCTTAACGGGAGTTGTTCACTCCTAGGAAACCATCTTCACTGGCTACAGTGTCCTTGGTGATATTTGAGTAACATGCAACACACAAGAATTGGTGCACGTTTGTGCTGTGGCATTCAGGATGGTTCTACATATGAGAACACAGATGATTACACTTGTCCTTCTTTCAGGGTATCCCCTAGAAAAGCGTGCCAACAATATTTGGTTTGATATTATCTTCTTTTAAATCCCAGTTGATTTATTCTAAGTCGATAAAAGCTTTGACTACCACATTCTACCTTCTGGGAGGGTTGTACCTGAGTGTTTACACACCGAAGCATACTTTATTTTGGTATAAATTGCTTTCCATTTATTAATCTTTTATGTAAAAATTAGGGCATTTTTTAAATTAAAAAAATTATACGTGATGTGGACGTCATTTCAGGATAGTAAAGGGAATGTTGTGAAATGTTTATATGTAGAGACGTTACACACACATGGTTCAGCACGGAGACCTTGAGATAACTAATGTATTTTATACTTCTCCCAAGCGCAACCTCATTATTTCATTTACACTCTGTTTTTACTGTATATGGCCAACTGAATGTTTGTGTTCCTCCAGATTCCTGTGTTGAAGCCCTAACCCCCAGTAGGGGTGTATTTGGAGATGGGGCCTCTAAGGAAGTAATTGAGGTTAAACGAGGTCATAAGGGTGGGGCCCTGATCCCATAGGATTTGTGTCCTTATTGGAAGAGACACCAGAGAGCTTGATGGCTCTCTCTTCTTACTCAAAGAAGAGGTGGTGTGAGCACACAGTAGGAAGGCGGCTGCCTACAAGCCAAGAAGAGGCCTCAGAATGAGACCTACCTTCTGGGCACCTTAATCTTGGATGTCCAGCCTCCAAAAATCAGAGAAATAAATGTCTGTGGGTTCAGCCACTCATGCTGGTGTTTTGTGATGGCAGCCCGAGCAGAATAACACACTGTAGGTTTCTTCCAGCTGATACAAACCAACTCTTCCAGGGGGGTGTTAGTGAAAGTGAGTATGGCCGTTACCTGCCTTCAGGTACACTTGGCATTGAATGTGGGAAGGAACCCAGGACCACGAGAACCCAGACCAGAGGGTTGAGCTCAGCCTGTTGGTTCCAGGAGTTCCTGCATGGTCTCCTCTGTTCCACTCCTGGCTTCCTCTCTAGCGTCACCTCTTACCATCCTGATTCTGTTAGTTGTCAGCATAGCATCGTTACCTGAACCACAGCATTTGGCAGACTTCCATTCTCTAACCAGCTGAAGATGCTGTAGAGAGAACGTTGCCCCACAAACACAAAATCACCAGATGCACATTTGTGTGTCTGTGATTGTAATAATGATTCCCACTTGCTGTGACACATTCCATCAGTTTAGGAAAGGACAGAAAGAAATGAAAATGTTCATGAAATACCACTATATGAGGATACCCACTATTAACATCTTGGAGTTATCTTTCCACACGGCTTCCTGTGAATGCACAGACCGTCTCCCCCTATATGCCCGTATTTACAATAACAGGCATACAGTTCGGTGTTCATGGGGGCCTGCCTATCTGCTCTTACATAAATTGCTTTTTAATGGTTTTTCATGGATGTCTTTGGCAGTAAATATGGATGGATATGTAACATTTTAAATGGCTGCATAGAGTTCCATTGTATGTATGTTCTCTAATGGATATAACTAACTGGTCCCCTACCTGAAGGACTTTTTTTTTTAGGACATACTTGTATTTCTCCAAATGTAATGTATATATTTTTGCTAAAAAGAAATAGCATTCCACGCAAAGTTCTTGGTACACCTCTCTCTGTCTTAGGGGACTTTTCATCAATCTGTGCTTTCCTTTTAAAAACTTTTTTTGGGACATACCGAACATACAGAAAAAGCACAGAGATTAAAATAAAAAAGACCCGCAGCATCCTGAGATAGCTCTGTCAAAGTCTCACGTTCGACATACTTCAGATTGAAAAAGTAATCTGGTGGAACCCCCGATATATCCGTTCCCTTTCTCTTCAGTGCTGACCACTCTCGTGAAGTTGGGGTTCATTTTCCCGTCCGTGTTTTATATTGCATGTCTGTTTCTCTGTTAATAACACACACATTTTTACACGTGTTCAGACTCAACACAAATCACATCAGTACAAATAATTCTTCGATTTGCCTTTTATGCTTCTACCACAACTTCTCAGTTTTCTTCACAGTAGACATTCCGTTTTTCCCAGATTTTCACGATGATGAACCACAGTCCTGCTGCAAAGAACAGCCTTGGCCGAGTGTCCTGGTTTTCATGTGAGAATTTCTTTGGTGATAACGCAGAGCTTGCCGTGATGGTTCCTCGGTCACAGCAGCCTGCGAAAATGCATTTTCCCACATCCTTGGCAACACTGAAGCTTTGCTCCTCCAGTAGATGTGAAATGCTATCTTCTTGTGGCTTTTATCTGTATTTCCCTGATTACTAGTATGGTTTTGTCCTCATTTGTTTATTGGCCATGAGGGTTTCTTTTGACCATTTTCCACTGACTCCTCTCTGCCATTTTCAGCCTGTTCCTCAGACATTTCCTTTGTTGTTCATGCTTCTTTGTGTCTTCTATAAGCACTCTTTCTCCATCCAAGTCGTTCTTGTATACTTCTAGAATTTCTAATGTGTTAAAAGTCTGTCCATCTGGAATTGATGCCTGGGTGGGCTGGGAGGTGATATTCTGTTACTTCTCTCTGTGATGATAACAGAGAGAGTTGTCATACAGAGGACCATCCACTATTTCTTCCTTTCCCCAATGGTGGGCGGTGCCTTCTCTGTCATAGTTTCTCTGTGTCTTGCGGTGGCTTTTTAGGCGGCCTCTGCTGTTCCACTGGTCTCTTTTCCTTTCCTTACACCTGTCCACCTGTCTTAAGTACTGCTGCTTTATGGACAGAGTCCTTCATGCCACGCCCCCGACTTTTTCCTCGTCACAGTTTTCTCAGGAAACAACGTTCTCAGTCTGCATCGCAGGCAAGCTGAGGGTCCACTCCGCTGTTGGGAACGCCGAAGGAGAACTCGGGCAGTAGAGTGCAAGGCTGGTCGCTTGCACTTGGAAGCTTCCTTCTGTAGCACAGTGTGCATACAAATAGGGTCTTCATCCATGTGGACCATGAGGTGTAAAGGTTTGGGGAGTACTAGTCCTAGCCATCCATACTTCCTTGACATTCCACATCAATTTAGATGTCATTTTTGTCAGTTCTCTAGAAACTCTTATTGGACTTTTGATTGGAGTTGTGCAGAATTTATTATTAATTGAGGAATTGGAATCCTTATGCTATGGAGTTCTGTTTGCATTTTCCAAAAATAATGCATTGCAAATGGAAGCATTTCTACTTCAATTGTCAAAGACTTGGTCCCAAGCATTACAGAGCATCCAGATGAGTATGTAAAGCCCTACCCTTAAGCAGTTAGCATCTTTGCAAGTGGACAAAACAGGGCAACAAAATATTGAAGGTAGAATATTGTAATTATCCTAAGAAATGTACAGACTCTGTGTTAAACAGAGAACTCATGGAGAAGAGACCATATCCCCATCACACCACTTACGATTAGACTTTTTGTCCTGGACACCGTTTCACCCTCAGTCTCTATGATGATGCTCATAAATGCTTTAGTGAAACATTGGGTTTTAAAAGGAGAGATACACATTTTCCTTTTTAAATGAGAGCTTCCTTTCTCTTTCTTTTTGGAGAGATTGTTAATTTGTTTTATATGTGAGTAATCCTGTAATAAAACTTGTCATATTATTGATTCAAAAGAACACATGCTGCATCCTGAGGGAAATCAGTTTTATGGAGAAGAGTGTATAGTGAAATTTTGAATAAGAATATCTTTTGGACAGTTTATTCATTCTCTCGACTGTTCCAGCCAGCACAGCAAGCGGGTTCTTGGCTAGGTCAGCTATGCCGGCGAAGGGGGATGGCTGACTTGAATTATAGGGCAGTTTGCATTTACAAAATCAGTCATTTTCATCTCCCAATGAAGAGTGGCATTTGGACTTAGCATAATGTAGTAAAGGATGTGGATTTGGGGGCCAGAAAGGCTCCTTATTGAACCCCTGCTTCAGCCCCTCACCCCAGATGGAGTGGACCCCAGGACAGACCGTCCTCATCTAGAAAACGGGGGTGATGCTAATTACATTCAGCATCGGGTGGTGACAATGAAAAGAAATCCCCTCATGGTGATGGACCTGCTTACCAGCAGGCATGGCTTTTCTTTTCTCCGGGGTTGTGTGTCTTATTTCTGGTAGTGAGCTGGTTCCTTGAGTGGTTGTCCTGGGAAAAACGTCTAAGGAAAGAAGGCTTCAGAGTGTAATCCTGTTTCATCCATCACTGAGGATTAATTCTCTCTTGATGTATGGTCTGAATGGGAGAATGAGTGGCTGTAGCCCTCTGGCTCATCAGCGGGTTCCATTTATCCCGCGGGGACAAGATCCTGGAGAATACTTATAAAAAGTGTTTCAAGTCCTTTGAGGAAGAACTATAAAAAAAAGTGAGCCATTAATTAATTGCTAAGAGTCAGCAGCTGCGCACTTAGGCATCTAGTGTGATAGGAAAGGAAAACAAATTCAGTGAGTTTTAAATTGCCTGGCATGTATGACAGCATATTAAAGTAATGGGGGCAATTTATCTTGCCAACTTGGAGTTGTCAGGCTTTGGTTCCTCCCCTCTCTCTCTCTCTCTCGCAGCACCTAGTTTAATTCCTATACTTTATATATTACAACCTCATATTTGGAATTTAAGAAACAAAACAGAGGATCATAGGGGAAGGGAGGGAAAAATAAAATAAGATGAAATCAGAGGGAGACAAATAGTAAGAGACTCTTTAACTCTAGGAAACAAACAAGGTTGCTGGAGGCGATGGGGTAACTGGGTGATGGGCATGAAGGAGGGCACGTGATGTGATGAGCACTGGGTGTTATATGCAACTGATGAATCACTGAATTCTACATTTAAAACTAATAGTACACTATATGTTAATTAATTGAATTTAAATAAAATTTTTAAAAAAACCCAACAACAAAAACAAGACAAAACAAAACTGCAGGACATACCTTAACCAGATAACTTGAAACTCTTGGGATCTTAAGATATCCAGGAACCAGTTTTTTTTTTTTTTTTTTAAGATTTTATTTATTTATTTGACAGAGACACAGCTAGAGAGGGAACACAAGCAGGGGGAGCGGGAGAGGGAGAAGCAGGCTTCCCGCGGAGCAGGGAGCCTGATGTGGGGCTCGATCCCAGGACCCTGAGATCATGACCTGAGCCGAAGGCAGACGCTTAACGACTGAGCCACCCAGGTGCCCCGAGGAACCAGTTTACCTTCATAGAGAATGTGTCTTTTTCCCAAGGGTTAAGGTCAGCTGAAGAACAAACCTGCTCTGGTGCGAGTTCTCTCTGGATAGCATTGTTAACAGTGATCAGTTTTATATTTTGGATTTAGCTCACCTGAACGAGTGAAAATAATGCACTTGCAGACACAGAGGAAATAATTGCTGCTAGATTTTGATGAAAGGCGATTTGTACAGTTCCTAGCTCTGCACTCTCTTCTCAGGGCTACCGTGAACTTGATGATTTTGGTTTAGTAACTTCTTTACAAGCAGACTTATGTTTTTCATTCACGTATTAATTACTTTGCCTAAAAATTCTGTGGCACAAAGTTCCAAGGATGGTTCAACATATGCAAATCAATAAATGTGATATGCCGCATTAATAGAACAAAAGGTAAAAAATCATCTAATTATTTCAGTAGATGCAGAAAAAGCATTTGACAAAATACAATACCCTTTTATGATACAAAACACTCAGCAAATTGCGTATAGAAGGAATGTACCTCAACCTAATAAAGGCCATATATGACAAACCCAGAGCCAACATCATATTCAGTGGTGAAAGGATGAAACCTTTTCCCCTAAGATCAAGAATAGCACTGGAAGTCCTAGCCAGAGCAGTCAGGCAAGAAAAAAGAAATAAAAAGCGTCTACATAGGAAAGGAAGAAGGAAAATTGTTGTTTGCAGATAATATGATTGTATGTATAGAAAACCCTAAAGACTCCACTGAAAAGTTGCTGCAAATAATCTGTGAATTCAGTCAAGTTGCAGGATGCAAAATCAACACACCCAAATCGGTTGTGTTTCTATACACCACCAACAAAACATCTGGAAAAAAAATAATAAAACAATCCCATTCACATTGCATCCAAAATAAGATATTTAGGAATAAATCTAACCCAGGAAGTGAAAGCTACAAGATCTTGATGAAAGAAATTGAAGGACACAAACAAATGGAAAGCTATCCCATGTTTATGGGTCAGAAGAATAATATTAAAATGCCCGTATCACCCAAAGCCATCTATAGATTTCAGTGAGGCACAGGATTTAGAAATGTCTTTCTGTGCACACGGTTAATGGATCCACACACGGGCACTCTTCTTCTCACCTCCTCTGATTTTGTCTTCTACCATGTGTCTTTATGACTCTGTTTTGGTTGGTTTGGCTTCCTTACCGTCCTGCAAATATGCCTAGTTCATTTACATCCCAGGGCTTTTGCAAAGGCTGCGCCTTCTTCCTGGAACACCTTTCCCCCAGATGATTGCTGACTCTCACTGCCGTTGGAAGTTGCTGCTAAAATGTCACCCTTTGGGTGAGCCCTTCCTCACAGTGGAAAAGCATCATCCTGCCCACTTGGCAGATTTATTTCCTTTTTTAGCACGCATCATTGTCTGACATACAACATATTTGCCGGCTGACCGTTCCTTACCCCCAGCCCGGAATGTAAGAGCGTGAGAGCAAGAGCTCGTGGTTTTGCTCACTGCAGTTCCCTCAGCATCTAGGCTGTGTGTTTACCCGAAGAAAGATTGACTAGACGTTCTTGGACCAGTGTCTCATATTATGGCTTGAGACATATTTAACAGAGTCATTATGTTAAACTTCTCCTAATGAAAAGTAAACGTTATTTAGCTCATTCAAGTCATAAAATTCATGCCTACTTATTAACAACTTGGCCATTGGCTGTCCTGGGGATGGAGGCATTTCTTTGATACTTTTCAAAAATGTGTAAAGCATAGATACACTTACAAATACCTAAATAGATACACAGTATACTTGTTTTAAAATTCCATGAAGATATTATTGCATTGTGGTGTTCCTTTGACTTGGCTGTTGATCCTCAGGAATTGATACTGAAATCAAGTGTCTTTTTCATCCAGAGATACATTTTTGTCTCCTGCCCCATTCTTACCAGGGTCCTTCATGCATCTTCTTGTTAATTTAATAGAATTTGAAACTTAATATTTGATGTGATTTTGATTTGTAAATTAAGTATTTTTCTTAAGCAGGTTGTTACATCCTCCTCTGTTGACAATGTCCGCTTTGGCCGTTCCATTATGGTATTGCTGAAATATACGTTTTTATTTTGGTTTCCAGTGATGGGGTCATGAGACTGTCCCCCTAAGCGCTTGTTTGTTTAAACTCTGCCCTAATGTGCTGTGTTGGCAGCTGTGCTCTGAGCCTACCCTGGCTCCATCAGCCAAGACTCTGCACACTTGCAGTAGGTTCTGGAATTTCTTGTGTTTCCAGATGACTGGGGAGTGAATGCCACTTCCTCCGCTTTCCACAGTGCGAGGCTCCTTTGTTGTGAAAAGACTTCCAGTAACTGCTGTTCCTTTGTATTCAGTTTCTCATCTTCTTCGATTTTGAAATGATTGACTTTTCTGGAAGAGCAGGATCTGTATTCATAGGAATTGGCAGGACTCTGGTAAATGGCTCCGTATTAAGGATAAGGGTTTAAATACTGTGTATTCTTAGCATGAGGAGTGATAGGATCTACAGCTGCAGTTTCAAGGAAGGGGTGGGAAGGTTTTAGAATCACATATGAGACACAGTCCCTTCCAAACAGCCAGTCCCTCAAAGGTACCCCAGTCTCCCCTTCCCTCCACCCAATACACGTAACCAGGTCATAACCTGAGATTTAATAATATGAGGATGGAAAAGATTAGGTGAGGGTGTCATAACTGCCTGGGCATCTGTATGACCTCAAAGGCTAGAATTTGGACCAAGGAGTAGAAGTTACTGGGAGTCACGTTTGGGGGCGATGTTAAGTAAGAACTTTTTAGTGGTTAAGAGGAATGAAAGGTAGTACATTTCCAGTGACTCTGATTGTTGAAGTAGAAGTTGGGTTATCAGAAGTAAATGTCAGAATGGATGGTTAATCTAGTAGATTCATGACTTTGAGGCTTTTTTGACGGTGACTCAGAACACACCCACTCTCACTTGCTTATAACACAGATATTTCACAAAGCAGCACTTAACCCTTAGAGGGTTTAATGCATTATCTTATGAGCTCAAGAGGGGATGTTTTAATTCCCGTGTGAAGGTAGGACAAGCCCAGTGTCCCAGGTCTGGCTGCCAAGCAGAAGGGTTTCCTCTCACTCAGCCTTTGTATTCCATCCAATCTGTAGTTGATTGGATGAGGCCCACCCACATTGGGGAGGGAAGTCTGCTTTATTCATAGGCCACTGATTTAAATGTTAATCTCACATAGAAACAGCCTCATGGACACACCCAGAATAATGTTCGACCAAATGTCTGGGCACCCTGGGGCCCAGTCAGACTGACACATAAAATTAGCCATCACAGTGTATCATGGCGTTTTACTTTTCCGTGCTGGTAAATTGGGTCTGGTTCTTTATGTATTATTTAGGTAAAATGCCCCTGCTTTTTCAAAGAGCTCGTATCACAGAAAGGCTGGGACAATAAACTCACATCTTATACCACGGATGCTTGAGATATAAATCCCCGAGATCACGTAATCATTAAGAGATCCAATGGACAGTGCTTGTGCATTTTTAAGAAGGCTCTCTTGTTTTGTTTGCATAGTTGCCTAGAGGGTAAGCATTATCTGTTTGCTATTTATTATGTAGCAATAATGCAATGGGGCAGGCTTGTCGCTGTGAATGTTCGGTGGATTTTTCCTTAACCATACATAGGCTAGCAGGTTAGGTTATTTTGCAACCAAGCAAATGGAAACTTCTAGAACGTGCTCCACGGTAGTATATTTGGGTAGCCCTATGTTATTTGCCTCCCATTTAATAAACTGTCGCTAATTTTTTTCTGTCGAACATAAATACTTGTTTGGAATAAAAATAAAACCAAATGGACAGACAGTGATTCTGCATTAGGCTTTTACTAAATGTTCTGACATACGTATATTTGAATCATGTAGTAATTTTAATGGGGTTCAATGGAATTTCTCATTTTTAAAAAAAATAACAAAAGTAATAAAAATTAAGACAGTAGATCAGTAGGTAAAGTAAAAAGTGCTCTGCTTTGAATTCGCTTCTCAGAAATAGCTGCTGAAAGATGTACATTTTTCTAAATTCTACTCTATTTTGATTAAGATATTCTTACAGAGGCATTTTAAGCTAGAAACTTAAGTGATGAAACTGGTCACCATATACACCGTTCTGAGACTTTTTTCACTGAATTGTGGCCAACTGATTCAAACCTTGCACCATGAGCTCATTTCTCTTCGTTGCTGTCGGGCAGTGTTGGTGGGTCGTATAATTTATTTAGTGAACATCCAGTATCTGCTCTAAGTTTTTCTCTGTCATCCACGGTGCTGCAGGGAGAAAAGCTGTATTGTACTCACTGCTTTGTGAAATTCATTTTCTTAATGACGTTTAAGATGCTCAGGTTCTGCACCTTACAGGGACGAGGTGTGAATGGTTGATAGGAGGGTCATTCTTTCAGGTTTATTGGCTTCCGGTTATGTTTGGGAACAGAAATCAGTGTTTTGTTCAGGTTAGTTCTCCAAAGGTGGACTGAACGCTTCACATTGTCCCATTTCCACCATTTGATGTGGTCAAAATGGGACCGTCCCCCGAATGTTGGTGTGTCTGGCGTTTTCACTCCTATCGTGTTAATGCTCTCTCTTCTTCTGAAATTAGGTTATATTGCACGTCTGTCTGGCAAGTAATTAAAATCCCAGTTTCAGGGCTTTATAATTAGCCATGGGGAAAAAATAACCCCAGTCTCTCTAGTCTGTGAGGTTCAGTAAATATCATTTTGGTATGCTGACAGCCCCATATGGACACAGCTACCAGCTATAAACTCAACAGACCATTAAGCTGCGAACAGAAGTATCAAAGCAGTTCCAGTGTACTCATTTGCTAATTATCGATGGGTATTTATGTAAGGACATGCAGCTGAAGCACGAGGCTGTTTTTGGCCTATTGTCCAGTATGTAGGATCGAGGGCAAAGTTTCTAGGTTCCCACATTCTTCTTTCCTTAATTCATCTGTGTTACTTCTGGCTCGAGCACTCCCGTTCATCCCAATCTTTGCTGCTCCATTGTCCTTTGTATCTGATAACATGGCGGACCATGGTCTCCTGAGTTCCTCAAGGGCTTGTATTCAGCCCTGAGAGAAGGCTGGCTGCTTTGGAAAGTGGCCATGGATCCTTTAGACCCACAGAGCCCCACGTTTGTGGTTAATACTTCAGTGGCCTGAAGGAAAAAGTGTAGTTTGCTTAACGGTGTATGCCTTAAGGATAGTCCAACTTTTGTAAGTGATTTAATAAACACATTCTGGGCCAGGGAAATGAAAAGAGTTTTGCTAATGATTTCTACGGTGAAAAGAAATAATTTGAATGGGTAAACTGCTGAAGCCTTTCTTTGACTGTCCGCTTGCTCCAGCGCTTACATAAATCCTTTTTTAAAGGCATTAAAAAGTGCTGTGACAAGTGTAGTTACTGTGGATAAATTTAGCTCCTGTATTTTATCTACATAATCTGATTGTAATTTATATATCTTCAGCCTAGATAAAGCAAAGCCATTTCTTATTACCAAATTTTTCTTGTTGTCAACATGATGTGAGTGGGATATTGGCTTTAACTGAAGGGTGGTGATTAATCATAACAGCTTGCAGAGCGATCGTTTATTGCTCTGTGTGGCTGAGTGACTGCTGGTAGAGCTTCGAGTCAATCAGGATAAACCCAGGTGGGTTAGTCACTCTCGGATGACGGCGGATGACATGATGGATTTATTAGCCGAATTCTCTTTTAAAAAATCACTTCACATTCTTAGCAGGTCGATTTGCAAACAGAAAAATTACGAGTCACTGTCGATGGAAGAATCTGTTAGTTTGCAAAGTAGAGTGCAGCCTGCTGAAATGTCACAATAAAAGACAAACTGCCATGAAATAGCCAGTGGAAATGTTTAGCTCAGGATTCATCTTGTTAAGTGCAAAGAAGGAAGTTGTGTAATGCTTAGTAACTCTTGCTGGTTCAGGTGGGTGGTAGGCTGAGGAGGAGAGGTTCATCCTGTGTCTGACTACACAGGGAGTAGTAGTGTAGTAAAAAAATTTTTTAAATTTAGGGTGAAACATTGTTTTCTTTTTCTTTCCCCCAGGGAGCACTTTGTAACCCAGGCTGACATCCTTCTGGTGCCAAGCCTGCCTGTGACCTGTTTTCCTCTCTGGAGTTAGTATGTCATCAGGAAATGCACGGCAACTTACTATCAACCTTAATAAAAGAAAATTCTAAGGAAGGTGCAGTTATGAAAAGAAAACTCAGACAGACCCTGCCTGGAGTAAATGCCAGTGATTCTTGGATTATCCCTCCTTTTCATCATTTGTACCAATGTGTTGTTCATGAGAACAGACCGAGAGTGGGCTACCTTATTAAAATATTTAGCGGATAAAATATTATGCTAGTAAATTATCCTTTGTAACTTCCTACCCATTTGTTCTTGGGGAAATTGGACAGTGATGAAGTTCTCCTTTCAGGTTGGAAAGGTGTACGGCACATGGAGGAACGGGCACGGGATGCACCAGCAGTCGGAGTAGGCATCTTGTGGCATTGGGTTCTCAACTCCTGGCATTTATGCCAGATTTTGCATTCGTCCCCACTTGGGCATTTCTCTCGGGTCTGGAATAGCATGATGCGTACATGTTTTGGAGGCATTTGCATGCATCAAATGAACTTGTGCTATTTGTCTAGACAACAATGACATTGTTAAATAAATTTGATTGAAACTGTTTACCAATTGCTTGGTCTAAACCAGTGGCTCTTAACTGGGGAAGATTTCCCCCCTAGGGAACATCTGACAATACCTGGAGAAAATGTTTATTGTCACAGTGGGGGTGGGGCATATTTTTGTTGGCACAACCCAATACCTCTTGAGTATTACTGGCATTAGTGGGTAAGGTCCAGGGATACTGCTAAATATCCTACATTGTACAGAACAGCTCCCCCCCCCCCAACAAAGAATGATCTGTTCCCAAATGTCAGTAGTGCTGAAGTTGAGAAACCCTGGTGTAAACTGCTGACCTCTCTCCTCTTACTAATGGCATATTTAGGCCTTTGGGTCTTTACTAATTTTCCTAGCCGTGAATTGTCCTTGGTTCTTCATTGTTACAGACCTGTCACTTTTGTTGAAGTGATGATTATGGATGGAAGAAGCTGCAGGAAGTTTAAGGAATTATTATTTCAATATTAGAATAAAATGAGAATCTGTATTCTTCTATAAAATGTATTAGGGAAATCAGGGTAAGTCTATAGGGTGCATAGTGAGCTGCTGGGACAGATAAATGTGAAGTCTCAGAGGCCTGATACTGTTCAGTTTAATTGTACTTCATTCCTGACAGTCCAGTGTGGGTTGTCAGGGCAGCCTTTGCTGTATGCCCCGTTCATGGACCCAGTCATTTTCCATCATGTGGCTCTGCTATTTTCATAAGGTCACATCCTCCGCTGCATTCTGTGGGCAGATGGGAAAGAAAGAGCCTAGAGAAGGCACAGCCTCACTTTTTTATCAGCTAGAACAAGTCATGTGGCCCCAGCACAGATGCAGGAGACCTACTAAGAGAAGGGAGCAAAGATAGTGAGGGCTGGCTGCTAACCACAGGGAACAGTGGGGGTTGTGCACTGCATGCAGGGATCTGTGTCTGGCTAGGTCACTGGACCCCCAGGGAACTGAATTCTATTGCAGTTCAACGTTTATCGAATATTATGCAGCTGGTGAGATCATCTTTCTATAGAACAGGACCAGATAATGTCACATGTTAGTAGGCGTTGGTTGGTGAATGACTATTTATGAAATCTCTTTAAATTTTTGAACAGATAGCATATGTTTGCTTCTTCCAAATACTTCTAAGAAGTCTTTTTTTTTCCCTTTCATAAGAGTGTCACTGAGTGTTGAGCTGATGACTTTATTTCTTCTCAGAGTAAGATATAGGATTACCAAATTTTCTATTATTATTATTTCGTGTACAAAAATCAGGCTTAATGAAGAAGGAAATACAATGGTAAGGTATAAGATTCTTCAGGCACTCAGCTTCTTTAGAGATAATAGGACTGTTTTGGTTTTCTATTTCTTCTTGGGTCAGTTTTGCTCACACTTGGGTTTTTGGGAATTTGTCCATTTCATCTATATTTTAAGAATGTTGGCGAAATTTGCTCATATTCTCCTATTACCTTAAGTTTTTCCTTTATCATTCGTAGATGTAACTTTTTGTATTACTGATATTCTTCCTTTTTTTAAAAAGCAATCTTTTCAGGGGTTTGTCAATTTTATTAGCTTTTAAAAACAATTTCTGGCTTTGTGAATACCCTCTGTGTTTTTGTTTTGTTTTGAGATGGTTTAATTTTTATTTTTCTGATTTCTAAAACTGAGTTTTAGCTCATTATTTTTCAGCCTTTCTTATCTTTTAACATACTTATTTCAGGTTATGAATTTCTCACATTTTAATATGAGAGTTGTTTTCATTATCCCAACATTCTAAATGTTTTCTAATTTCGGTTGTGATTATTATCTATAATCAGTGTTCACTTAGATTTACTCATATATTACCACTTTATTTTCTTGTAATTCAGTTTATATTTTAGATCTTCCTTCTGGGATCCCTTCCCTTTTGAAAGAAGTATATTCTTCAGAATTTTCTACAGTTGGGGTGGGGGGACTGTTGAAAAACTCTGTCTTCTTTGTCTGAAAATGTCTTTATTTCTCTCATATTGTTGAGCAGTGTTTCTGCTGTGTATATAAAGCTGGATGGACAGGTGTTTTGTAGTATCCCACTGACAATATAATTCTGTTTTCTTTGGCTTTTTAATTGTTGCTTAGACATCAGTTGTCAGACTGATTGTCATTCTTGTAATGATAAATGGTCTTTCCCCCTCTAGCTCCTTATAAAATTCTCCTTATTTTGGGTGTTCTGCAGTTCCAGTGGAAGGTTTCTAAAAGTAGATTTCTACTTACTCTAATTGGGTTTTATTGGGCTTACTGAGGTTGTAGATTATTGCCTGTTTCAGTTCTGAAATATTGTCAGTTTTTATATCTTCAGCATTTGCCTCTTCCCTATTCCCTCTTTTCCTTCTTTTTTTAGCATTCCAGACAAACATCTTGTAGACTGTATCCTCCATGTTTCTTAATTTTTCTTCCATATTTTCATCTTTTTGTCTATGCTGAAAATTTTCTTGGTCATTTTTGTAGGGTCCTTTTGTTGTTGCTCTTGTTCCTTACAGAATTTGAATTTCTTCTTTTATTTTCTTCAGTATATTAGTACAGTTGACTCTTTTTTTTTTTTTTTTTTTTTTAGTACAGTTGACTCTTGAACCACATGGGAGTTAGGGGCACTGACAGCCCCCCATCTCACCCCTGTGCAGTTGAAAATACACATATAACTTTTTACTCTCCCCAAAGCTAAACTACTAAAAACCTACTGTTGACCGGAAGCCTTACTGATAACATAAAATCGATGAACACAAATTTTGTATGTTTTGTATATTATATACTATAAAAAAATCTGCCTGTGAGTGGATGTGTGCATCTGAATCCTGTGTTATTCAAGAGTCCGATGTATACCAATATCTGAAATCTTTAAGATCTGATTTTTTCTTTTTATCTTCTTAATGGACCTTGTATGTTGTGTCTCTTTTCTGATTAGTCAAATAGAAGCAGTAATGGTATTTTCCTTATAATAATATTGTCAGGATTAACCAGATGAATGCACGTCATATACTTTGAATGGTGAGTGGTTCATAGTAAGCTCTTAATAAATGTTACCCATTGTAACAATAGCACTAAAAACAGCAGTGATCATTATTGTTTAGTGATTATTGATAGTGAGCTCCTATTTTTTTTTTAAACTTTGTGAGATCTCTTCAAATGCTGGGTAGAAGATGGAGTCTCTCAAAACAGATTTGTAGTCTGCTTCCATCAGACACCCGTGGACAAATGACCGACTTTAATTAAATGTTCAGCTTGAGGGTGTTTTGGACTGTTGGGTTGCATGGGCTGGTTTGTAGTTACAAATTCTCAGGGACTGTTTCCTCATCTCCCCCACATACCCTCCATCCAGGTCAGTGAGAAGGTTTTAGCAAAGATGTCTTCCCTCAGGCCCTTGGGGGTGAGGTGGCTATTTCTGTTTCTCCCTTCTACTCAAGATGTAGCCCCTGGACGTAAGTGCTTGGGTCTCAGCTTCATGGGGAGAGTCTGCTTTAGACATTGCACTGCGTGTGGGCTTTGGTGCTTGTCTGCTATCCTCTAGCACTGCAAAGCTGTTCCAACTGGTTGGGCAAATGCCCTGCGGAGAATTGATGGCTTCCCTTCTAAGCTTTACCCATCTAGATCTTCCTTTCAGATAATGTTTGGGTTCTGAGTAGTCTTTACCTTTTCTAGCTCATTAATCCATTTAACTCATGCTTGACAAAAAGCATTTTTAGTTATCTTCCATGCAAGAGTCAGATTATATTCTCCAAACCGTTGTAGATAGATGTTTGTGACTATTTTTCTGAGTGTGTAAATCAGCCTTTAAATGAGAACAGCCAGCTCTTTGGATGTTGCTGAATTTCTCTGACTGGACAAAACTGGGTGACAGTCATGCTCCAAGCTTTGCTACAGATGATGTGGGTCTTCCTGGAGCTTCGGCTTGGAAGGATAATAAATAATTTAAAGCATTATTTTTATATTCTATTAAGCCAGATTTAGATCTGTGATGAAGGAGCAGGTGAGGTGTTCATGAGTATTTTTAGTATACATTGTGAGAGCACGAGGAAGGGGTGCACTAGAGTACGTTCTGTTCACTACTTGTGGTGAGTAGGGTGCTTTAGGATGAGGGGATGGGGCAGGCAGTTTTCATTCGTGTCCCCTCCCTCCACCGTATCCAGTGGAAATGACCTGCTCTTCCAGTATAACATCTCTTTCAGCGATAATCTGGCTGTCGAGAGCATTGCATGAAGTGTCCGAAAGTGGTCACATTGTTTTCTTTTTTTCTCCTTGTCCTTTGTCACTATTCTCTCTTCCTGTTTCTTTTTTTTTATTTCCTTCCCTGCTTCGTTTTTGGGATCTTTTCTTTCTTATTTTTTGTTTGTCACTATTAGTGGCCTATTTGAGTGGAGGGTTATTGTTCATTATGGTGATACTTATTTTCAAGCATTTCTTAACATAATGAAGCACAAGTTTTTTTTGACCCTCGCTTGGCCGCCCCTCGAATACCTGCTTTTTCAGCAGGTGTTCTCTGTAAAAGGCAGTAGGTAGGCTAGGTGGGCCATCTGGTCTGCGTTGAGCTGCTCAGATGTGCACTGTTGCATCCTGAGAGCAAACACAGGGCGTCCGGTCATCCGCATGAGCGTGGCTGTGTTCATCTCACTGATGGACACTCACATTTGAACTTCATGTACTTTTCATATGTCACGAACTATTGATTTTTCCAACCATTTAAAGGCATAGAAATCATTCCTGGTTTGTGGGCTGGGCAGTGAAAACGTGGGTGGTGGGAAGGATGTGGGCTGGGAGCCCTAGTTCGCTCACCCTGCCCCATGACGTCCTCTGTGCACCTCTCACCTTAGCCTTACTCCATGACGTTGTCAATGACTTATGTACTGTTAGTGGCTTCTTGTTGACTCCCATTGATCATAATTTGCATCTTCGTAGCATTAAGATATAGGTATGTTTTAATAAAAATTCTAGTGCCCTTCATGAAAATGCCAATTTTTAATCAACATATACAAGCTTTCTAAGTCAATTGGGAAATGCATCAATTTTAAGTTGACCTGCGATACTTACAGTCTAGTTAATAAATGAAATGTATCAAATGTAAATAATAGTGAAAGCCATTTTCTTTCAAACTCTACTGGGAGTCATGTGTTTCGATATCTGGGCAGCTCTTAGCAATTGTTCCCTTTTGCTTCTCCATCCCTCTCCTTTCCAGAATTTGTTTTTGACATGAATAAATGGAATTACAGTGATTTTAATGGTGGCTGGCGCTTATGTGATATTTAGGCTTAGTGCAAGAGCTGTTCAGTGTGTTTTGTAGATGAAGGCTCTTACATGGCCCTGGCAAGCCATTCCTCTCTGTCTCATTGCTGTTACTCAGAATGTGTTAGCGATTTATTAATAGACCCTTGATGCAAAACCAGTTGGTAAGTTGGGAGCTCCTCCATAACTCTCATAAGGAAACCAAATCCTTTAATGAGTGATGTGCTTGTGCTTCTTCTGCTCATGGACCATCCGCAGTGGAAGAGCCTCTGCGTGGCCCCCCACTCATCTGTGGCAGAAGATACTACTAATGGCAATCTGTCTGTGATTCTCTAGCACTTTCTGTTGATCCAGGCAGGATCCTCACTAACACGCAGAAGAGAGAGCCAAGATGAGGGAAGAATGTCATGATTTTGACTTTCTGCATTCCTGTGTAATCTTACTCCTCCTACTGTGGTCAGACAAGATAGGTTCCTGTCTAGCTCTTCTCCAGGCCTGTGTTTATATAACTGCTCGTAAAATCACCCGAAGATGATGGCAGTAAAAAGATTCCTTTTCTCTTTTGATTCCTGAAGAAATATTCTAAAAAAGAAGAATGGTAACTAGGAATGGTTACTAGAAAAGACGTATTTCCAGATTAATGCCATTTGGAGCTGGTTTTAAATCATTTGGGGTGCCTGGGTGGCTCAGTTGGTTAAGCGTCTGCCTTTAGCTCAGGTCATGATCCCAGGGTCCTGGGATTGAGCCCTGAGTCAGGCTCCCTGCTCAGCGGGGAGCCTGCTTCTCCCTCTCCCTCTGCTCTTCCCCCCACTCATTCTCTCTCTCTCTCTCTCAAATAAATAAATAAAATCATAAAAAAAAAATAAATCCCAGCAGTTTGTTTTGTTGGGATTATTGAAATACTGGGTAAAGTGACAAAAATCAGCAAGAGCTTTTGATTTTTTGACAAGTCAATTCCAGGCTGTGGTGAGAGTAAATGTCTAAATAAGGTCCTGTTGCATTATATACTCCCCTCTTTTAAAATCTCAGATTACCCGATCTTCTCCCCATGGAAGGAATAATGGTTACAGAATGAGCAGGAAATTATTCCTCTCTACTCATCTGGCATAAATTGTTTGCCCCACATCAGATGATGAATTGCTGCTTCCAAGGTTGATGTGATAGTTTTTGTTTTGTTAAACAACTATAAATCTCATCTAATACGGTCTTCGTGATAACAGGAAGAAAACCATAAGTTAATATCTGTTATATTTCATTGTTTAAAAATAATTGTTTCTAGTAAAACTTCATTTTTACAAACATAATTTGATCTCACATAATTGATAGGAGAAAATTCAGGGAATTTGTCCAGGCTCTGTTTATAGCTGATTTTTTTCAAGAAGTGCCACATGCAATAATCCAAACGAATTCTGTTTATGTAATAAAGCAGGCAGAATTTATAGTGAGCACTCAGAATGAATTACCAACAGCTACAGAAGCAGCATTTTTTTTTTTACATAATTCTGATTCTTTGGCAAAATTGAAATACTTTGTGATATACTATCCTAGCATTTTTGTTTGGTTTGTTTAAGAATCACAGAGGACAAAACCTTAGGGACTTAACTTGAAATTTCCTGTTCAGTTACTGAGGATTATGACAGAGAGAAAGGGAGAAGATCAGATATACACTAAAATATTCCTCCTTTCATTGCTGCCCCTGCCTGCAAACCAATGTATCTATTGTTTTAGGAACTCAGCGTTTTCCTTCACTGGACAGGGAAAGGCATGCCATAATTTTGGTTCTTTCTGGACAGTTTTCTTTTAATTACAAGTTGATACTTGGTTTTGATTCATGGTTCCAGAAATTATGGAATGTTCCGTATAATTAATCACTTTCATTAGACTTTTTTGGTCATAGCTACAAAAACTCAGCCAGCTAATTGCCTAGGTATCTCCGTTTTTGGAACAGTCATTGAAACTTGTGTTTGTCATGTTCAGGAACTTCACCTGGGTGACACCCAGGGTCAGGGTTCCACGTCACGGCCAACGTTGGCGCTGTGAGCTTGTACTCAGCTACTTCGCCTGTGGTTAACTAACCAATGGCAATCAGTTCCCACTGCATTCCTGTGGAAGGAAGTACATTGACTTGGGTCATATTAAATTTCGAAGACTAATTCAAACTGTAGAAACTGAGTTTATTACCGAAATATTTCACCTGCATGAGTAGAAGAGGGAGAGTGTCTGGAGTCCTTATTTTTGGGTAGACTGTACGTATATTTTCTGACTTTGAGCTGTCTCCCGAGGACGAAATCACTAGTGTTCTCTCCACCCCTTTTCTCTCCCCTATTCCTTGTGGCCATTGGAGGTTCTAGTCCACATAAGTATACTCGGCTCATTCTTGAAACTCTCTACCCTCGGCCTGATTCTTTTTTTTTTTTAAGATTTTAAAATTATTTTTATTTATTTATTTGACAGAGAGACACAGAGAGAGAAAGCACACAGTTGGGGGGAGGGGCAGAGGGAGAAGGAGAAGCAGACTCCCCGCTGAGCAGGGAGCCTGACGTGGGGCTCGATCCCAGGACCTGAGCCGAAAGCAGACGCTTAACCGACTGAGCCCCCCAAGAGCCCCCCTCGGCCTGATTCTTAAAGCAGTTTTAAATTAGTAAATTTTTTCACTTTGATAATGTAGAACCACTTCATTGTATTCCCTGGACAGCCTCAGAAAGAAGCAGGGGTGAGGCCTCTTGGGAAGGAGGGAGGCATGACTGAGCTGCTAGTTAACTTTGAGGGAGCCTAAGGGGAGCCTGGACAAAGTCCCTGAATTTTCTCCTATCAATTATGCGAAATTAAATTATGTTTGTAAAAAATGAAGTTTTACTAGTAACAATTATTTTTAAACAATGAAGTATAACAGGTATTTATTCAGTCCTCCTGAATAAAATGACATCTGAGCAGAGACCTGAATGAAGTGAAGGACCAAGCCTTGGAAGATATCTGGGGAGAAGAGCGTTCTGGGCGGTGGGAACAGTCTGTGCAAATGTCCTGGGGCAGGAGCATCCTGGATGTATTAGAGGAGAGTCATGGAGGCCAGCAGAGTGGGGCAGGAGCACGTGTTGGGGAGAGCAGTATAGGGGGGCAGATCAGAGCTATGTCCCCTGGTGCTGCATGGGCTGTGGTAAAGATTTCAGCTTTTCTTCATCAGAGGATTTTGAATAGCAGGGTAACTCAGTCATGAACTGTGTTCTGAATGGATCATTGTGACTGCTCTGTGGTGGGAGTAATCCAGGCAAGAAATAACGGTGGCTTGCATCAGGGTGGTGGTTGTGGATTTGGTAGCAGAGTGATTGGGTTCTGGATGTATTCTCATGGTGGAGTTGCCAAGGTCTTGCTGATGGACTGGCTGACGTGTGCTTGTGTGTGTGGTGGGGGGTGGGGGATGTGGTGGGAGGATAGGAGAGAGAGCATGTCCGAGCCAGACCTGGCTCCAGAGCCTTCAGCCTGAGCCCCTGGAGAGACACATTTATCACAGAGTCTGGAGATCTGGTGGGAGCGAACAGCGTGTGCTTGGCCATGTTCTGTTGAGGTGTTGGTGGATGGTGTATGTGTGTCTGGGGTTCAGAGAGCAGCCCTGGTCAGTGCGGGGGCTGGATGGTGTCAGCATACAGTTGGTGTCTGAAGCCATGAGCCTGGATGACACCAGTTAGGAGATGAGCGCAGGTGAAGAGGATGTCCTAGGACTAGGTTCTGGGACCTTCCAGAGTTGGCCGATGAGAAGGAGCAGCAAAGGAGACTGAGGAGTGATGACCAGTAAGGTAAGCCGAGAAAGCTTGACGTCTCAGAGGCCAAGTGTCCTGGTCAGCTCGGCATCGGTAACAAAGCGCCACAGACAGAGTGGCTTATCAACAAGAGAAATGGATGACTCACAGATTTGGAGGCTGGAATTCTGAGCTCAGGGCGCCGGCATGCTTGGGTTCTGGTGACAGTTCTCCTCTGGGCTGCAGATGGACAGCTTCTCCTTGTATCCCTGCTTGGTGGAAAGGGTGTGGGTGCTCTCTGGGGGTCTCTTTTATAAGGGCGCTAATCCCATTCATAAGGGCTCTCCCTTCATGACCTGATCCCTTCCCAAAGGCCCCACCCTCAAATACTGTCACATTGGGGGTTAGGATTTCAACAGAAGAATTTTGGGGAGACACAAAAATTGAATCCATAACACTAAGAGAAGAATGTTTTTAAGGAGGAGGGGGAGTGATCAGACCTATGGAAGTGCTGTTCATCATGTCGAGTAAGCAGAAGACTGAGAATTGACCATTGGATTTGGCAATCTGGAAATCATTGGTAATCTTACCCTACTAACTACTTAATCTTTCCCAGTCTGTCTTTGTGCCCTGCAAGTCTGGCCCCACCTGGTTCATGGTACTTGCCGAGCTTGCTTCCAAATAGTTATACTCTGGCACCTGTTATAGCTGTTGCCCTTGGTTTTGACAGGTGAGAAATTGATCTGTGAATTGTGCCATATAGAGTTGTCTGAGTAAAAACATTCCTAAGAGTAGAAATGTGTGAAAGAGTGAGATTATGTTGGGATTATTCTCCAGTTGGCAGACCTGTAACGTAGACATCATTCCGTCCCATAATTTTGAATTGCTAGTGACTATTGTAATTTAGACATGCAAAATGTGTTTTGATTTTTAATTTTTTAAATTTCTTATTTTTAAAGATTTTATGTATTAGAGAGAGAGAGAGAAAATAAAGTGGGGGGAGGGGCAGAGGGAGAAGCTGGCTCCCCGCAGAGCAGGGAGCTCGACGGAGGACTTGATCCCAGGACCCCGGGATCATGACCTGAGCTGAAGGCAGATGCTTAACCAACTGAGCCACCCAGGTGCCCTGTGTTTTGATTAGAAAAAAAAAAACAAAAACTATTTTTCATTAACATGTTTAAGAAATGTACAGTCAATAAAAATGTCCTCGTGTAATGTAGTGATAGAAAGGATTTAAATCTACAGTAACTAGGTAATAAATCCTCTTGTTAAGAGCACATTTTCTAGGGTCTGTGTTTTGCCAAGAATTTCTACTTTGGGGTAATTTGGTGTCTTTAGAAGACTCGTTGGTAGAAGAGAGTTTGAGTTTCATTAGTATTCACAGAAATGGCTGGTTTAAAGAATTGAACCATATCTGGGGCCATGTTTTATATTCAGGCATGACTGGTAGGTCATGGAATTTGTTCATCAGTGGCAGAATACCCGCAAGCTCTTTGTGCTTAGGCTTTGACCTAACTGATTATGTCTGAAACCTGCCTCTTCTCTTGAAGAACATATTCTGGATCTTCGTCACCTACACTTTTAACAAGAGGGATTTCACTGCATATCCTAAATACGTCAGATCTCATGTTGGATGCTTACAGATAGAATCATTCCATTTCTTTTCTCATGGTATGGTTCATTATTCAGCACTAACACACTTTCAATGAGGTGTAATTAAAGATGCCTTTAATTATTGTAATTAGCATGTTAATCAGATTACATGAAAGTAATCTTTGGTTATGTGTTTTCACAAAGTATTACTCTTTTTAAATATTTCATCCTAAGGGAAATAACATTTCATGAGGTGTGGTTGTTGGGGTAAACAGGAACTTCTGTGTTAAATCATTTATTTAAAATTGACTTACCAGGCAATATAAATCTTTTAAAGTAGACCCACAAGAAGTAGTTTTGAGAAGTCTGACCCAGAATCTAAGGTTTTGTTGAGTAATCATGTTTATGTCCTAGCCTTCTAAAATAATTTGTGTTTTGCATCTGTTTTTTTCTTTTAATTATACAATACATATGTTGGAGGAGTTATTCTAAAATTGACATTTTATACATAGTTAGCATGTAATTAAGAGAAGGCTGTCTGTTGCAAAGGCACTCTTCAGTGTATTTGTTACTGATTATAGGTCTGCCTAGTTGCTTTGAGTGTTATTTGTTGAATGAGGACGAGAATAACTAGTTCATTGGATTTTTTGGAAGCACTAACTGAGGTGCTGTGTTTGAACGTGTTTGGTATGTAGTGAAGACTCAGGAGATGTTTTGTAATCAGAATTGCCGAGCCTCATATCTGTTGGGTTGGGGAAGGAGAATAGATAAATTGCTTCCTTTTTGGAAGATAGAGCATGTTATCCTCAATGCTCTTCTTGTCTAGTGACTTACATCATAACCACATTCTTAATATAATAATATTTTTTTCTGCAGTCATTTTTAATCTTTTTGGGGTCATAGAGTCCTTTGAGAATCTGATGGACTCAACGAAACCTCTTGGGAGAGGCCTTCAGCACTCACATGCGTACTCACAATTTCGTTTTCGATTTTATGGGCTACAAGTTAAGAATCTTTGCTATAAGAGATATAGTAACAGGTCAAACTGAAACTGTCGGAATGGGCCTGTCTGGGATTAGGAGATTGACCTCGCTTTTGGGCTTTTGGTTAAGAGAAACTCCTAGCAGTCCAAGTATGGAGGCCAAAGAGATAGAAAAACCAAGGATGAGTTAGATTAAAGTCAGATGCAAAGAGCGGGTCTTAATCTCCAGTTTCTCTTTTGGGGGTGCTTCAGGAAGGTGATGAAAACAATGTTCTGGCTTTGGAGCAAGACTGAGTAGAAGCCAGGCACATAAAGGATGTTTATGGTCTAGTTCCTGTAAAACTTCCGGAAGAGGATGGCTGCTAGTTAACAGAGACTGGATCTCTCCAGATGGCTCAGAGCTCTGATTATTTTCTGAAGCAAAACTCTTGACGGTCATGTGGTGAAAGCAAACTTTAGTTTATTGTGAGTAAGGGCCTTTGGATGCAGGGTGTGCAACCAGCAGCTGCAAGACCAACCCCAGACCTCACCTGCCAGCCTCACATATGATCGTTTTAACCACTAGACTAAAATGACAGTGCCTGAGAGAGAGAATATCAGTCTGTGCAGCTTGGAGTGTAGACATGGTGGGGTGTGTGCGGGGTGAAGTGTGGTGTGTGGCAGAAATGGTTTGCAGATACTGCCTTCGACTGTATCCTCTTAACGAGGTCATACCCTTTGGTTTGTTGACTGTGCTTGTAACAGTTGTCAAGAATGTGAAAACTCTAAAATCATACTTGATTTGAAATTTAATTCAATTTTCTGTTCGTATTTGAAGCAATTATATGATCTTTGATCATTGTCTGGTTTTAGTTTCGAAATTTAAAAAGGTAGCTGGAGTGTTGGGGGGGTGGGAGGCATGGAGTGGCTGGGTGATAGACACTGGGGAGGGTATGTGCTATGGTGAGCCCTGTGAATTGTGTAAGACTGTTGAATCACAGACCTGTACTTCTGAAACAAATAATACATTATATGTTAAAAAAGGAAGAAGATAGTAGGAAGGGAAAAATGAGGGGGGGGAATCGGAGGGGGAAACGAACCATGAGAGACTATGGACTCTGAGAAACAAACGGAGGTATTAGAGGGGAGAGGTGTTGGGGGATGGGTTAGCCTGGTGATGGGTATTAAAGAGGGCATGTGTTGAATGGAGCACTGGGTGTTATATGCAAACAATGAATCATGGAACACAACATCAAAAACTAATGATGTAATGTATGGTGATTAACATAACATAATAAAATTAAAAAAAATATAACTTCTAAATGAAAATCTCCTCGATTAGTTTTTAAAATTGGATTGTTTTCCAGAAAACAGCCCATCAGAGTAGGCGTGGTCCTATTACCACCATGCCTGATGGCGCATTTGACCCTCCTCCTCCCTTACTCATCCTTTATTTAGCACTTAGCCCCTGCCAAGCCCTGTGCCAAATGCTTTGTGAGGGTTCTCTCACTTACCGGTCATAAGGCTCTCCCAGGTGAGTACTGTGAGGCGGATCCTTTTTACAGGTGAGGAAACCCAGCCAGAGAGGTTAGGTCATTTTCTGATGTCACACAGCCAGTACAGGGTGCAGCTGGGATTCGACTCAGCACCATCTAGAGCCTCTCATTTCCTGCGTGGTATGGCTTCCTCGGTGGGTATCAGGTAATCTCGGGCTTCTGGAAGATACAACCTGCAAGAAGGTCTAAGGATTGATTCATTATCATTTTCCCCTTTTCTCTGAGTGTGTTTGTTCTTTTCTTTTGGTCTGCTGACCCTTTAGAATGGTAATAAGATAATGCATTGGTCACGTTCTTCAGAGAAACAGAACCAATAGGATGTGAATATATTTATAAGAAGAGATTTATTTTAAGGGATCGGCTCACACGGTTGTGGAGACCTCGGGATTCCAAAACCTGATGGGGGAGGAGACTCAGGAAAGCATTGCAGTTGGAGTCCAAAGACTTTCTGCTGAAGAACTAGAAGGAGCCTGTGTTGCAGATGAAGTCCCAAGATAGTCTGCTAGAGAAGTTCCTCTCTTTTCTTTAAGATTTAAACTTTTTAGAGCAGTTTAAGGTTCACAGCAAAATTAAGGGGAAGGTACAGAGATTTCCCTGTGCCCTGCCTCCACACATGCCCAGCTTCTCTCATTATCAACATCCCCTGCCGGAGTGGGACTGTTGTTACAATTGATGAGCCTACACTGACAAATCCTTACCACCCAGAGTCTGCATTTTGTGGTAGGGCTCCCTCTTGGTATTGTTCATTCCATCATTATTGTATCATACAGGGTAGTTTCCCTGCCCTGAAATTGCTCTCTGCTCCACCTGTGCACCCCTTCCCAGCAATCCTGGCAGGCATTGATCCTTTACTGTCTCCATCATTGTGCTTGTTCAGATGGTCATAGAGTTGGTATCACAGTGTATGGAGTCTTTTCACATTGGCTGCTTTCACTTGTAACATGCATTTAAAGTTCTTCCATGTCTTTCTCTTGCTTGATAGCTGATGTCTTTTTAGTGCTAAATAATATTCCATTGTCTGGATGGACCACAGTTTATTTATCCATTGACCTGCTGGACAATATCTTGGTCGCTTCCAAGTTTTGGCCATTATGAACAAAGTTGCTGTAAACATTTGTGTGCAGGTATTTGCGTGGGACATGTTTTCAATTCCTTTGAGTAAATACCAAGGAATATAATTGCTGGGTCAAATTGTAAGAGTATGTTTAGTTTTGTAAGAAGCCACCAAGATGTCTTCCCAAGTGGCTACACCATTTTGCACTTTGACCAGCAGTGAATGAGAGTTCCTGTTGCTCCACATCCTCCTCAGCATTTGGTGTTGTCAGTGTTCTGTATTTTTGCCATTCTAAAGGTATATAGTGTATCTCATTCTTGTTTTAATTTGCATTTCCCTGATGACCTATGATGTGGAGCATTTTGTCAAATGCCATTTGCCATCTATATATCTTTACTGATGAAGTATCTGCTAAAGTGGTTGGCTCATTTTATAATCAGGTTTGTTATCTGATTGTTGAGTTTTAAGAGTACTTTGTATATTTTGGATAGCAGTCCTTTATCAGATGTGTCTTTTATAAATATTTTCTTCTAGTCTATGGCTTGTCTTCTCATTCTCTTGACAATGTATTTTGCAGAGCCAAAGATTTCCATTTTAATGAGGGCCAGCTTATTTGTTTCTTTCATGCATTGTGTCTTTGGTGTTCTGTCTAAAAATGCATCACTATACCCAAGATCATCTAGGTTTTCTCTTATGCTGTCTGCTAGGAGTTTTAAAGTCTTACATTTTTATTTAGGTTTATGATCCATTTTGAATTAATTTTTGTGAAGGGTAATTTTTGTAATTAATTTGTAATTGCAAAGTCTTTGTCTAGGTTCATTTTTTTTTTTTTTTTGGCATGTGGATGTCCCATTGTTCCAGGACCATTTATTGAAGAAACTGTCTTTGTTCTGACGCATTGTCTTTGCTCCTTTGTCAAAGATCAGTTGACTGAATATATGTATATCTGTTTTGGGCTCTCTCTTTTGTTCCACTGATCTATATGTTCATTCTTTCATCAACACCACACTGTCTTGGTTACTGTGGCTTTATAGTAAATCTTGAAGTCAGATAGTGTCAGTCCTCCAACTTTGTTCTCCTTCAATATTGTCTTGACTGTTCTGGATTTTTTTCCTTTCTGTAAAAACTTTAGAATCATTTTGCTAATATCCACAGAATAAGTTGCTGGGATTGTGATATGAATTGCACTGAATCTGTAGAGCAAGACAGGAAGAACTGACATCTTGACAATATTGAGTCTCCCTGTCCATGAACATGGGATATCTCTTTATTCAGTTCTTCTTTGATTTCATCATAATTCTTTCGTGCTCCGGGGAGGTCAGTCTTTTGCTCTACTCAAGCCTTCCCCTGATTCAGGGAAGCCCATCCACACTGGGGAGAGCAGTCTGCTTCACTCAAAGTCCACTGATTTCAGTGTAAATTTCATCCAAAAATATCCTCACAGAAAAATCCGGAATCATGTTTGATCAAATATCTGGGCACTTGTGTCCCAGGCACGTTCACACATAGAATAAGCCATTACAGATAGCAACTGTGAAAACCGTTAAAAGGCTAACTCATGTAATTAGATATACAGAGGGCATGTTAATGTAAATTTTATGCAGGCTTGTTTTTTCTTTCTTTTCAAAGCTTATACCTAAGGGAAATTTTTTTTTTTCCCTAAGGGAAAATTTTAAATGGAAGCTATTTTGCTGTAGCCACAAAAGTAACTTTACAGAAAGAAATGAGTATGTGTGTGAGAGAGAGACCTGTGAGAATAAAATCTTTTACAAGAGCGTGTCTTATTCCATTGAACTTGGAGCCCTGGACCTTTGTGATATGTCAATTCAGCCTTGACAGTTTCTCTGCAGAGTAAGCTAATGAAAGACCTGTAGGAAGTTTTTCTTAGTGGAGAGAAAAAAAAGTCCCTGACTCTTTGGAAGGGTATTCTTTAAAAGCAGGAACATGTTTAAAGCAATAGCAGAAATGCCTGTAAGCTGAGATACTGGCAGCTAGAAAAGAATTGGAGAGAATGTGCTAGAATGGGAGAAATTCCATATTTTATTGGATAAAAATCTCTAACCAGAGAGCAGTGATCAGGTTTTAACTTTCTTCTAATAGTTTTAGAGGCTATTTATCCTCTAGGCTCTTAAAGATTTGATGCAGAGTAATATGAGTTATACATTGAGAATGTCATAAGTAGTTTTTATCTTTATGGCTTTTGTTTTGTAAATCTTGGTTGTTTATAGCGCTAAGAGGTTTTTGGGAACTTCAGAGAACTTCAGAGAAGCAGTTGGCCCCTCGAGGATGGGTAGTACCTTGCATTTCTCTCATTACTGGGTGATGTCCTCATCTGAAATGAACTGTATCAGTGTTGCCTAATGGGACTGTGGTGCATATTCCTTCAGAAGGAGAACTCCAGAGAAATAGTAAATGTCTGTCCCACATCCTAAGATGTTTATGATGCCAACTCAATTAAATGGATGGATCTCTGGCTTTTTGGGTTAGATGTGCTGCAGCCTCAATCTAAAATGACTACTCGTATCATGTGTAAGCAGTTACAAGCCAGGCAAAGGAAAGAAGTGGGAGTTCATTTGTGAATGCTAGTGGTGTGCTATTGAGTTAAATCATATTTTATTGAAAGGTCTGTGTAATATCCATGGTAACAGTGGTTCTTTGTCTGAATCCAACAAGTTATATTTCAGCAAAAGATTGGTAAAACAGACACAAGGTCCAAAGCCATCCAATCTGTCTGTCCTTCCTCCTGTGATAGAAATGTACCAAACACCTGCTGTGTGTGTTTGTTATGGGAACTGGGCATACTGTAGTAACGCAAGGGGCATGGATGGAGCGGAGAGTCAGGTGTGGACTGTCGTGAGGCAGATGAGTACAAAAGTGTAATTAATTATACATTCAGGCTATGAATGGAAAGACTCTGGGACTCCAGGAGGGGAATATAGCTGATCCCAGAAGTTAGGGAGGACCACTGAGGAAGTGATGGTTGAGGTGCCGGGTTTGCTGGGGACACAGTGGGGGAAGTGTTTCTATGCCAAAGGAGGAGGCTATCCAGGCCAGTAATGAGGCCGCTGGAGGGGAAGAGTTTAGAGGAGACCAGTGTGGAGAGCGAAGGGAAGAACAGTGGAGAGGGACCCAGTCCCGCAGGATATCGGGACAGGTTGGGGGAGTTTGAAGTTTACTCTAAAATTCACTGGCTGGGGGCGCCTGGGTGGCTCAGTTGGTTAGGTGGCTGCCTTCAGCTCAGGTCATGATCCTGGGGTCCTGGGATCGAGCCCCACGTCTGGCTCCCTCCTCAGCGGAGGGCCTGCTTCTCCCTCTCCCTCTGCCTGCCACTCTGCCTACTTGTGCTATCTGTCGAATAAATAAATAAAATCTTTAAAAAAAATTAAAATAAAATTCACTGGCTGTGTGAAACGATCTCATGTTTTGTTTTAAAAGGCTTGTGTTGAATATAATATTCAAGGTCAAGAGCTATGCGATATCTAACAAAGAATTAATATCTAACATAAATAAAGAGCTCCTACCAATCAATGTATTTTTTAAAAGATCAAAGCTTGATTTTTATAGATAACAGGTGTGAGAGGACTCCCAGACACCCGTGGACATCTGTGAAGCAGGCAGTGGAATCTCGGATCTTAAGGTTCAGAAAAGAGGTCTGGTCTGTAGAGATAAATTTGGCAACTGTTGGTATTACTATGATCAAAGCCACAGGCGTGGATGAAATTGTCTATGGGAGGACCGCAGAGTGAGAGGAAAAACGAGCCAGCCCAGGACCAGTTTATTAGTAACCCCGAATCATTGGTAGTTAAAGAGGATGGACGGAGAAGGTGTGGCTGGAGAAGGAAGAAAGAAACTCCGAGTTTGGTGTCCTGGAAGCCCAGAGAGGACTTAGTTTCAGGGATGAAGTTGTTGGTAGTGCATTTCAGTGGGCGGCTTGGTCCTCATGGGGCAGGAAGCTGAATGGATGGAATAGTGAGTGAAGAGTTCAGTCTTCTTTGCTTACGTTTGGTTTTGGAGGGGAGCAGAGAAACAGGGTATTGACTGATCAGAAAAGAGAGCTCAAGGAGGGGCGTTTATACAAGGTTGGGTGGTTCTAGGACTTGTAGGGGATGGTTTGGCTCAGTCTTTTTCTTTATGCTGCGGTGATAAGTCTGGTCACTCTAGTTGCAGAGGGGGACAGAGGGGCAGTCAGAGGGAGGCAGGCGTGGGCAAGGCGCAGGATGCAGAGTTCGCCGGATCTGGGTACAGGGTGGGAAGGGGGTGGTTTTAGGTAAGAAGAACAAGCGTGGTGGGGGTGGCTGCTTCAGACAGCGCCCCTTAATCTGTGTGTCACTGAGGGAGGTGCTCCCTTTTGCTCCTGCCCTCTGTGCCGTTCTCAGAAGCTGGCAGAAAAGTATTCCGCAGTCCCCCCAAGTCCCCTCAACAATGCATCACAGTAAATAGATACGTACCGATGTACTTGCCTTATTTAAACAGGCAAATAAAATACCTTCAGAGCTTATTAGAATACATTCCTTTTCCAGGGAGCTGTGACTTGCATGAATTGTAGGAATAACTTAACTACCAGTGAAGTGAAATCGCGAAGCTACTCTTATGCTGGATTGGAGTGTTGGTGTGCAGAAATCTGGGTTGAATCCTGAGTTTTAGGATGATCTCAAGTGTGCTCGTTTTCTTGTTTGTATGTGCTTGCGTGAGTAACACAAAGAACAGAAGTTGGACTTGGATGTGAAGGGCGTGCAGACAATGGGAACGCTAGTATGCTCTGTAGTGTCAATTAAAAGATACGTAGCTATGTGTGTCAGCATTCATATTGATGTAAGCCTCGTGTGTCATCTATTCACTATTGATCTTGTTCTCCCAAGAAACTTCAGCAAGTCACTTTCTTTGTGCATGATGGATCCTATTATGTTAAGACTGTTCTTGCAAAGTTCAATGAGAGATTGGCATTTTACCACTATATAACAGGTGATCAATTTTATAATAATGCGAGGAATCAGCAATAGAAGCTAAAAATGAATTGGATTCCCGTCATGGTTTACCTTAGGAATTATTTTCCATAAGGTAGATTTTCTTTTTTGGTACCAGTTTGTCCGTGTTTGAAGATGTGATCATTAACATTAATTAGCATTAATATCCAAAGTAGGGAGAGGCAGTTAAGGGATTAGAAAGCTAAAAAGTATCCTCACACTCTGGAAGAAATTTTTCTTCTAATTATAATTGCTGAAATTAATAAAATATTAACCATGTGGTTTTTATGCCCACGGCCGTCATTTCATATCCGTGATCTGATGTACAGGTTTATCAAAAGTTAAATTTGGATTGTCAGAAATTTGTTCATGTATAATTAAAGCATCATTTTATAGTATTTCATATACTTTCTTCTAAAAGAAGACTGAGTATGTTTATATAAACGTTTGAACGTGTGAAAGAGGGAGCGATGGAGAGCATTATCAAAGAATACTTCACTTTTCACCAGGGTCGATACCTTGCCACCAGAGTAATAACTGCAGGGAGGCCTTTTCTCATTTAATGCTTACAACTGCCCAATGAAGTCGTCCCCATGAAAAGTCACTTATGACCCCGTAAGACGCTAATTTCAACACAGAGAAACTCTCCTGCTCTCATTCCCAATATTGAGGAAAATTCTGAGCAATGTGTAGAATATTAAGTAGCAGAGGGCTTTTTTGTTAAGAGCCTGTGTACATACCGACCAAGGTTTTAATGATTATAATGGTCTAAATATTCCATGTTTTAGTGATGTAGACTATTCTCACTCATTGTTTCTATTTCAGCTGAAAGTCATCACTCTCTGTTGGTTCCTTCCAACAGTTCTTAGATTGTGTTTTTGCGAAATCCTGATCTTCAGAGCAGAATAATCATACTCCTTTTTGTAATTGTTCAAGTATATTTATATAACTGAAAGAGTCCTGGTTGAATTGAGACTTTTCCTCCAATCTATAGACGGCGAGCACTAAGGAGTGTGTGTGTGTATCTGTGTGTAAAGATAAGTTTTGTGGCATTTTTCACAAGTTAACATCTTCATCTACGTTGTATTTATTACTGAAGATAGGGATGCTTTAATCTGTATGTGGTCCATTGCACACAGTAGGAGCTTATCAATCCTGTTGACTCATTTAGTCATTTTGCGATCTGTCCTTCTGTTTGTGGGAACAATTTAATTTGAACCTGTATGAAAAATTAATGTGGATACTTTCCTTTAAAAACCTCCGAGGGAAAGAACTTTATAGTCTTTTATTCTTAATAGTAAGTGTAAGCGCTTCCATTTATAATTCAGGATTCACTGTTACCACTTCTTTTCTTTAGCGAAGTCAGTGTTAAAGAATCGTTTCCCGGTAAGTCAAAGACTGCTGCCTGACATTGTATTGTAAAGCCCAGTTCTGTTGTGAGCCAGGAGTTTCTGTGGATGGAGCACTCCTATTTACCTCTTCTTCCTCCAGAGACCACATTAAAATGATAGTAAAGGAATAAAAAATACATAAACCAACAATAGAAAGAATTGAAGAGAGACCAGTACAGAAAAGAAATTTCAAAAATGTTCCTGCGGCTTGAAAGCCCATGAAGGGTTGGTGACTGCCAGAGCTTGGTGGGGACCATTGCAACCCCACACTTGGTGGGGGGGTACCTTGGAGCCCCTGCAGTGCTGGGTGGGTGGGAGTCCCAGGTGGGGCTGGGAATGGCAGGGTTTAATGGGGTGCCTGCGGTCAGAACACTTCCCAGGCTCTATGTCCCCCACCCTGTTGGGACAACAGAGGACTAGAGACCATGTGTATCCTCCGGGCTCATCGCTAAAGAAATGGACGAACTGCCTGGGGAGAACAGGAGAGGCTAGTTTGGGGGTTTGCTTCCCAGATGGGAGTTACCGAACGTTCACTCCGAGCCACAAGCCCCTGCTTCGGGACAAAGTCTCCCCTTCAGGTGTTCTGTGGTCTCCAGCTGAAGTGTGATGCATGACCACGGGCCACCAGACGCCCCAGGAGAGCCTCTGGTAGGAGAGAGAAGGAGGGAGATAAACCATAAATCACCCCCCAAGTGAGAGGCTGCAGGGCATGCAGGAGGAGAAAATCCTCTGGTTACTGTATCGAGAGGTTTTGAAAATGGCAGAAAAAGCTCTAGAAGGGAACAACCAAAGAGCAAGACAGAACCAAAAATATGACCCGACAAAATAAATTCAAAGAAACTTTGGTTGAAAGTGAGTCTAGAAAATTGCCATGAAGAACAAAAAAGCCTCTGTGTGTTTAGAGTCTTAAGATACAGGAACGCTTGGCTTTTCTTTTACCTAGAGTAGATCTGAATGAAAGTGGCTCACTGCCCGTTGTAATTATTCTCCCCGTCTTTTCCGGTGAGTGGAAAGGCCTGATGTAGCCTGTCTTCCCCGTGGACCTGTCTGTTCAACCTGGTGACACGGACAAAGAGGAGAGGAGTATGTTCCTCTGACTTCAGCCTGGGTCTCAGTGTTCAGGATCTGCCTGAATGGGCAGCTCTAATGGGCAGCTTTGTACCGCAGACCAGTGTCCAAAGCAGACGGCCTCCTTGAGAACTAAGGAATTCTCTGTGTTTGCATGGGCTTGATGGGCCTGGAAGTCCAACACGACTGGTGTTTTCCCAAATCCTGAAAAAAAAAATATGATCTTCTACCTTTTATTTGGAACCATTTTTTTTTTTAAAGTAATCTCTACACCCAATGTGGGGCTTGAACTAATGACCCAGAGATCAAGAGTCACATGTTCTAAGGACTGAGCCAGCCAGGCACCCCTATTTGGAACCCTTTTTATAGCTCTATAATCCCCAGAATGCTGTTGTGGGATTTGGGAGCTATCTCTGAATGTCTTTGCAAAAAAGCATGGGTGTGTGTGTGTGTGTTTTTTCTGAAACTCATGTTCATGATTGCTTCCTTCAGTGAGAGAGGGGTTCCTCCCCAAAATGAGGTGTTAAAATAGGAATGTAACTTAGATTTTTTTAAAAAGCAAAGTTGAATAAAGTATATATATTATCTATGCTAAGTTTATATAATATTAAAACTGAATAGGACCTTGCAAACATGTTCATGACAAGGTTGTACAAAGATCCTGATTTTATTCTTCTTATGAATAAAGAAGGTTCTTATGAGGGACACCTGGGCGTCTCAGTCGGTTAAGCATCTGCCTTTGGCTCAGGTCATGATCCCAGGGTCCTGGGATCAAGTCCCACATCGGGCTCATCACTCAGCAGGGCATCTGCTTCTCTCTCTGCCGGCCGCTCTCCCTGCTTCTGCTCATTCTATCTCTCTCTCTCTGTCTCTCTGACAAATAAATAAAGAAAATCTTTAAAAAAAGAATCTTATGAACTCTCAGGAGTATCTCTGTATAAGTTAAAAACATGGGGAAGTGATTTCAATGTTATAGACAAACTCTTATCCATCTACTTTGTTTTCATTTTAATCATTTCTTTCTTGCTGTAGAGTTCACATTCGATGTCGTTGGGCATGTGGTATGTTGTAGGTCTTCCGAAATTTAATGTGTGGATCATCTGATGGAAAAGATAATGACCGTAGGGCAAGGAATTTTTATCCTATTTGAGAAAGAGATAGTTCTTACATCCATCCTAGTTGATTTTGAGTCTTTGAAGAGAGATGTTCTGTAGTAAATGAAAATTTATCGTCTTAGAATTTTTAACTAGAAACTTATGTGGACCCCCAGGAGAGTACAGATCAGCTTCTATTGCAATGAATTCTAAGGAATTTCTTTTTTTTTTTTTTTAAAGATTTTATTTATTTATTTGAGACCGAGAGAATGAGAGGGAGAGAGAGCACATAAGAAGGGGGAGGGTCAGAGGGAGAAGCAGGCTCCCCGCCGAGCAGGGAGCCCGATGCGGGACTCGACCCTGGGACTCCAGGATCATGACCTGAGCCGAAGGCAGTTGCTTAACCAACTGAGCCACCCAGGCACCCAAATTCTAAGGAATTTCTAAGCAATTTTTATTGTACTAAAATTTAACTGAATTCAGTTATTACTTAAAATAAGTCCATTGACTGAGAATTGTAGACTTGTTAGGCATAGTTTTTTTTTATATATATGGCAATATTTTCTGCAATAGATTTTAACTTGAACATTTAGAGTTTTGAGAACTAAATGTTGACTGAAACAGTTTTTCTTTTAAAAGTCACAGTATTTGGGACACCTGGGTGGCTCAGGCAGGTCATGATCTGCCTTCAGCCAGGTCGTGATCCCTGGGGTCCTGGGATGGATCCTGCATCGGGCTCCCTGCTCAGTGGGGAGCCTGCTTCTCCCTCTGCCTCCCACTCCCCCTGCTTATGCTCTTTCTCTCTGTCAAATAAATAAAAGCTTAAAAAAAGTAACAGTATTCCTGAGAACTGTTCCCTTTCTACTTCTTTAATCAAAAGTTGTTGGTCTATCTTTACAGCTAAGATACATTTTTTCAGGGAGAGTAATTTGTCCAGATATTCTGTGGCGCATAAAATATTGCTTCAGAGTCTCGTGTAGAGACATTAATGGATAGTTATAGGGCCTCTGGACTGGAGGGCTCACAAGGTATAAATTTCAGAAGCATCTCTAGTGTTCTCTTACTGTGACTCAACCCAGTTCAATTTCAACATTGCACGATGTCTTCATAGGGTGATGGCATATTTAAAAATTTTTAATTTAAATGTTCACTTTGATTATGTGGATGTTAGAACCAACCCTTAAGTGAACAATTGAGCTTTCTTCTTGTAGTGGATATGGACATAAAGTCTTTCGAGTACGGGACCATTTTTCACTCAACTATGCTGATCGTCATTTTTTGGTAAAGAGACAGGGAATGCATATTTACTGGGTGCAGTTGTATATTGTCTTCATCTTGAAACATTTGGTTAGACCGTCATTTTCATTTTATCTCTGTCATGCCTACAGTTTAAATAACTGATTTATCTGTATGCAAAAGCTTTGAGAATCATAGATTCCCACGGAAAGACTCCTAGTAGGATTGGTGTTTGCGTGCTTGAGTTTGAGGCTGGCTCTGACCTTGTTTATTCTCTGTACTTGGGGAAAGTTAGTTAGGAACATCCCCCTCAGAGTACTGTTATTATGATCACAAGACACAGAGTAGGTTAAAGTTATACTTGTAAAGTATAAGGTGAATATGAATTTTAATTCATTTGTCTTGTATACCATGCCTTTTGGTCTTCTCAGTAACTGTGGGCACTCATGAGGGCTGTCTCCATCCATTCACCTCCTGTAACAACAACAACAAAAACTGCATTCTGCGGGCCTTACGAACAGCAGAAATTTATTTCTCACGGTTCTGGAGGCTGGAAGTTCAAGATAAGGCACCAGCAGATTCCACTTCCTGGCTCAGAGTTGGTTCCTTCTGTCAGAATTTCACGTGGTGGGAGGGTTGAAGAAGCTCTCCGGGGTCTCATTATGAGGGCACTGATCCCATCAAGAGGGCTCCACCCTCCTGACCTCATCTAAACCTAATTACCTCCCAAGGGTTCCACCTCCTGATGGAGTCACATTGAGCATTAGCATTCAGTATGAATTTGGGGGAACACAAATCATTTAGTACACAGCAAGGGGCTAATTTAGAAATGGGTATAACATTGAAAAATGACGGCTACACTTTTCAATGACGGAAAGGACACAGTAACAGTTCCTGGCCCAAACATATGCATTACCTTGTGAGTGTGCATGTAGAAAATAAGGAAGATGGCGTTTTATTTGAGCAAAAAATCTAGTGGTAGAAGCTGATGAATGGGTGAGTTGCTGCTTGTTAAGCAGGGCCGTGGTTTGGACACTATACAGCTGAAAGCTGGACTTTGCAGCTTTGTCTGGATCCCTTTGTGTTGCCTGAATTCTTCCACTTTGATTTTGCTCTTGGTCTTACGATCCTTAACGGGCGAGGGAGGGATATTGACTGAGATGCAGGTTAGTGATCAGAATAGCAGGTGTTGGATGTGAGGGCGATCTGGCTGCGACATCTATCACCCCATTGATCGCCAGCGTTGATTCGGCTGATCTGGCTGGCTAGGCGGGTGTCCCCTTCCTCCCTCACCGCTCCATGTGCGTCCCTCCCGAAGCTGCGCGCTCGGTCGAAGAGGACGACCTTCCCCGATAGAGGAGGACCGTTCTTCGGTCAAGGGTATACGAGTAGCTGCGCTCCCCTGCTAGAACCTCCAAACAAGCTCTCTCAAGGTCCAGAATAGCAGGTGTTGCTACCGTTCCCCCTTCTGTTGGCAACCATGCCAACGCACGTTCCCAGTTTCAGTCTGGAATTTGTGGGAAGGAACAATAAATAGTTGGTGAGCTGTGTAATAATTTAATATACACTTACAACAAAACAAGAGCTGCTACTTATTAATTGCCTGGTATGTGCCCGGTATGGTTACATTTTATTGATGTGTGTATCTTCTTTAATCCTTCTAGCAGCCCATAAGCAAAAATGGTGATAGCACTGTTGCACTGATGGGGAAAGAGTATATGATAAATCAATAAATCGGGTAAATTACTCAAAAGTTATAGCCAGTGATGGCAGAGCCCACTGTGGAGCCTAGTTCCCTCTCATGCCATGACTCTGCTTTTCCCTCTACATCATTATAGCCTCGTTGCCTTCTGTGATAACTCTGTTCCTTGAGGCTTGAGCAAGAAATTGTTGCATGATACCTCTGCAGGACAAAGCAACGTGCAAACCACTCGAGTGTGGAACCTTTCTCGGAGGTTAAGTATTGGATGGGTTCTAGGCCGTGCTCACCAGCCTGCTGGCTCTCCACGTGTTCCACAGAATGGGTGCACGCGAATCTGGGTCATGCTTCTCCTGTGTTGCTGACTCCGTGGAGCCTGGGATGCCCCAGGAAGGCTCAGGGCCTCTCCTGGGTGTGGACGTCACTTGGTGAAGCCTTTGGAGATCTGTACTTTGGGGGAAGTGCCAGGAATTTACCTGTTTCTCTAGTCTCAGTTCTAAGCACTTGGAGATTGTTGGCTTCCAACGACTGAAATTTCTTTCTTCAAAATGTCTCAGATACATCCCTTCCTTGCTCGCAGCATGGTCCCCGCGGTTTGGGGCCCCATCCCTTTTGTCCTTGGAGAGCTGTAGCAGCTTCTTACCTGGGTTTCTCTGCCATTAGCCTCTTTTGTTTCCATTCAAGCCTCTGTGCTATTTTCAGATCCGTTTTATGCAGAGATTTCCTGTTGATTAAATGTGCCTGCTTTCTGGGGCTGTCGCTTGGCATTGTTCCCCAGAGTCCTGTGCTCAGACTGGGCTGGAGTAGGCCGATGACTGCGCTGCCTTCGTCCACTTCCTCCCTCCCTGGGCCGCTCTCCTCCGTTGTGTCTCTCAGTCAGATAGTCCCTTCTTCCTCTTCTCCACCTGCAAAATCCTTCTGTGTAATTCAGAGCCTGCTGCTATTTTTCCACCTGGAAATTGTCCTCTGACTTCTGTCCCTCACTGATCTCTTCCTTCTTGGAACCCCTCCCCCCACCCCCGAATTCTGTGCTTTATGATATCTTCTTTTTACTCACAGAAGTTTCTGAGTAGATTATCCTAAAACTTCAGGGCCCCCTATTCTTTAATCCCTCTGATGCCCAGCAAAATCGGTAGGCATAAAGTCACCCGTTGTGGACGGATTCCTTGTCACCGTGTTAGCTCTTCACTGTGGTGCTTTAAAATGAAGAAAAGTAACGAAATAACACATATGTACAGAAAAGTGCTGTGATTTTAAACTTAACCTGATACTCCCCTGCTGTGCTGAAGTGTTTTGTTTTGTTTTCTTCTTCTTTTTTTGTCTCGCCAGCAATCAAAGAGAAGTACACAGACTGGACAGAATTCCTCATTCGTGATTTGACTGGTTCCCGGACGGCACCTGCCAACCTCCTGGAAGGTGTATGTATTGTTGTTATTCAGCTATTCTGTGTCTGAAGCCTCACGGTCACATGAGCACCTTTGCCTATATCCTTCGGCAGGTACACGTGTATTACATGTGGATATCTCTATCCAGATAGCCTAACTTCCTGTTTTTTTCCTGAATTGTTTAGGTTAATGATTCTCATGGCACCGAAGTGTCTTCACCTGTGGTATAATCAATAAGTGGAAAATTGGCTTCTGTGTGAACACATTTTTAAGTAATACTGTGTTAGGATATCTTTCCACTATCCTATACATGTAAGCCTCTGTCCTATATTCGCGAATATGAATAAAATCCTGGAGAAGACCTGTTTTGTAGAGATGACCACAGAGCATATTTGTGCTCTCTTATAGTCTTGGAGCGTGTTGATAAGTGGTTCCATTGACTCTTCCATTCTGGATGCATAACCTCACGCTAACAGCACACACGTGTTGAGTAATAATCGAATTAGCCTCCCTTATGAAAACAAGAGGAGAACTGGCTAATCATATTTCAGTGTGGTTAAGGTGTGCTTAAGGTCCCGAAGAAAAAACAGTTTAATCTGCAATCTTGATGGTTCATTTGACAATAATTTTATGATAAAGCATTTTAATATTTACTATATATAATAGAACAGAAGGAGCACTGTACTGTCATAAGTAATTATTGAGGTACCAAATCTGTTTGAGGAATGCTCCCCCCAAAGAGGGGGGAAACATAGTAAATAACAGGAATACGATGTGGATTGTGACGGTATGATTACTCTCTTAATGTTAACTATGAATTTCCCTCCTCTCAGAAATGACATTGATTTTTGGAACACTACTGTCTAATATACAGTTATTCGGTTTTATTCTGTGAAGATTTTGCCTGGTGTATTTGCTTATCTTAATGGCTCCTAATTTGTTTGGTTAACAAATCAAAATGATGATTCTTCACCCTTTCAGAAGGACAAAATGTCTTACTCTGTTCACTTTTTTTTTTTTTTAACATATTTGCCTACAAGGCTGACTGAACAATCACCCTTTTCATGTGCTAACGTGCTGAGAAGGTTTCTTATACGGGGCAGTAATTATATATATATATATATATGTGTATATATATACATTCTCTAAACCAACTAGGGATCAAGTGTAGAAATAACTTTACATAATTGTCTAATGTAGCTGATCATTAATGTATATTATACATGTCATTGACACATATTCATGCTTTGCCCAAAGTATGAGAGAGTGACATTATAAGATGAATGTGTGTTGAGTCATGGGGTAAGTTGATAGCCCCATAGTCTATGGGAAAATAGACATTTAGCTACCACGTATTTTCTAGCAGGAGGCCAATTTGGTGTAACTCTTCTTAAAAGCATGCTTATTTCTAACAAATGCAGTTTTATCTGGGAAGGGTGATTTGTTTGGTGAGAACCGAGCACAAACTGTTATGTTCTGTTTACTTGTGATTCTTGTTGTTGGACAGAGGGCTGGGTGGGATGGACGTGTGTGTGGAAGGAGCGGGATGAGGATGGGGGTGGAGGGAAACACCAGACTGTTTGCCAGTAGCTTGGATGATGGTGTGAAAAAATATTATCTTCTGCTGTCATCTGTTTCCATGAGAACCTTAAAATAAAGTTTAAAATAAGGAGTTTTGCTTCTGTTTAAACAGCCTCTGCGAGGGAAAGGCCCTATAGACCTCATTACAGTTGATTCCTTAATAGAACTTCAGGATTCTCAGAGCCCTTTTCAGTACTGGATAGTTAGTGTGATTGAAAATGTTGGAGGAAGATTACGCCTTCGCTATGTGGGATTGGAGGACACTGAATCCTATGACCAGTGGTTGTTTTACTTGGATTACAGACTTCGACCAGTTGGTTGGTGTCAAGAGAATAAATACAGAATGGACCCACCTTCAGGTAAGGGCCAAAGCTTTTGCTGCTGCGAAGTATTTTGGTAAAAGATGTGACATTTTCCTGGATGTGTCTCTGGAGAGTTTGTTAGCTCCGTGGTATCATTTACACATGTGTATGTGAATATTAAGCATTTTAACCTCAGAATACTCTTCTATGGGAAATAGAACTCAAGACCTCCGTAAATAGTGTTCTAAAAGGAGAAAGCAGTAGAGGCTGTGCTGAAGTTGATCTCATTCCTTTGGAATCACTGATTCACAAATGAAAGACACAATGGACTGGGACTTGGTCATATTCTCCCTTTTTCTTTAGGAATTTTGACAGTCTTGGAAGTAGATTCCAAAATCTCTGTCTGCCCATACATCCTCTATTCATCCACCCGCCCCCACTTATCCATTCATTTATCCATCTGTCTCCATTCATCCATATCCCTCCCTCCATCCGTCCATCCACCCACCCATCCACTTACCCACCTATACATCTACTCATCCTCCAGCCTCCCACCTATTTGCCCCCCCCATCTCCTTCATCCATCCATCCATCTATATCCATCCATCCATCCATTCATCCATCTGACTATCCAACCAAATGCGGTTATATAATCTGTCCTGACCTGGAAATAGCAAAGAGAAAATCATCATACTTTTTTCTGGCACGTCATGGATTTTAATTAGCTCCAAATGCCCTGTCAAATGACTTTCTGCAGACTTAATTGGATGGAAGAATGCATTATGCTTCCTGATGTACCTCACTGGGCAAAAATCTCCCTGTTCACAAACTAACCATTCTTGAATGTTTACTATGTGCCAGGTGATTTTACATCCGCTGTGTTGTTTGTTTTGATTACAAAAAGTGCTCCATGTTTGGTGTGAATATTTCCTTTTCCACCAGAGAAAATTTGAGACTGAGGTTAAGCTGCTTGTCCAAGGTCATCTAGCTTGGAGAGAGGGGATATACTATAGTTCAAATTCCTAGGCCCTTTGCTCATTTCTTCCCATCCCCCTGCTGCCCATACTAGACTTACCAACCTTTTGATGGGTATCTTCAGAACAAAAAATGTTGGATCCTTATGGAATTAAAGACATCAAGGTAGAAATATTAATTTCTTCCAGAGATTGCTGGTTTTCATTCTGATCAATTTCACCGGGTATATTGGAAGTGAAGAGCCAAGTCCTTTGTTAAAATTGCCAGAGACTTTTTTTTTCTCCCTTATTAGTTGCCAGTGCTAGTCTCGAGCACACGAAACCGAGGACTTGCATTTTCCCTTTCTGTCACTCAAGGGCTTTAATTGAAAAAAAAATTTTCTTGGTTCTGTATGTCATGGATTTGCATTTGTGTTGAGTTTGACAGGCATATAGACACGTAACATGGTATTTTATTAGTAGTATTGTTGTCAACATTTTGAGAAGCAGCCAGGAAATCCATTTCTACCCTGAGTAATTTTGGACTATGATGACAAACAAAGGGCCTGTCAGTGTTGAGAAAAGATCTAAGCTCACATTTGCCTTGGGATTCATAACCTAGCAGGAGAAATTTACTTTGTGTGGGAAGTTGGGTGTATAAATCTTAGCTTAGTATCTAATTGCTTTATAAATTTTGGGAGATCCCTACGTTTGCCAGTGTGAACATTTAGAGCAAAGCAAAGGGTTATTAGTGGCTTCTTAGGTTCTGTTCAGTGTGCCTTTGCTGTGAAGTCATGGGACTCATACTCAAAAGCAAGAATGGAAAGTGTCACCATAGAAACTTGGGAAATATTTGCAAAGGAGAGTGCTCTTTCTCTTTTGTAGATAATTTAATGTCTTTATAAGATAAGAATAAATTGTGTTTACCTGTCTTAATAATTTTCTGGACACGAGTTGTCCATTGCATGGAAGAATTCGTGGGTGTCCTTCAAGAGCTTGGAGAAGGCATTCATCGTTAAGTTATTTTCCCAACATTTAAATTGTTGGCAAGAGAAGTTTTGTATGAGAAGAGGAAAATAAAAGGCAAAAGGACACTCCAAATGTGGCCTTTAGTTTTTCAGATGCAGCAGTTGCAAGATGAAAACTGGATTCTCTTGCCTCATTTAGCAGAACAGCATGCGGGGCTGTGATTATTACCCGTGTGTTTTATTATTTTTTTAAAGTTTTTATTTAAATTCTGGTTAGTTGACATACAGTGTTACGTAAGTGTACTATATAGTGAGATACAGTGAGTCAGCACTTCCGTACCTCAACCAGTGCTCATCACGACAGGTGCACTCCTTCATCCCCATCACCTGTTTCCCCCACCCCCCACCCATCTGCCCTCTGGTCACCAGCAGTGTGTTCTCTGGCGTGAAGACTCTGTTTCTTGGTTTGTCTCTCTCTCTCTTTTTCCCTTTGCTCATTTGTTTTGTTTTTTAAATTCCACACATGAGTGAAATCATATGATATTTGTCCTTCTCTGACTGACTTGTTACACATAACATTATACTTTCTAGCTCCATTCATGTCATTGCAAATGGCAAGATTTCAACCTTTTTGATGGCTGAGTAATATTCCATTGTATATATATACACACCACCTTTTCTTTATCCATTCATCAGTCAGTGGACACTCAGGCTGCTTCCATAATTGGGCTATTATTTACAATAATATATAATAATAATAATATGTAATAATAATACGTGTTACTTTGGGTTTGTGTAAATTAATTTCAAGACCCAGAGTAACTTAAAACTTACATGGTAGTGCTCTTTGCTTCACTGAAATGTAGGTGGGAATAAAATTTCAGGCTTGCATAAAGATATTAGCTATTGTTCTTAATCCTGACTGTTGAGTGTTAAGTGGTGTGAGAGGGAGATTTGGAGGTGTGGGGGCCCAGGGCAGAGGATAGATGTTTCGGGTGCACCATGAGAGGAAGCCGTGCAACCCCCCAGCCTCCCTGCCCGCTGGACTGGGTGTCCCCATGAACTGCCATCATCGCGAAAACGGACCACTTGATCTCTCTACTTTTTAAAGGGCACGATCTTTCTCAACTGTTCAGTACCAAGAAAGGTAGAAATAGGAAATAGAAAGTAGCTAGTTTTCAGAACCTCTAGGAAAAGGGGCTGCTTTGATGCTGTCCACCAGGGAAGCTTACAATCACTGTGCCTTTTCATTTCTGGCCCGAGTCGGAGAACACAGGTTGGGGCTCCGCACCCTGGCCTATTCAGGGGTCATGTAGGTGCGGGCGGAGTAGGTCAAATCCAGCTTCTGTGAAGAATGGGTGAGCGGGCAGGAAGTGGTGAAATGCCGGGTGATCAAGGAAGGGCGGCAGTAGCTAAAGTCCTTAGTGGTCCAGGCTTTATCAAGAACTGTACAATACAGTAATTCAGCACTTCCCTCCATCACCCGGTACTCATCATGACAGGTGCGCTCCTTCATCCCCATCACCTGTTTTCCGCCACCCCCCACCCACCTACCCTCCGGTGACCAGCAGTGCGTTCTCTAGAGTGAAGACTCTGGTTTTTGTTTTTTGTGCTTTTGGTTTTTTTTATTTGTTTTTCATTTTTGTTTGTTTGGTTTTGCTTGAAGGACCTTTAATGAAGGCCAGAAATACAATGTGGAGCAAGAACCATGCAGAAGGGTTCTGTTCCAGGCATTTTGCCTTGTACAAGTAGAATGAAGTCACCGGGTCAGACTTTTAACTGGCATTATTTCAGACATTGTTCCAACCCCTTCATCTTACAGTAGAGTCTGAAGCCTCGAGGTTAATGACTTGATGGGTCAAGGTCACACCACGAAGCTGAGCTGCAGCTAGAACACTGGCGTCCAAACTCCCAGCCCAAGTCTCCTCCTCCATTACACTAACATTGGGAGTTGACAAAAGAAAGGGGGAATAGGAAGGGTGATTTTTTCCATAAATTAAATCAGCTTTAAAAGCCAGGCAGATGTGTTGGAGTCCCTTTCAGCTTCAGTGTTGAACAGAAGGCAAACCGCATTCATTTAGGGACTTTCTGGCACATTGGCCTCCCCTGTGACCCACCGGGGTGCTAAGCATGCCCTGTCTTTGGGGTGCTGTTCTTCTAGATGTAGCATGGCCCACCCCCCTCGCTTTGTTCAGACCTGAGAGGATTTTAGTAGCCCCTCGAACTGAACATCTGGGTCTGAGTCTCTGCTGTCTCCCCAGTGTCTCACCCAGTGCCTGGCACGTAGTAGGTGCTCAGTGAATATTCGTTGAATGAATTGACTGAATAAAAAGTTGGGTATGTCTGGAGGGAGGGCAGGAACCAGCCAAGTCCACCTTCCAGGAGCCAGATAATTGATGGGGCTGTGGATGCCCATCTGGAGTGGAGGGCCTGGAATGAAGACACCCCCAGAATGGCAGGGGCTGTGCTGTCCTCTTTGCCCCTGATGTGGGAGGGGAGCTTTTGAAGACCGGGTCAGATCAAGGAGAGATGCTCTGCTATTCAGCACCCAGCATGGCTCCAGGACCTACTCCATGCACAGGAATATGGCCTGTGGGCTTCCTGATCATTTTTGTTCCTCTAGAGGAGTTCATGTGTGCCTCCAGCTTGAGGAAGCTGGCGGAGTAGGAAAAACATGGACTTGGAGCCAGGGTCCAAGTTAGCTTCTCCTTGCACTTTTGTTCCTCCCTACAGAGCCCTGGGAAGTACCTCTACTTTCCTTCTCTGTGAAATGGGGTAACTATACATTTGCTGTGCTGCTGAGTGTCACAGTGTACCCCAAGTGATTGGCGTTTTCTGGGTATTCAGTCTGTAAGCAGAGTTTTATGGTTACATTTGGTTTTCTAAGAAATTTAAGTAGGTCACTGAGGTCAGGAGTTTTTTAGAGATTCCCCCCTGCTTTCATATTTCTGGATGCTCAGAAAGCAACGTGGAGTCTTACATGTTTTTGCAGAAACTAAGGACATGAAACTTTGTGAGGTCTTTCTCATCTCTAGGTGTTTTTCCATATATATATATATTTTTTGCCTTCTCAATCTTTATGTCAGCGTTTCCTTTTCCTTTTTCTTTTTTCTTTTTCTTTTAGATAATTCCTGGAGTTGAGAAGCTTGTGAACTATTTCTTAGTCGAGAAACTGCCCCCAAACGCTTTCTGTATCAGGTAGCTCAGGTGGCCATAAAGAAATGCCAGTGAGTGGTGGGTTCAGACCACACAGATGATTTTCTCACTGTTCTGAAGGCTGGAAGATCCCAGATGAGGGTGTCGGCAGGGTTGAGTTCTGGGGAGAGCCCACTTGCTGATTTGTGGATGGTCTCTTCTTTATGTGCACACGGAGAGAGAGACAGAGAGCTCTGGGGTCTCTTTTATAAGGGCACTAATCCCATCACGGGGACCCCACCCTTATGATCTCATCTAACCTTGATTACCAACTCCGCCGCCCCCCCCCCCCCCCGAAGGCCCCATCTCCAGATACTATCCCGTTGGGGGTTAGAGCTTCAACATATTACTTGGGGGGAGACACGAACATTCAGTTCTACAGCCTTCCCAACATCTGTTAACAGCCATAGACCAGTCTTTGCTCACTGGTGAGAGAAGGAAGGAGTGGTGGTTGCAGAGTACTTGAAGAAGGGGATCACCCCCCCAGGCCTTCATTTAGTCTGAGGCTGTGAGCTGGTGGTCTCACGCCCCTCTCCTGCTTTCTGCAGCTCTCACCTTTGCAAGAGCCAGCCAAACGCTCGCTCAGAGGGGGATCGCCTCACTTTCACGTAGGCTTCTAGTTAAAGATGGATCAGGCCCGATTTTAATTGCTTATTACTTCCCCACAAACAAATCGACATGATACACTCTATTAAATTACCTGCAACACAATCATTTTAAGAAAATGGTTTATGTTCTTTTAATGGTGCTATTTACTGTCCATAAACTTGTCGGTGTAACCAAGCGCCTCTCTGGCTAATGAAACGCACACATGGAATATTGTTCTCTGCTTATTGAAACCATTAGGTGTGTAGCTTTTGCAGGTGGTTGAGCATACTGAAAAAAGTGCATCTGATTTTCACCTTTTAAGAGAAGTGGGCCTTGCCATAGGGTTACATTCCATATTAGGGCTTTATAGCCTCAGAAAGAAGACAAAGGATCTTAGGATTATAGGACAGAGACCCAAATCCTGAGGAACCTGGGTTTCTTGGTCTATTCAGGCTGCTACAGAGAATAAATAGCACAGACCTGGTGGCTTCTAAACGGCAGCATTCATTTCTCACACAGTTGTGGAGGCTGGAAACCTGAGATGCAGGCACCCCCAGATTTGATGTCTGCTGAGGGCCCGGCCTGCTTCCGGGGTCACAGACGGTGGCCTTCTTGCAGTGTCTTCACATGGGGGGAGGGGCGAGGGGGCTCTCCTTTGTAAGGACACTAATGCCATTAATGGGGGCTCCCCCCCATGACCTCCCAAAGGCCCCACCTCCTAAACATCACTTTGGGGGTTAGGATTTCAACGTATGACTTTGGGGGGACAGCAACATTCAGCCCGTGGCCCCAGGCTTCTGGTTTGCTGGGAGAGAGATGGCATCAGGAGGACTGGGGGCTCGACTTTCAGGGATGACGTGGGCCCAGTGGTGCCCTGCCAGGTGCGTGTGGACACAGGTGTCAGGAAGGGCGAGCATCCTTGTGGGGGTCTCTAGGTCACCTGGCTTTGGTTCTGGGAGTCCAGCTCGAACTCTGGCCAGCTGGGCTTTTGCTCTAGGTCTTGCATAGTTTTCTTGAACTGTCCTTCTCTTGCCCTCCTCTCTGTCTCAGGGGCTCCCCCGCCCCCAGACCACGGGAGTTCAGGTGCCAACACGGTGCACCTTCTCCTGCCTTTTCCCACCTTTCCTGTCTTGTCTTTGGCAGTCGCCATCCTTTCTCATGACTTGCTTCTCCTTTTACTACTATGCCAAGGCTGAACTCCCTGGCCAGCTTCCAGATCCCTGGGAAAGTGAATTAGTTCTCGCCTACTCGGGAACCCTAGGCTCTTGCGTGTTGTTTCCGTCCTGAGCCCCTCATGACCTGCTGCTCTGGTGCCCTCAGGTCTTTCCCTCCTAGAGCCCTCTTGAGTTGCCTCTCCTCCACTGGGATTTTGATGCAGTGCCCCTGAGCTGAACCATCTTCCCATCCTCCTGGGACAATTCAGAAGGCTGTGAACCCGTCCCTCTTCCTCCTTTGTGGGACGCCGTGATGCGCGATGTCTCCCTCAGCACCCCTGCTCACCTGTGGATGTTGGAGGGACTATTCCTCCGTTTTCTGCACAGGTGTTAACTGGGGCTTCACTGTGTTCCCCTAAATATGTCAGAAGCTACTAAGAGGAATCACATTCTATTCTTGTTCTGATATAGAAATGCCAAATTGGAAGAAAAAAAAAAATTCCCCCGAGGTAGAAGAATGTAAATAAAAGTTAAAATATCCTCTCTTGTCGTTAATAACCCTTTACGGGACTTTGCGTAACCGACCAGGAGTGAGGGGGCTGTGCCTTGATAACCTGACTCCTTCCTGCACCATCTCTCTCCCATCATAATTACGGGAGTCTGAAAAGACTCAATAAACTGCTTGAAACACAGGAGCTTCAGGCTCAAGGTGAGTTCAAAAGCTGTGGGCATCGAAATACACGGCTGCATGCTGAAAAGCAGACATGCAAGAAATTAAAAATATAGCCCCAAAGGTTTAATGTCGCCTTTTAACTGTGCTTAAATTCATATTCATGTCCTGTCTGTCTGTCTGAAATAGCCTGGGTTGATATAGGGAAGGTATAAACATATCTCCTTCAAGTGAGTGCTTCTGCAAATCCTATTTTGATAAGGTCTTAAATCCGTTGAAATCAGATCATAAAATCCCCCTGCAGTCTCAGCAATCGGTGGAAACAGTGCTCAACAAATTTTTTTCTTTCAGTTCTGCATTCAGCCAGAGTAGCCTCCGTTCGTAAATCTCTCTGTCCACCCCCCTCCCCCCACCCCACTGCCTGGGGGGAAAATATGGGCAACATGTGGTGTGTTAGCAACATTTCAAGTGTAAATATTAAACTTGGTTGGTAAATTTTAATTTACCTTTTAATAATTTTCTGGCTTACAGAGTCTATTTTTAGCATACGAGAGCTTAGAGATCTAGTGAAAAATATGCTGTAATATCTGAAAATGCCAGACAAGAGTCATTTCTAGTTTAGAAATTTATCCGATAACAAGTTCTTCATCAGTGGATATTACTTCCCAGGTGATTCATGGAATTTGGGGCAGCGGATGACTGAGGATGGTGCTAATGTGATTTATGCCAATAAATTACTTATGGGATGCCCATAGAATGCATGCAAATGCAAATGTTCCCCAAAGGGCCCTGTAAAGTTTAGTCTTCATTTATGATCGCAGAGTCTCAGGTTGCTCTTTACCGTCAGAAAATCCCGTTAGCAGGTGGCCTTTTATGGGTCAGGGTGTAAGTTCTTATGGTCGCTGAGTATGCCGAGTGACTCTGAGAACTTGGCAGATATAAAATTCAAAGGGAGAACCACCCCGCAGAATATTTTAGTCCTTAAACGCTTATGTGGTTTGCTGTTGATACAGAAATCTATCCTTTGAAGATGGCGTCTGAGTGGAAATGTGCTCTGGAAAAATCCCTTACTGATGCCGCACACTTTCCTCTTCCAATGGAAGTATTTAAGGTAAGATGTGGGTTCGTGGCGACTTGTTTATTCTTCTCCACACTAACCGTTCTCCAGTGAAAAGTTTCTCACAGCCAATCATTTTCCACGGTTGGAAGAGCTACCTGCTCAGCGGGGTCCCATTTGAAATGTTTAAAATGTTACCTGTGTGCTTTTGCCCTGTTTTGTCATCTTCACAGATTCCTCATATTACAGAAGCCTGGTTGGAATTCTGTGGCTTTACCGCTTTTCTCCATGTTGTATTATTATAGAATAATAACACCTCATGTGCGCTCCCTCACCCCTTACGAAAGGAACAGGACACGTAGCAAGTCTATTTTTGGTATTTATTTGGTAAAAATAATAGAAAGTGATGCTCCTCTTGATGGTTCGGTTTCCTGGATAGCCCGAGAAATGTGTGTGAGTATCCGAGGGGCAGTAGGCCTGGGGGTTGCTAACAGAAGGGAGGTGGACACACAACTGAAATGGATCACCAGGTTCTTACCACTGTAAAATGATGCCTGGCCCTTCTACATAGATGAATACGAAGCTGTGGGCGATGATCCGTGCGGGCCAGAGGGAGTCCCGAAACGTTCTCTCCCTCCCTGAACCCCAAGTCCTTGGGCGGCTCAAACATGGTTGCTGTTGGCTGGAGGAAAGTGGTTTTCCAGGCCCGAGGGGGCACATTTCTGCCACACACGTCCCCCAAGGAGACCAAAATGCCGATGGTGTGAGGTGCCATGGGCAGCAAGAGTTTAGGGCCTGGGCGCGGGCTTCCTGAATTTCAGTTACCCCAAAGGCCTCACTCAGAATTGGAACCCGTCACGGCAAATTGTGAACCTTCTCGATCTGCACTTTCCTTGTTGTAGAATTGGAGTTAAAAAGATGGCTTTTTTGAAACTAGAGATGAAATTATGTTCTGAGGTTATTGGGTAGATGGCTTTTACAGTGTTTTGATCCTCCTGTATTAGAAGAACAGCATAGATGGAATAGGCTGCTAGGGGCTAGTGATCGCTGGAAGTAAAACGATATCTTGGGCATTTTTTTTTTTTTTTGCTAACTGATCGAATACTTCTTTCCTCACCTCTCCCATCCTCCCTCCCTCACTTCCTTCTTTCCTTCCTTTCTCGCTTTCCTGATAACATCCTGCCTGGAAAAGATAAAAAATAAGAAAGAAAAACAGCTTTTGCTTTTCCATAACTTACCTGGCTCCATGGCCTCTGCGTGTCCCCCCGGGGACCCCGACAGTTGGTGTCCACTCTCTTCACAGTGGCCTTCGTAATATTTTAAGTGTATACACTGGATCATGTCCCTCACTCTTGACAAAATAGATTTTCTTTTGAAGTATATTCTACACCTGTGAGGCGCTCAAAGAGTAATGGATGAAAGCACGACTATGCACCTCCAGTCTAGACGTGAGAGGTCGCCACCAGAAGCGTGTCCTTCCCCGACGCGCTCTCCTGCCTCTTCGAGGGGACCCGGCACCCTCACTTTTGTGGGGATCATTTCGCTGCTTCTCTTTGTAGTGTTACTGCCAGTGTATGTCTTCCTAAATGTTATGTATTTGCTTTTGACAAGGTAAGAAGCAGGTATAAGCCTACTTGTTTCAGAAGAGGCCTTTGCCTGGGGCACCTAGCAGGCTTAGTCAGAGGAGGGTGTGACTCTTGATCTCCAGGTTGTGGGTTCGAGCCCCACATTGGGTGTAGAGATTACTTAAAAAAAAAAAAAAATCTTTAAAAAAAAAAAAAAGAGGCCTTTTCCTGCTCTTTGGAGGGGAAAATAGCTGGATGATGTTTGGTTAACAAGCTGGCTTTGCTTTTCCTCAGTTGACAAGAGTCAACAAAGTCATGAGCTGGTCTTAAGAGAATTAGGGTTTATCGTAGTTGAGCCATCTGCCAGAGCTGCAGCTGAACTCCAGGTACTGGACATCCTGAGAAATACGGACAGGAACCAGTCGGTTTATATTTTCTGCTTTTATAGCTTACTCTGTTCCAGGAACAGGCCCAAGCACTACTCTTCTGTGAAGTGAATGGAATGTTCTCCTCGGCTCCAGGCAGCTGGGCCTAGAGCAGGGACTGGGAACTTGTGTAGTGTTTGGTCAGAATGAGCCAAATACTGTCCACAGCCTCGTCGGTCTGCCGTGCTTTGGCGTTCTCCCCTCAGGTCATGAAGATGAGGCAATGCTGCAAGCCATCTTCAAGATGGTGGCCTTCAGTATCCTTCTCGCTTTGAATGAGAATGTCTTTATTCTTTCTTTATGCTTCCCTGATTGTTTGGGTAAAGAATTCTAGGCTCGCTGTCACTTTTCTCAAGAATTTAGAGGTATCACTCCATTTTCCCTCCCTTCTCTGGACTCTTGTATTTTCCTCCATTGTCCTGCAATTTCGCAGTTGATTGCCATGGTGGACATCTCTTTTCTTCCACAGTGCTGGCCATCTCCGGTGTCTGCCTTTAATTTGGGGATGTTTCTTGTTTAAAATGATGCCTTCCACTGCTCTTTTGCTTTCTTGATCTGTATGTGGACGTGCTATTCCTGGACTGTCTTTTTACTTTTTTTTTTTTTTCTCCTTTCAGTTCTACTTTTCATTTCCTTGTCTGTTGGTGGCACTTCGAGAAGTTTTATGAACTTATTTGTACTGTCCTGTTTTTATGAGCGCTTCTTTGGTGGGTTTTTGCTGAATGCTGTTTATAGCCTCCTCTCCTTACCACATGGATGCATGAGTTCATCTTATTGGAATTACTGGTTTTTGAAAGTCTTCTTTTTTCCCCTGAAAAATTTATTTCCTCCGTGTTGGTTTGGTTCCTGACGTTCTTGTTGGAGGCTGAAAATCCTTGACCGTGGCTCTTGAGTAAGAGGGGGGTTAGAAAGCTGAGGGCGGAGCTGGTCAGTGTAGATGACCTTGGAGAGCTACTTCTTTGTATGGTGCTGATTTTTCAGGGGAAGTTTTTCAGCTTCCAGCCTGGGGCTCAAAGTCCAGCTGCTGGTGGTGTTGAGTGAGTGGGGCAGAAGAGGGCCGGGGTTTTGGCACCGAGGGCCCAGGTATCTGCACCCGCGGTCCAGGGGCCATCTGTTTCACCCTCTCTGCTGGAGACTGGGAGGACGGTTGATCTTTTGGAGTAGGGAAGGGGACTTCTTCTCTCATCTGCTCCCATTTACTGCCATTTTTTTTTTTTTTTTTTTTTTAAGATTCTATTTATTGGGAGACAGAGAGAGCATGTGTGAGCACGGGGAGGGGTGGGGACGGGCTAGAGGGAAGAGGAGAGAATCTCAAGCAGACTCCCCACTGAGCACCAAGCCCAACTTGGGGATCCATCTCATGACCCTGGGATCATGACTTGAGCTGAAACCAAGAGTCAGACGCTCAACCAACTGCACGCCCCCACCTCCCGCCAGATATCCCACATTCACTGCCAGTTTTAGGCCCATGTGGTATTACTGGCTTCTGAGTCTCCTGAGGATCTGCAGTTTCCTTGGATTGGTTCTCAGCTTAGCTGCTGAAGCCTCGGGATTTCGCTCTGTTGATGGTGTTAAATTAGTCCCTTCTTGTTCGTCTGCATTTTTGCTCCCATACCTTTGTCGCTATCGAGAGGGTTCGTGTCTTAAAAAAAAAAAAAAAACTCTTTACTGGAATTTTGGTTAGAGTTTAGGAAGATGTTAAATTAATGTTTCCGTTTGCCATCTGCATCTGGCACCCCCATGCAAGCGCCGTGTGGCCTGCGATGTAGGTGAAGCACCCCCGCGTCCTTCCAGGTTGTTCGGAGCCAGCTGGGACTCCATGCATGCTTCCCTGTGCACCTCACGTGTGGTGCCTCCCCTGTGTGCCAGGTGCTGGCCTCTCCTCAGCTCAGCACATGCCTTTTGTACCTGTCTTGTTCTTTCTGTTAGATCCTGCTGAAGGATTCAACTGCAAATGTGCATTCTCTTACAAAGCCTTCCCGGGGCCTGGGCCTCTGTCCCTACTCCCTTACGTGTCTCTGTCGTGCCTTGCCGCCCAGCTCACACTTAGACTTCGTTGTCTGTGTCGTTCTTGGTGGACTGTCCATGTCATTTTGCCTAACTGAAGCTTCAGGAAGGCACGGACCGTGTCTGTCTTGTTCAGTGTTGAATCCATTCAGCCAGACTCCGTGGCGGCAGTAGGGCTCAGGAAATCCTGTCAAATGTATGAACAAATTCTTTTTTTCTTTTTTTTTTAAAAAGATTTTATTTATTTTTTATTATTATTTTTTTAAGATTTTATTTATTTATTTGAGAGAGAGAGAATGAGAGACAGATAGCAAGAGAGGGAAGAGGGTCAGAGGGAGAAGCAGACCCCCTGCCGAGCAGGGAGCCCGATGCGGGACTCGATCCCGGGACTCCAGGATCATGACCTGAGCTGAAGGCAGTCGCTTAACCAACTGAGCCACCCAGGCGCCCTGCATGAACAAATTCTTGACCAGTGTATTTAACTCATTGATTTAAAATATTTTGAGTTAATGTAGTCGTGGTTTAACTGGATATACAGACTTACTATTCAGAACCGTGAGTACCAAGACAGAAAATGTAGAAAGGCTAATAATCCTGATACATTTTTAATTAATAATTTACTAATTCATCAAACATTTATTGAGCAGCTACTCTCTGCAAAATGCTATTGACTTCGATTCCAGGGTCTCATCATTTGTCTACATTTCTCAAAATTCAGTGACCTTCTTCCCTCACTTCAGGGTTTTCCTGTTAGAATTCAGACTATTTTTTGGTCGGGGGGGCACTGCTAGAGTTCTCATTGCCCTCAGTGCTTTGTTCATAATGAATAAGTTGCTCTAAGAGTAGATACTGAATAGTTGCTGTTTTTCACAGGACAGATGGAATGGGCATTTTCATAAATAAAAATGGGTCGAGTTGAAAATTATGTGTTCTTAAAGCTCGTGAGGCACTTTCATGAATGTTTCCTCTTATTTCAATTCGGTGGAAAAGAAGTGGGCAGTTTCACTTTCTCAACCATGCTTTGTAGGGAGTGGATATTTATATGTTGAATTTTGGAATCGTGAGAACAACCACCATCCTGAGGCTGTTGTAATAAATGACCACAAACTGGGTAGCTAAAAACAATGGAAATTTATGAGGTCATAGTTTTGGAGGCCAGAAGTGGAAATTGAAGTATCGGCAGGGCATGCTCCCTCCCAAGCCTCCGGGGGAGAGGCTGTCCCATGCGTGTGTCCTGGCTTCTGGTGGTTTGCCTGCAGTCCTTAGCATCTCTTGGGTTGTGGCAGCCTACCTCCGGCCTCTGCCTCCATGTGGCTTTCTCCCCTCTCTCTGTCCCAGTTTCCCTCTGCTTATGGGGACACCCATCATTTGCTGTGGGCCTGTGCTCATGCCGTACCACTTCAGTTTAACTTGACTGCACCTGCAGAGACTTTGTTTCTAAATAAGGTTCCATTCCCAGGTTCTGGGTGGATGCGAATTTTTAGGGGACATTATGCAACCCAGTACAACCACATGTCCTGAATGTATAGTAATTTAAGAAATCATAGAATAGTACTCTGTACTGAGCTATCCTACTTACACGGGAGTAATTAAGCTCAGAGAAATTGCATGGGGACACGGGATGAGGTTCAGACTGTCTTAACAGTCTCTTCATGTTAATAGAAATGAGAGTTGGTTTTTTTTTTGTCTCAAGTTTTTGTAGGTTTTGGTGAGCAATATTCTGCAGGGTACAAAAATAGAACTTATGTGGTTTTTTTTCCCCCTCTGTTATCACTGTTTGATCATCACTGCTTCTCAGCAGGCAAACTTACTTCTCTTATTTTCATTATGGTAAAAGCTATACATGTTTGGATTCAGTCATGAGTCCTCCTCGATGCATGTTGTTATGGAAAATTGCCATAGCATGCAACTGTTGCAAGACCGAAGTCGAAGCTATGGCATATCAGTGGCTGGAGTTGAGCAGTATTTCAAAGCAGTTCTTTTTTTTATTATTTTTACACTGTGGATAAAATGGGTATTTTGATGGAATGAATCTCATTATGCTGCGGTGTTTGTCACTCTGGGGACGTGTTCACACACGTGGTTTGGTATCTGTGTGTGTATGTCTATTAAACGCAGTCCGCTAGTGTTACCATACAGAATTCCTCATCTCGCATGAATATGGACAGTGATGCTGTAAAAACAAGCTCATCATTAGTATCCCTGCTGTGATTTACCCTTGATCTGAGAGAACACTTGGAATGGCTTTTGGGTACCGTGTTTTAGTGGGAATTCTGATTTCCCTTATTTGGAAAATGCAGAGGATCTTCAAAAGTGTCCATTCATTTGAAAGACAAGGAACTGATGAAATGGGTACCAAACAAAGGGAAAGGGATAATAAAAAAAATGCCTTATATTGAAAAATAATTTTTTTTTCCTGCAAACCAGCCTCATTATTAAGGGACCTAATATATTTGCTAAGAAAATCCATATATTACTACTCGTTTACCCATGAAGAAAGGTAAGTTTATAGAGGTGACCACAGTGCACATCAGCACGGCATCTTGTGGTGTCCTTTTTCCTTGTTAGGTGACCTTTGCAACCCATCATTTGATTGTTGACAAGTCCTACTGTCCAAGTGATGAGACTAGAAGAAAAGTGGTCAGCGATTTCTGTTCTGTTTCAGTTTTCAATTGCACTAAATATCTGATGTCTGGATTTGGGGGAATTCAGTTAAATCTTACAAATGGGGCCGAGGGACATGGGAAAATAAGAGTGTAGCTCCAATTAACATAACATTCTGTGTGCCAGACATTCAGAAACCTTCTCTAATCACAGTTCCTTTTCATTCTCTGCAGTTCTCATGAGCTGCAATCTACATTTCTGACTCCACTCATCTGCCAGTGTTAAGTTGTGGACATTTCAGTGATGACTCCTACATACATCAAAGAGATCTACAAGTAAGAAGCTGGAGTCCCCAGTTTGCCAGTTAATTGAAACCAAGCATTTTTCCCTGAGGGGAATACCGATGTGTAGCCCGGGGAAAGCGCACACTCCAGCTCACTTCACTCGCGACCACACCTTGTAATTGCAAGGGAAGAATGTTACTTGAAATGTCACTAAAACCCGTTATCCATTTTTTTCCCTCAAAAAAAAGAACTTGCTCGAATATTTTTTTTTCCATTCCATTGGAAAAAAAAAAAAAAGTTTAAAATCTCAAGTGTGTTTGAAATTCTAAGTAAGCTGTTAGAGATTGGCGGAAGAGTGGCAGTAAGTATAAGCCACAGAGACTCGAGCCCAGAACCATGGTGTCGTCCCTGAAGCCTGGCTTTTTCCCATCCCCAGCTCAACCCCAGGGTTAGTGACCGCCAGGACTCAGAGGACGAAGATGAGGAGACAGTCATGGTTAGTCCATGACAGCAAAAGGCTGTAAAGCAAAATTAGCAGAAAGAAGAGCAGCATGGCGTGCACTCTGGAAACTCCAGTATAAACCTCCAAGGGTCCTCTCTTCCGGAGTGTCCCAGGGACGACTCTTCATTGTGACAACATGTGCTTTACTGTTGTCTGCCAGGGGAGCTCATCAGAGGCCTGGCCCAGGGGTTTTATTGGGTGCTGGCCACGTAGGCACCCTCTGCCTAGCACGGGTCCAAGTCCTAGACTTCCAGAAGGAAGTTTAGATCATATTGTTTGTACAAACAATCTTGGCACAGCGGGCCACTCTTCTAGGTAGGGGGAACTTTTTATCAGTGTAGGGTGCTGTTTACAAGCCCTCTTCCCAGATGGCAGCCCAGGGCTAACCCCGCAAGCAGGCCCTTTCTAAGGATTGCGGTCTCTGGCCTGCTGTACATATTATTCCTTTTCTGCACATCTCTGTTCCATCTATCGACAAAGCCTGGTGGCTCTACCGTCACAGACTGTCCCAAATTCAGTCACTCTCCTCTTGGTCCATCAGCACAGCCCCAAGGACAAGCTTGCCATCCCTCTGTCCTGGACTGCTGTGTTAGTTTCAGAACTCTATCCCCAGCTGCTGATCATTGCTTCTCTGCGGCCAGAGTGATTCTTTTCAAACAAGATTCAGATCCTGTCACTCTTTTGCTTGTAACTCTCCGGTGGCATCTCCTCCTGCTCAGGGCGTGCTGTCCTGGGTCCGGCATGCTCCTGCTCCCTGCGGGCTCTCTGTCTGAGCCCGTCCGCTGGCTGAGGCCTTCCCGGGTGGCACCCCACCCTCTGGGAGACTGCTGCCCCTCCAACACGGAGCTGCCCCTGCTCAGGCCTTTGCAGTCATGCTCTCTCTGCCTGGAACATGACCCCAGATGCCTGCATGGCATCCTCCCTCACTGTGTTCAGGTCTCTGCTTAAAATAAGAAGCAACGTTCTCCACCATCGTCTGACCTCCCGCTATCATCGTGCTTGTCGTAGCACTGATCCCCATGCATATTCTGTATTCATTGGCTTTTTCTGCCTCAGATCTGTTCCCCCCCTAGCTAGAGCACAAGCTTCCAATAAGCAGATTGTGGCTCCATCCCCAGGGCCCTGAAGGGTGCCTGGCACATTGTAAGCACACAATAAAAATTCTTGAATGCTTTTAGTGAAGAAGTAAGTACAAAAATCAACTCTGAAGAACGGAGACTCGGAGGTGGCAAGTGTTATGTCGGTGGGGCGAATCCCGTGTGAGTGGCTCTGAACAGTGAGCTGTGGTGGATTGGCCGAGGAGCTGGTGTTTTCGTGACTAGCTCAGAGTACCCGTGTCTGTCTGTGGCTGAGAGGAAACAGCTGAGAGCACTGAGAAGAATATTAGGGATGCGTTGGAATCGAGGGAACATCTCAGCGTCTGTGAAATCCCATGGCTGGTGAGGTTGCTGTGTCAGTGTGTGCATCTTGCTGACGATGATCAGAGTCACCAGGGTTGTGTGTGGGCTTGTTTTCTTTTCAGAGTGTCCGGCCCTTACTACCTCTCTTGGTGTTTGCAGGCATGCATTGTAAGGTGCTGGGTGTAATGTATCATTTACTCATTAAACAGATCTGTGCAGATAACCAGGAGCTTGAGGAATGGCCTCCTACTGTGCCGTCGGCCTCGGTAGCTACCTCGGAGTGACTGCATTCTGCCTTCTGGGCATCTGGTGTTCCACGGTATGGCCTGTCTTTCCCAGGGTCTCATCCACGTTCCTTAGATACGCACCATAACCGCATAGATGAGCTTTGGGTGTGGCAGCTGATGATTTCAGATCATTTCCATTTTTATAGGAAGCTGAGGGAGAGATGTGTTTTCTATGGGATATGGACGCCCAGACTCTAGCCACGATCCATCCCATTATTGCCAATTCTCAATAGATATCTGTGGCTGATGTGGAGGTTACTGGGAGCCTTCGTCAAGACTCACAGAGGATCAGAAGAGAGTACTTGGTCTAGTACTTGGAAAAAACACCAGGTCTCTTGGTGTCTGTCGTCTTCGACAGAAGTATCTGTTAAAAGGATCCCAGACTATGTATACATAACTGATTTGCCTTAAAGGGCACCCTCGCAGTCTGTTCATAAAGGGCTTTCGCGATGGCCAAGAGACAAGCTAGATGCCGTTTGATCCTGTCTCAAGCTGTGCCAGTCATGATTTCTTCACTGCAGCTCGCTCTCTCCAGAGGTTAGCGTTGAGCCAACCAAGGGAAGGGGCCGCTGGGAGAAGGCTCATTGGTCAAAGAAGATGCCGCACGCAGCCGTGACTAGTATTACTATTTTTCAACACAAGCAAACGGACAGAGAAAGGCAGACATTCTAGCATGTACGTCTTCTCTGTGAAGAGTGTTCAGAAAGTGCTCCTACTGCCCTGACGATCCCCCAGCCCGTGATTTCTTTAGCTCTCTTCAGCTTTGAATTAGGTACCTGTCGGTGTGATTGTAGATTTAACCCGTCGGAGGGAACCTCTTCCGTATTTGAGGATCGAGACCTAGGTGAAAGGCTGGAGAGAGAAGTTGAAGTGTGGCAAAGAGAGAAAAGCTTTTCTTTCTCATTGCATCTGCTACAGCCAGAGGGGTAGGAAAGCATGGGAGCTGTTCAGTGAGGACGGATGGTGAGGTTGTGGTTTCTATGGTGACTGATTTCTTTTTCTCTTGTTCCGCCACTAAATACAGCAAATATCCCCTCATGGCTAAGTTTGGCCTTCAGGTGGGACACTTAGATTCTCCCAGAATCTTTCGGCCCCCTGTGTGGGGCCAACACTTCATTTCTTTGGCATTACATTCCATGTCCTGCATGGCACTGTGTCTGATACCAGACAGTTTAGCAAATAAATGGTCTCATCAAGTTAAACCCAAATGTTCTTTTTCAAGAAGGGCTGTCTTAGACAGGGGGTCATTTTGGTATCCGACGGACGGCTCGCCCCCTGGGGTCCTGTCCTGTTCTGGGCTCACCGCACACCTGGGCATGAGGCCATAGGCTCTGCAAGGTGCGTGCGGCGCCCCTCCTTAGCTATTCTCAGTTCGTTAAGGACTTTGGAGAGGTTTTTGAAGCAGAGCCTCTCCGGGGTGCTAGATGGCAGAGAAGTTCAGTCCTTCCTGATGTGTAGAGAGGGAGGGAGTTCACGGCTGTTCCTCGTGTGCTCTGGGTTCATGAACCGCGGCACGTGAATTCCATAACGCAGAGAGGATGATGGGGGCCATCTCGTTTTTATGAGCTTTGGAGACCTGCAAGAGAGGGCAGGTTTGGTCAGGCAATAAATGTAAATATAAAAATGGCAAAGCCTGGATCCATGGCGTTGGCTTCTAACGATGGCGCGAGCGCAGGGGCCCCAACACGGCTGCCTGCAGTCGGCCTGATAGCGCCTCGCTTTTAATTCTGAACATGAAGAATTTAAGAATAGGAGTCAACTTTCTGTTATCTGCTCCGGGAGTTATCATTCCCAAATGGCTTCTGTTTGCCACTGATTATTCTGGTTCCGGCCAGGTACTGTGGTTTCAGGGAAGGCAGGATAATATGAGCTTGGACTCCGTGTAATTGGGGTTGGGATGTGGGGCGGGGGCACAGCGTGCATCTCTAAGACAGAAACATTTGGAAGGGATTGTCGTGTTGTATTCTTATCTGTTCGGATTTTCCTTGCCACTCTCCACTGGTAAGAATAATTAAGAAGCGGTTCTACTTGTTTGTTCTACGGAGGATTTGGTAATGGGCCACAATAAAATTGTATAGAGGCAGTTTTCTTTCCACCAAAAACACACAGAGATCCTTTGTAGGTTAGGTTGGACTTTTTTTTTTAAAGATCATTTATTTATTGAGAGAGAGCGTGCGAGTGGGGGGAGGGCAGAGGAGGGAGAGGGAGAGGGAGAGACTCTTGAGCAGGCTCCATGCTGAGTGCAGAGCCTGACACGGGGCTCGTCTCATGATGCTGAGATCATGACTTGAGCCGAAATCAAGAGTCAGACGCTCAACCGAATGAGCCAACCAGGTGCTCCCGTTAGGTTGGGCTTCCAATCTCCATGTGCCTTTTATAAACAGGCACTTGCAAATTGCAGTATCTCAAGGAGGGAGATTGGCATAAGGAGGAGTCTAAATCCTTTCCTTCAGGGGTTTATGATCTAATAGAAAACGAGGGTCCCAGCACTGATGCTTCTGTGCCGTGAACCCCAAACTTTCACTAAGCTCCATCCTGCCTTGAGAAAGGCACTCTGAGGGGGTTTGTGTGTATCGTGGGTATAAATGAAAGCATGGGAATCTTCACTTGCTTGGACAGCCGTCCCTCCTGAGTTACCTTGTCTTAATGGCATGAAGTCAAAGGTAAGATGAAAATCTGCCTCCAGGGGCACCTGGGTGGCTCAGTCGTTAAGTGTCTGCCTTCGGCTCGGGTCATGATCCCGGGGTCCTGGGATCGAGCCCCACATCGGGCTCCCTGCTCAGTGGGAAGCCTGCTTCTCCCTCTCCCACACCCCCTGCTTGTGTTCCCTCTCTCGCTGTCTCTCTCTAATAAAATCTTAAAAAAAAAAAAAAAAGAAAATCTGCCTCCAGTATTGTCTCCAGTCCCACGTATAACTAGAAGGATAAACAAATCAGATAAACTTTTACATGAATATGTAATGTTGTGTTTAACATTTAAGAAGCGGAAAGAGTAAGTTTAGAATAGTAGAGATCCAACTTAAAGCTTGTTAATATTTACCAGGATGTCCCGTGTGTGGTTGCTGTTGAGATTTCTAGGTCCTAGCAGGACTGATTCTTGCCCCTAGCATCTTGATTTTCCTAAAGTTACTTACATGCATGCATACTTAACTCCAGTCTGCAGAGGAGTTCAGAAACTTTAGTTATTTCAGTTGTGATTTTGTACAAATTGGTCCATTCACTGGACCTTAATTGTTTCTGAGCTACCAGTGATTCTGAGAGGCTGCAGGTGCGTCCGTGAGGAGGTGAGGAGGTGAACCAGGCCAGGCCAGGATAGGAAGTGTTACAAATCCTTGTTCTTGTGTGATGAGTCGCACACCTTTGGAGTATCTCTGGAGTATATAGAAACCCTTTCAGACCCATTAGGGTGGGGTACAGAGGCACAAGATAAAAAGTGCAAGTAAAGCTGGGGATGCTTTGCATGAAAGCCAGCATCATGCTCCCTTGGGAGAGTTCTGGTTATTGAGCCCCACAGGGTGGGAGAATTGGTACTGGGCCCTCTCCATGTGCTGTGACATTTTCTACAGAGCGGCTCGACACAGTAGGCGTCCTTGGTCTTCCTGGATGCTTGGGGAGTCTCCAGGCTCAGAGAAGTTGAGCCCCCATCCTACCCTGTGCCGGGAGCCCATGGTGGATCCAGGACACACACACAGACCTATCTGAATCCCAGAGCTGAGATCTTTTTCCTTTTGCTTTTGAACAGTCTTTAGAAGTACATGAGGGTATTTAAAAGCTGAGCCCAATGAGTATTATTGCAACAAAGGATGAGAAAATAAATCCTGAGAGGATAAAGTATTTGCCTATCAAAGTATCATGTCAGCTGGAATATACTGAGTGACCCCTCCTTGTTCCATCACAGAGGACATGACAGAGGCTCTGTGGGCTTTTAGGGCAGGATGATTCTTTATTGTCATAATTAACAAATGCCCCCATTTATTTCAACTGCCCGTACTCTGTGTAGAAGTAGAACCACTGGTGTGGGCCAGTAATAGGAGCCCCATTTTCCTGGACCGCAATTAGCTTGGGAAGAGGCCTATGACCAGTTTGGGTCAACAGTATCTGAGAAAGCCAGTTGCATGGTTTCTATCATAGGTGACCTTGTTTTCAGAAGAGGCATGGGGAAGAGGTGGCTCTCTCTCCTTCCTCTGCGCTTTATCCCATCTGGCTGAGGATCCTGGGACTCTGCAGCCATCTCCAGGCCCTGGGGAGAGCTGAACTGAGTGAGGTAGTCCCCCAGAGTGTGGAGAAGGATGGGATGAACGCAGGCTGTGTATGGCGTGGATGGCGGCCCCTTAACCAGCAGCCTCGAGTGGAACAATGTATTATGGGACATAACGGATTTCCTTACGGTATATGCCAGTTCGAGTAAGGTTTTCTGGCCTGGCCATGTCAAGGTGGCCTAATGGGTAAAGCTCGCCTCAGGGAATAGTACCCACTGGGTGACTGGTCTGCTTGTCTGTAGCTTTGAAGTGAGACTTTACTCCTTACAAATAACAAACCCGTTGCTGCATGGTGGGAGGCCGGCAGGTTAACAAGTACCTGAGTCATTTATCATTATTGTGTTACACAGAGTTTCTGTGGCGTAACACCGTATTGTGAATATGGTGTTTGTTCCCTTCATCCATGACAGCATCTCCTCAAGACATACATTAGGTGTGGAGAGCGGTGGCCTTGGGAGGGTAAGTAACAACACTAGATCTGCAGTGTAGACTGGCCCAGGTGCCCAGTCAGGATTTCCAGGCCTTGCTGGGACAGCATCTAGTAAGTCAGAACTAAAAGGGATGGTCTGCAGGGCTCATCAGACCAAGAGACTGGACAGCTTCCAGGTTGACTAAATGTTGGAGACAGAGGCAAAGAGAACCAAGGGGGCTTATTGAACGTGAAGAGGGAGGAGCTCACGTGTGCAGGTGTCCCCTCAGCGAGACCGCCTTCCCTCTTGACCGGGTCTGAATGGGTGGTCCTCGGCTGGGGAGGATTTGCCCGCCAGGGGGCGTGTGACAGCGTCTGGAGGGGTGTGATGGCCACACCTGGGAGCCGGCTGCTGGTGCCTCGAGGGTGGAGGCCAGAGATGTAGCTGACCATCCCGTAGTGCTCAGGACGGCGCCCCCAGCAAAGCAATATCGGGCCCCCAAAGGCCAACAGTGCCAAGGTGGAGAAGCCTTAGTCCAGAGAAAGACCCCTTCCTCCCCCGGAAACAGGTGGACCGGTAGCAGTGGACGACAGCCAGGATGTGAGGAGGGCGCTGGAGACTTTTAACCATTACTAGGTCCGTGCCAGGCTGCCTGGCAGTTGACGCTTAAAACTGTGGGATCCTCCCCCCGTGTCAGAACACTGTTCAGAGGCGCGTACGCTCTCTGGGCTACAGTCCCTTCTGCCCGTGTCTGGAAAGGCCGGAGCACAAAATCAGCCTGCTTTGTGGAAGAGTTGTGCTCATTACCCGCTCTTCTTTCTATCTCTGAAGGGTGGTGTCCACCCCAGTGGGGACCGTTCAGGGCCATGGCCATAATTTGCAAGACAGCCGTTGGGTTGCACTTGGGGCTGTCAGCAGAAGGGGCACCCAACAGTATGTCAGCCGCGTTCCATCACTGGACTGTGAAGCTTGGGCTGCCCGTCCCCCCAGAGCGGCCACCATGCTCTTCCTCAGCCCAGGGCGCTTAGACTCCCTCCAGCCCCCCCCCCCCCCCCCCCCCCCCCCCCCCCGGTGCCGTGGGAACGGGGGGAGATGCCCTGGTTTTATCAGAGGGAGAGGATGAAATAAGTGGGAATGTAATCACACCAACTCAGCCGTGGTTTTTCCCCTAGTGTTGCTGTAAGTAAGGTGGAATTTCTTGCCACTTACAAATGCTTTTATGGTGCTAAATGTTAATAATGAAAGGCATTCTCGGTGCTCTGCTTTTTTTTTTTTTTTCCTTCTTTTTTTTAAACCTAGTGTACCAGTTTTTGGACTTACTGTGAAATAGGTCTACTCTAGTTAACTGTTATAAATCTTGTGGTTCAGGTTGAAGTATATAGTACTAAATTTTCTCCTTACTATTTTTTAACTTGATTTACTGCATGACTAGTAGATAAAACTACTATTTACAGCTGTAAGTAAAGAATGGAAATGCTGATTAGTGTTCAGCATACAGATTTTTTATTACATTTTCGTTATAAATATTTCATTGGATAAATTTAATTCAGTGCAGTGGAATTAAAATGTAATAATGCTATTGATTTAATAAATGCTGGCATCCTAATGTCCATTTTTAGATGAAACTAAGGTAATGAGAGTAATTTTCTAGTGAACATATGAGCACTAGATCTCTGGTAAAACAAAAAGAGGAACAATATGATAAATTGCACTGGATCTTTTTTTTTTTTGCATGACATATCGTGCTGATATGAGTAAATGCATTAAAGCGTAGTTCATTATATATCAATTTGAATGTAATGCTGATTAAAACCTTCCTTTGACTTCACTGAAGCCTATTTTTAGAAATTATATAAATTAATTGGGGCCTTTGAAAAGATGCATGTGCAACATCTGAGTACCCTGTGGACCAAAAAATTGCCATTTTGGAACTGAATAAAATTACACTGTGCAATATTTTTGTTGATACACTAAGAGATTTGGGTGCTCGGGGAGCCTGGGTAGCTCAGTCAGTTAAGCGTCCGACTCTTGATCGCAGCTCAGGTCTCGATCTCAGGGTGGTGAGTTCGAGCTCAGCGTGGAGCCTTCTTAAAAAAAAAGAGAGAGATTTTGGTGCTTAAAAAAAAAAATGTGTGCGTGGCGGGGGCAAATTGCATATCTGTTTTTTGCCCATTTTATTTCATATCAACATAAGCAAAAAGGAGAAACCAAAGAATTAAAGACCGAGGCTCATATTGCCCCCTCTGGAAAATCTCCCGTAGCATTTGGTTGTGGAGCTTGGGTTAGGAGTCTGGTTTCCACACAAGGAGGGACGCAACTGCTTTTCTTACATTGAAATCCTCACCAAGTGCATTTTAATTGTATTGTGTTAATTAGTTTGAACTCATTCTCTCAGAGGCCCCATTCTTCATATTATTCTATCACGTGAGGTGTATTTCTCTAGGGAAGCAGGGGTAGCAAGAAGCATCAGCTATTTTAGGAGTCTGTGATAGCCACATAGCAAATTTTGAGGGCATAACCTGCAGCTCTTCAAGCCCCTAAAATAAATGCAGAGAGATGAGTCGTGTTCAAGGAGGAATGTGGCTGATGAGGGGCACCGAAAACGATGGAACGTTCCATCTTTCTTGTCTCTTCTTTCTCCTGTGTCCTGCTGGGCACATGCTTCATTTCCTCCTGTGGATTAATACTCACAGTCATTTGTCTGTTTGATAAAGAACTCCACTGCTCACCCTGAAGCTTTATCAAGTCTGCCAGAGAAGTTTGGGGTGGTGCTTACTCACGACTAATATGAAGACTGCTCTCTGCAGTGGTGTTTCTTCAGTAGCTGTGTTTGATTCTTCCAGAAGGAGCCATCACCTTTTCCAGGCATGACAGTCCCTTCCAAAGCAGGGACCGCAGCAGAGGCTGATGTTGGGAGCTGTGGGGGACCGGCATGGACCCCTGCACCAGGGGGGAATGCCTGAGGTTGTCCAATCTCCTTGACTTCTGCATCCTGGGTGAAATAAAATAACACCTCAGCCAGAGCTGAAAAGCCAAACAGCTGAAGACACTGGTTTGTCCGCTCTTCTTTTTCCAGCATGACATTTCGTATTTATCCCTCCGTCATTTTCTAACTAAATTTCCAGCTTCTCAGTGTTAGGAGCTGCATCATCCGCTTGCTCTTCATTCCGTGTAGATTAATGCTTAACACGTGGTATTTAAAATACTACTGACGGGTTGAGATTCGTGTGCACTTTGCAGCCGGGAACATTGACTAGATTAACCACGTTTATCAGATTAACCTGTCTAGGTTAACATTGATAATGTGAGAAGATGGGTATCGACGAAGGATAGCTTGCTTAAAAGGCACCATAGGCATTTTGCTGCACAGTTCTTAAATTTTCATTGCTTAAAGAATACACGAGAGCAGTTAGTAAAAATCGCTTGTTAATTTTTGATGAAGACTGATTGTATATGAACATCTTGGGGCTAATTTTTAATGTCACAATTCTCTGACACACTGTTTTTCATAAGCCACTGAAAAAGTATTATGAATTAACAGCAAAAATTGGAGGTCAAGTAAATGATCAGTATCAGTAGCTGTTACTTTTTAACCTGGCAATATCTGTCTTTGAAATAAAATTTTAGGAGCCCATAGGGCTACAAAAGGTTTGTTTATTTGTTTACTAATTAGCAATAATAAATAAAAGATCCCTTTTTTGGCCTTTACCTGCCAGTCCGGTCTATAACCTGAAGCTAATCATGGACATAGGCAGACCACTTGGATTTGAATCTGGCTTCTCTGGTGAGCTCTGTGTCCTTGCTTAGATAACTTAACCTCTCTGTGTCTTGATTTCCTTACTGTAGGATGGATGCTCCCCCATAGTCTGTTGTCAGGGGAAAACGGTAATACAAGAAAGTGCTCACAGGTGTTTATTTACAATATGCTGTGTTGTTACTGTTTCTCTGCTTGATATCATGTGCTAAACCAGGTTATTCTCAGTGCAGAGTGCCTGAATGGTAGTGGGGGAGGGCAGGAGCTCCTCCTGGGTTCTGGAGAGAATAAAGCTGATGGAGAACAGAAGTTGATGTATACATAATCTCCTTTACATTGTCATTCCGCTGAAAATAAGGTTCCCTGAAGAGCGATTGTTAAGGTAGGCTGGTAAGACAGTCCTCCAATAAAATGAATGGCATTTTACTTCTGATCAATATAAAACTACTTTAGGGCAAGAATAAAATGTGTAGCGATGAGTGTAGATGGGAATGACATTGCCCGCGTTTCTTAAACGAAAGTTTTTCTGTAAGCAATTTAACTGGACCTCAGTACATTTAAATAAACAGTATTTCTTGAATGTGACAGGCATATTTGTGAATGTACTGAGGATTTAGTAATCCCTCCTGATTTCAGGAATAACATCGTTCTTGATCCAATAATTGTGAGGTGTGAATGATTCTCTAGAGCTTTGCAAAGGCCAGAATGCATCTTTCAGACCACAGTGAATTTTCTATTATCTCTCAGTAGATAATCAGTTTTGTAAATCGTCTTCAGGGGCCAGGAACTCTTTTTTAACATTGAGAATGATTAGCTGGTGTTTGCGTAAATGAATGCATGTACTCTCACTGCATTAACAGCCCAAAGCAAATGGTCTGGGGGCGATTAAATTTGTTTTTCAATGAGAGTATCTGTACCTTTTCTTGTACATGAATATGGATGTACTTATATATACACAGACACAGAGCTCAGAAGGTCTGTGAATTGTCTTATTTGGAAATTTACTGGCATTGAATTCTTTAATTATCATAAAAAACTCTATCTTTTAGGCGTGTCAATGACTCCCTTTGCCTTTTTGGTTGTCACTTAGATGCCTAAATCCAGTATTTTAAGGCTAAATTTACCAAGCCACTTTCCCATAATATTTTCTTCACCCTTCCAAGTCATGTGCTTTCCTGTTCCAAATTATGATTCATTCCTGTAAGTCCTCAGGTCGCCATCATCATGGTAGTAATGATTTTTATATGTTGCAGTAAAAATCTTCCTTCTGGAATTTCTTCCAAGGCTGGATCTTTAATAGCTGTTCTTTGTCTTTTTCCTTCCCCCTCTGATAATGTCATTTGTGTGTGGTATGTGTGTGTTGTGTGTATGTGTGTGTTGTGTGTGTGTTCGTATGTGTGTGTATGTATGTGTTGTATGTGTGTGTTTGTGTGTTGTGTGTTGTGTGTGTGTCCTCTGCATCATGTAGTACTCTGTGTGTGTGTGGTACCTTGGTGGTATTTAACATGCTTATTGAGTGAACCATAGACTATGGAATTGGAACGAATATCAAGAAATGGTGTAGTTTTGGACATTTCTTCAGCTTACTTCAGTAAATACATGTTGGAGTCTTAATAGGATGAGCGGGGAACACACACGAGAGAGTTCGGGCCTGGCTGGGAAATACGGCACCGAACATGCGACTCCCTGTCCTGTTTGTTTCAGGGTCTCCAGGGGCCGGCTGGAGGTTTCAGGGGCCAGCCCCCTGAGCAGATACTGTTCTGCCTCTTGTAGTACAAAGTTTCTGACCTCATCACTCATGAAGGACAGAAGCTTTAGAGCGGTAGATGCACAGTCATAATCAAACTCATGATCATCATATGTCTTTGCTCCTAGATTTTAGAAGTTTTCATTGTGTTGACTTGCCTTTGATGCGGGTAGTCATTGAAGGATCGTTCTTTTTTCTTTTTTCTTTTTTTTTTTTTTTAAAGATTTTATTTATTTATTTGAGAGAGAGAGAATGAGAGACAGAGAGCATGAGAGGGAGGAAGGCCAGAGGGAGAAGCAGACTCCCTGCTGAGCAGGGAGCCCGATGCGGGACTCGATCCCGGGACTCCAGGATCATGACCTGAGCCGAAGGCAGTCGCTTAACCAACTGAGCCACTCAGGCGCCCCGTTTTTAATTTACTTACTAAACAGTGACTTTGAGAACATGGAAGGTGGGGCTGGGGATGCAGGAACGCGTTGCATAGTTGCTGGGCTTGTCTCTGAAATGGAGAGTTCGCGTTTAAGAGGCTCTTCTGCATGGATGTGGATTATTTGAGACCAGAATATAAACGCCTATGTTTAGATGCAGCTACCTCTCATAATGTCTGGCTCCTTTTTTCATATATTAAACGATAGGGTTGAAGAATTTTCACATAGTTTGGAACAAAAACAGATGCATTTCTGCAAGTCAGAGGTCTGTGTGCTTGCAAGTAATTGAAAGCTAGTAGAAGTAGTTTAAGATGTAGGAAATCCGAGCCATGATTGACAACGAGAAGACTCGTTTGTAAACCTTTGGTCACTGACCATTAGTCTTAAATTGCTTAAAAATATTTTATTTTTTTTAAAGAATTTATTTATTTGAGAGAAAGAGTGTGCGGAAGCAGGGGGGAGGGGCAGAGGCAGAGGGAGAAGCAGGCTCCCCACTGAGCAGGGAGCCCGACACGGGGCTCAATCCCAGGACCCTGGGATCATGAGTTGAGCTGAAGGCAGATGCTTCACCAACTGAGCCACCCAGGCACCCCTTACTTGCTTAAAATATTTTAATGTCATTGAGATAAAATATTGTTAACACCATTTTAATTTTTTAAAAATATTGATGTCATTAATATTTTATTTTCATCTCACGTATGGCCTTGTATGATTTTGATGTGAATGGAATATTTTATGGATGAGCAGAGAGAGAGAGAGATACTCGGTAGTTGACAGACAAGCACATGACCACTCCAGGAAAAAGGGAAGAAAATATGATTTCTGCATGAAATGATCCCCTCTTTACCTAGAGATAGAGTTTGATGCAGAATACACTGAAATCGTTAATGATAAACACAACACTAGCTGCAGCTCTGGAAGGAGGTTATCTGAGGAGCAAATTGTTGCCCCTAAGCCTTGATGCTTTATTTCTAAGGAAAACAGCCAGTGCCTGGTCCCACCCGACAACTGTGAATAAAATAAGGCAGCTGTTAGGGGACATCGAGTAGGGTAGGGTTCCTGGTGCCGTAGAGTTTTCTTTTTTTTTTTCTTTTTTTTTTTTTAAGATTTTATTTATTTGACAGAGAGAGACACAGCGAGAGAGGGAACACAAGCAGGGGGAGTGGGAGAGGGAGAAGCAGGCTCCCCGCCGAGCAGGGAGCCCGATGCGGGGCTCGATCCCAGGACTCTGGGATCATGACCTGAGCCGAAGGCAGACGCTTAACGCCTGAGCCACCCAGGCGCCCCTGCCGTAGAGTTTTCAACACAACACTGGAATCAGTGATGGAGAAATCTGGTTAGGGCTTGGAGCATATATCCAGGAGGGGTGTAAAGATGTCTAAGGACTTCAAGTCAGTGGTCAAGGTCAAACTGAGATCCTGGGATGTAGAGAGGGTCCGGCAGCCCTGTGTCAGCCCTACTTGGAAGGCTGGCTCTGCTCAGTGCAAAGGTAGGAACAGAAGTATCTGGGGCAAAGAGTGGGCACAGAGCTGAAATCAAGAGGGGCTGAAGACCAGTGGGTAGACCAGAAGCCCAGAGTGTGGTCAGGAATGGCAGACAGCAGAAATAGAAAGGAGAAACAAAGCCAGGTGATGGATCGAATTGCAAGGAGAGCGCCAGGGGCCGAGGCAGCCAGAAGTTACACAGTTCCTATTATTGGTGAGCCACATCTCGAGAATGTTTAGCCTTGTCGCTGTGAGTAATGAGAGGGAACACGGCAGCAAGGAGGGACATCTGATAGCAGAGAGAAGCAGAACTTTTGTGAAAACCTTCCCTTCGTCTGGGCCATTTATTATACAGTTGACCCTTCAACCATGTGGATTTGAACTCCACTTAAACGCAGATTTTTTTGATAGATACAGTCGAGTGCTAGAAATGGGTTCTCTCCATGATTTTCTTACTAACATTTTTCTCTAGTGTACTTTATTCGAAGAATACGGCATGTCATACAGACAACATACAAAATATGTGTTAATTAACTGTTTATGGGGTCGGTAAGGCTTTTCTGGTCAGAAGTAGGCTCATAACTTTGGGGAGTCGGAAGTTATGTGCAGATTCTCGACTGTGCGGGAGGTTGGTGCCCCTAACTGCCGCGTTGTTCAAGGCTCAGTTGGAGTTACACGTGCGTCCTTTGTACCTGAGGACATTTCTGTCTTGTCAAGCAGGAGAATGATGACTGCTTCACCCTGTTAAGTATATTCAGGCAAAGTTTATGTTATATTACGATTTGGGGGTAATTCCTTCTTTCAGAAGGGGAAAGGGTTCTTGTACTTTAAAGGGGAAAAGTATTTGTACAACCCACTAATGTGCCTCAGTTCCCACAGATGGTGAGATACGGGGGGTGTTGATGTCTGACAGGAACTGTGACGTTTAATCTTTTCATTCAGGTATCAGCTTGTGCTTTTCGGTTCAAGTTTACCGCTTTTGTCTCATCCCCCGGTGGTTTCTGGTCCTGCCTTGGCACTGTGGTTGATGTGTGTTAATATGCATTAACTCTCTGTACTGTTTCTTTGATTTTTTTTTTTCCTGAGCCAGCTTCCCAGCCACTGTTAAAAATAAACGCTATAGGGGCGCCTGGGTGGCTCAGCCGGTGAAGCATCCACCTTCGGCTTGGGTCATGATCTGACCCGACGCCAGACGCCTGTTAAACTGGGGGTGTTGCTCATCTTTATTGAGCAGGAGTCGGGTTCTGATCGGGGTCCTGGGATCAAGCCCAGCGTTCAGGCTCCCTGCTCAGTGGGGAGTGTGCCTCTCCCTCTGCCCCCCTACCCCGCTCCTGCTCACTAGCTCTTTTTCAAATAAATAAATAAAATCTTTTAAAAAAAACCCTGCTGTATTACCAGTATGAAACAATAAAATCATCTCCTGCACTTAAGAATATTTCCTTGTGTTTTGCCTCATATGCATATGATTTTTGTCAAGTGCCGGTTGTTAAGTTCTTAAGGAATGTGTAAAGGTCGAGAACGGGCTAGGTCTGTCCATGAGTTTTTGTCATATGTCGCACACTGAACACATCCCTTCTCGTCGGTCACCCCCTCACCCCGCCCCCGGATGCGGCGCCGTTGGCTTTGGCCAGACCCAGCATTTATTGCGAGTCTGCACCTTCTTTGGTGACACAGTGGAGTGATGGGGAGTGTTGTAAGCAGGTCTTCTGTGGTCTCCTGTGCTCCACCAACTGCACCAACCAGCTTTTGCGAGGGGAGTAGTCCCAGCCCCACGGGACTCCACGCGACAATCCTGAGTCGCATGTGGAATGACATCCCTGAATTAATTAAACATCCACTTTAGATTTGCAGATAAAGTAACAGGTCCCTTGGTATTTGTGTACTTTCCGGCCAATTGATGTATTTAGAAATTGCAGGATATATTTGCAGCTGTTAGGCCTTCAGGGACGGGCTGCAAATACATTTATTTATCCACTAGCTTTTATCCAGGCAGTGAGTTATGAGATGACCTCCATCTCAGCAAAATAAATCCTGGTATCCAGAGTCCAGCCAGCCTCATCTATTGCTGGATAGGGAAAGTGGATATTGAAATTTGTTTTCTTGGAAAGGCAGGAAGGCTCTATCTTGCACACATAAGGTTCCTGTGAGTGGGTTATAAAACTGCCAGACGCCTATTAAACTGGGGGTGTTGCTCATCTTTATTGAGCAGGAGTCGGGTTGTGATCATGTGCAGGGCTGTGTTGGACCTTTATATGCACGCATTCCCAGGATCGGCGGCTTACCACCAGTACCTGATAAGCTGTATGCTCTTGGGCGAGGAGACAGGGACGAGTGGTGTCAGCCACAGGGTCTCCCCGAAGCCCTGCGAAGTAGCTCCAGGAGCAAGAGGCCACGTTTCCTGAAGATGCGCCTGCTGTGTGTTGCAGATGACTGATTGCCTCCATTATTCTGCTGTGCTTCTGTTAGAGCACCTAGGAAGATCAAAGCAGGGCAACGTGAATTTTTTTGCTTAGTGTAAATTTAAGCGTGGGCCACAAAGCCTTGTGTCCTTCCCTCGGAAAAGCAATTTAGCTCGCAGAAAATAATTAAATCCACAGTATCTTGCAATAATGAGAAATTTGAAACGGCGAGGGTTAATTATTTCAGTCCGACTTTAGTTACCCAATAAAATATTTAAGGAGAGCGTCCAGACAGTGCCCGAGTTAATTTACAATACCATCAGCTTTCAGCGTCTCTGTCCTTTTCCCCCCGCAGGATCATGCAGATCTGCGAAGCCATTTCTTCACAGTTGGGATGAAGCTAGAAACAGTGAATTTGAGCGAGCCGTTTCATATCTGTCCTGCATCAGTGACCAAGGTGAGCTTCCCTCCCTTGCTCTCCGCCTCCCGCCGATCTGCTCACAGTGGGCCAGATGAAAAGTGCTGGTGCAGGGGCGGGCCACAGTGCAGTGAATAGGACAGCACACCAGCCGGGGAGCACCTTCTCCCCCGGCCACGCTGTCCTAAGCGCCCCTTTTGTCACTGGTCACACAGAGCCAGGCCGGTCACATGCCTCCTGTTGCAGCAGAGATTGGAGTTAATACAACACAGACAGGACTGTCGATGAGGGTGTCCCTGAGTGACCTGGAAGGAGGTGCAGGTGCGCAGCTGAGTTTATAGCAGTGAACTCAGCCACGAATATGTGCCACCTTCTGTGGTTGGCCAGGGTCATATCCACGCGTCTGTTTGTTCCCATTCTCGTAGCACGAACTGCTCGGCAGTTGCACACGGTAATCATTGCAGTAGTAACTTGGTTCTCGTCCGCTGACAGTCCTTGGTGTGATCGACTTGCATTCGGGAAATGCCAGCCAGGGACCCATCTCCAGTGTCTGTCCCCACGTCTGCTTCCTTTTTGCCACCGGCTTTTCCTTCACTAAAGGAAGAGCCTGCCTCTATGTTTCGCAGATTTGAAATGAAATTACCTTTGAACGTGAAGTTATTTTTACGACGGGCTGATGGTCTTTCAGATTGTAATTTCCCTTGGCCGTGCAGATAATCTCACGGAAGTCACCTGTGGAAGTCACCCCTACAGTACGCGTTTCCACCTTAAGTGTCCTCTAATAGGTGGCGGGGGAAAGCGAGAAACCCAGCATTCTTACCCAGTGTGTGTTTTAGTTAATGGCCTTTTGTGAGGGAACTTAATTAACGGTCCAGAAGTCAATTCCATTTTAATTTCTTTTACCAAGGAAGACTGGATTTGTTAATACAGTGATGAGTGTCTTAGAGTCATTCTGTATGCTCTTTTTTAAATTCATGATTTGGTAAAATTGAGAAATATAGTGGTGATAATGTATTTCAGAGTATGGAGAATGGTTATAGTCATGGAATGCCTTTTTCTTTCTTTTCCAAATATTTTTTCTTTAGAACATATAAATTACTTCTATGTAACGCTTACAGTAATTTATGTAAAGAATAACTGCCCGCCCGAGAAAAATACTGACTTAGGCTTTGCAGTGTGGTTTTTGGGGTTGCAATTTATGCCCTCACAGTCATACACCGTGCATTAAAGCCTTTTTATTTAAATTGACCTTTGGGGTTCTTGAATGTGTATTCTGGTAGGTGCACATTTTCCCAGAACTGATGAGTGGTATCTTGCGGAATCCTGGCCAGGATTTCCCTTTGTTCCAGCAGCAGCTGATACGGTGAAGTCAGCTGCCGGTTTACCTGGATGCATTTTACCCTGTCCTCTTTCTAAGAGGCTAAGTGTCAGCTTCGCCTGGTGTTTTTACAGTAAAGGAAACAGGTGCAGACGTGCTGAGTCCTGTCAGTAGTGAACTCACACTTCCATACCTGTAAATAATTGTAATCGATCATGTTAGCATGTGGCATGCTACTTATGGTTAGGTTCAGCCCAAATATCCTCGTCTTGTTGGATAGATTTCCAGTAACAGTAGTTTGGTTTCCTGATAAATAATTTTATCTCTAAATAAATCTTCTTGGGGTTGGGGCCAGGGAGGATATTTTCTCTGATTTTTTTTTAAGGTACACTTTTTCTTTTTCATTTTAGTTTTTCTTACCCTTTTTACCAAAGATAACACACTCAGCCTTTCAGTTCTGCATGCATCCCTTTTTCTTCTCCTATTGGCCTTCTGTTGTAGAACACATGGATTGAAATGTGGGCTTTGGCCTCTTAGCACGTAGATGGGCATGTCCCCAGGTTCAAGACTCCCTATGTAGAGTGAAATATCAGGATATTCCTAATGTAGTCGGTATTTATAATTAAACACATTCCTCCTAACATTGGAAAACGTTTTAGAATATTATGTTTGAGAATATAACGTTGCACTGTTACTACTCATCATGATGAAATTTTCATTTTCATTTTCCTCGAGGCTTTTCTTCATGGCACACCTGTTGAAGGAATAAATAAATAACATTAAAGCCAATAGACAGGAAAGCAGTTAACTCTGTCACAGATCCTGGAGGAAATGCCCAGCCTTTAGCCATACAGTGAGATTATAGATTATGTTTTTGGTGGTCCAGAACAGTATGATACTGACAGATGATGATGATGATGATGACCTATCTGTGTATGTGAAATCTATTGTATTGTTTAGATAAATAGTCTTGGTTCTGTTTCTTTTATGGCTAGCTCTGAGCCACATAGTCTTGGGCTGGTTGCTTACCTGCTCTAGGTTTTACTTCTGAGACCTGCAGGTTTTAGACCCGATCAGTGTTTCTGGACATGTGAACCATACTCTGATGGATTTGAAGAAACTGATTTACCTATTTTCTGAAGTACGTACACACGAATGTGCATTTTAATAGGTTTTAGAGATTCCTTAGTGCACATCCTTACAGGGTCCAGTGGTGTTAAGAAATTCAGCCACCAGAATACCGCACTTTTAATATACCTTTCTGTGTGTGTGTGTGTGTGTGTGTCCGTGCACGTGCATATGAGACTCCATCCCATCCCATTGGCATTTTTAAGCACTATTCTGGACACTGGGAACGTAGACAAAAGTCCCTGCTTTTACAAAGCTTATATTTTAATGGGGGGGCGGAGACAAAGTCAGTAAATCCATATAGAATGTTACGTGTTCAACGCTAAGGAGAAAGACACAGCAGGGAAGGGACGAGCGGAGGGTGGAAGGCCAGAGTGCGGGATGTGGTTTTAAATCAGGCTGCAGGGAAGATCTCTGTGGGAAGGTGAGGTTTGGTCCTTTGCTCTGTAAAGTCTACTTTCAAAAGGCAGACCTCAGGCAGCACAACAATAGCCGTTTACCGGAATTAGCATGGAGAAGAACAGAAGTGAGTGCACTCTGCTGCTTTGCTTTTAATTAGGCTGCTTCCAGAAGATACTTCGGAAATGAAGCAGCCAGGAATCAGAGCTTTAGTAAGTGTTAGGGTTTCCTACGCAAGACTGGTTTATGTCTGTCGAGCTCGTAAAGTGATGCCTTTCTCCCTGGCCTGTTTCACATACTAGGTTCTTTAACACCATCATTCTTTAAAATGCTGGGTCCATCTCAGTTTTGCTTTCTGCTCTTCCTTGTTCCTAGCTCTTCACTGATGTTTTCTTTTTCCCTACATGCAGTGGCTGTGTGTGCAGTTCCTGTGTACAAAGCATTTTCTGTGCATTGTGGGAACACCCTGATGAGTAACAAAGAGGAGACTGCCCTCAGAGGATCTGTTGGGGGAGACCGATTTGGGATCAGCCCCCAGGAAGGAATGAGGACTTTCAGGACAGAGGTGCAGGGGTGAAGCTTTGGGGGCACAGAGCAGGGACCCTACACTCGAACCGGAGTGGTCAGGGAAATGTTCCAGCAGCATTGACTTTCAGGACGCACCTTGAAAAATGCACTGTGTTTTGAAAGAGCTTCAGCACAGTGGGTGTTGAGGCTGGGAGGATGCAGGGATGTGCCTGGGGGTGATTCTTCTTGGGCTGGAGCCTGGGGTCGTTGTAGGGCGGGGAGGCCGGATGAAGCCAGAAGTCCCCAAGCCAGCTGGTGGAGCTTCTTGAGTGATCTGGTGTGAGCTTATGGGTCCCTGCCGTGGACAAGGAGAAACCGCTGACGTTCCAGGGCCCATCTTGGCGTTGCTGTAGGCCTGGCTTTGTCTTCCTGCATTAAGTCTGGTTTTCTTCCAGCCCTGTCGGTTGACTTCTCTAAAGTCACCCATGTTGTTTCCTTCTCTGTTTTATATGTGTCCTACTCATTCGCTTCTCTTTCCATTAAAATGATCGGAGTGATCAACTCTTAACTGATTAGCAACTGGATCAATTTAGTAATATACATCGAGGTGCTGGTTTGTGCTGAAATTGTTTTGATGGAATGTATTTATTGCCTTTGGAAGCTTGCTAGCATTTTGTACTAGCTTCACATGAAAAGCCCACGGAATTAACCCTCGGCTCTGTGGTTTGTTCTTTCTTTCAGGTTTTTAACAATCATTTTTTTCAAGTGACTATTGACGACCTAAGACCAGAACCTAGTAGACTCTCAATGCTGTGCCATGCAGATTCTTTGGGGATTTTACCAGTGCAGTGGTGCCTTAAAAACGGAGTCAATCTCACCCCTCCCAAAGGTTCGTATTCTGCGAAAATGTGCAGGGTTTGGGTGGTTCAGGAGGGCGTCCTACTGTCACTGAAGTGTGCCTTTGTTAATCTCGAGAAGTTCAGGTTGTAAATGACTTCAGCATTGTGGGAGAGGTGTGTCTGGCAGGTGGCTTGACACAGGAGTCTATCCCAGCTCCCTCCCCTGGTGAGGTGCGTGACTTTGGGCTTCTCCAGACGTCCACTTCTGTCCACCCCAGTTCCCTGTTGGTCATCGTGTGTGCTGACAGAGGGCACAACACTGCTAGGTGATCATCGCTCAACACTTAAACGTGTGTGAGAAGTGGCTTTAAAAATGCAACAAGGGGCGCCTGGGTGGCTCAGTTGTTCATCCGACTCCATCTCAGCTCAGGTCTTGATCTCAGGGTTGTGAGTTTGAGCCCCACGCTGGGCTCCACGGAAGAAGCATTTCTTTCCATTTTTATTTCCAATAATTTAAATTTTCCCTAGAGCTTGGTCACGCTCTGATAGCCAACAGTTTGATGCACTAACACATTAAAATAATTCAGTCTGGAGCCGGGTTGCACATAATTGGGACCATGTACCGCATTCTTGTTGGTAAGAACCGCGCTTATGGTTCTGTAACGTGGTTTGCTGTCCCTGACAGTTGTGATGTTCATGCAGGGAAGAGAGCAGCCAGATGGAAGGAGAGGGGGTGGGAAGGAAAACAGAGGGCATGATAGAATAATAGAAGATGAAATGGGAAGAGATGACCTAGAAGAATAAACCTTAGAGCAGGATTTTAACAGCGACCCACAAATAATACAGGGGTTCTGTGCTGACCTTTCCAGCTCACCAGGGACTGGATTATGGGTAGTGTTCACCGTGCTGGGAGGTTAACGCCCGCACGTTAGGGTCCAGATGCAGCCTTTCATCATGCTGCTCCTGCCTCACTTGTCTGTCCCGAGCTCCACTGGGCTCCCTCCCCCCTGTTCTCCATGCTCATCCCCACTGGGGAGACACCTGCTCAGTGTTTCCACCTCTGCCGTTGATCCTTCTCATTAGAGGGCTGTGGTGGCAGAACGTGGTCTTGTTACAATGTGGTGAACTTTTAGAGACCACTGTTTGCCCTGTTGAATATGCCCAACTCATTTCATCCTCAAAATGAGCATGGCCCTGGGACGGGGCTTAGTCGCAGAGAGCTTCTGTGACCGACCCAAGGCCACATCACATGGATGGTAAGTCATAGCGAGGGGGTCGGCATCCTGATTCTGTGTGGCATCGTGCTGGTCCTCACAGGTGACTCTGGCCAGATCGCACTTCAGTCCTCAAGACTGTCAAATGGGACACCTGCGGGATTCTGCGGGTGCTTGCAGGGTCAAACAATGATGTGAGTCTAGGTATCTTTTTAATCCTTTTGGTCCTACAGGTTTTTTATTGTGAACCATCTTGTGGTAGCAGATCAGGGAAGTCTTTTTCTGCTGCAGAATTTAACAGCAGGTCACTTGCTGAGTTTGAAAGTCCCATGGACCATGTCTACTTCCTGCTGACTTGTGTAATCAGAGCATTTGTACGGATGGGTCCACGTCATTGAAGAAAGACTTCTTCTAGATACCTGAAATGCTGCGTGGTTGCACTTTCTAAAGTCCTAAGTAGTAATAAGATCCCTTTAAGAATTTAAAGGAAAAAATCAGTTGGGTGAAAAAAGGGGGAAAATATTCGTATATGCATATACGCTGCTTGATTATTCCATTAGGCAGGGGTTAAATATTTATCAGATTTTTGGTTTACCAAAATGTTTACCAAATGTCTCTAGGTTTTTTAAATATTTTTTTATGAACTTTCAAGTGTTAGAAATGTGTTTTAGAAAAGAGGTTGTTGGCATAATTTGGGCATTTATTTGGAAAAGGGGTGTGCCTATTTGGATAATTGCATTTCATGATATTTGGAAAAATACAATTGGAGAATTACAGTTCTAGGGAATAATTTTTCCAAGTGCCTGTGGTTATATAACAGAGTCTTGGCTTTAATTACTGAGCTCTCATTGTTTTGTGAGAGTATGTTTGTTTTATATACTTATATATATGTTTTGCATGTAGTAAAATATATTTATTTTTGTAATTAAAACGAATTAAAATTGAGAGGTGGTGTTGGAGGTTTTTATAGTGGTGATTTTATGATTTCCTTGTGAGGTAGCTTGTCACACGTCTTATGTGTCAACAGCAGGGCTGTGGAGCATTTTTTTTTTTTTAAGATTTTATTTATTTGACGGGGAGAGACATAGCGAGAGAGGGAACACAAGCAGGGGGAGTGGAGGAGGGAGAAGCAGGTTTCCTGCCGAGCAGGGAGCCCGATGCGGGGCTCGATCCCAGGACCCAGGATCATGACCTGAGCCGAAGGCAGACACTTAATGCCTGAGCCACCCAGGCGCCCATGGGCTGTGGAGCATTCTGTAGAATTTTTTCAGACACCATTCCTTGCTTTCTTAATGTATGAACATAGACACTCTTCTTTCTTAGAAAAGTTGTTTTTAACTTAAATTCTGAGCTTTATACTTAGAGTATGTAGGATTTATTACACATGTTGAGAAGTGAGTTTCATTGTTTTCTTGTGTGTATGTTTTCCATGAATGTATTAACATCCTTTAGATTTCTGTTAGAACCATAAACACCATTTACAATTACAACATGTTGCCTGATCCCCAAAAGATACTATCCTACTCGCTCCCCAGTGGGAAGCCGCTGATGAAACAAAAAATATCTGATGGTCTAGGTGGAGATTTGCAGAGAACATAGACCTGTATTGACATTGTTTTGACTCTATTTCTTAATTAAAAAAGAAAAATCTGTCTCCAGACTTTAGAGACAGATAGTGTGTAAGCTAAAATGGATGGGAAGGTTTCAATAGGTCTCTGTTGAGAGCAGGTGCTTTCCTGGTAAGCAAAGGACAGACCCTTGGAAGTTTTACTCCATTCATTTAAAACCAGCACACAACAATTCAGTATTATAGGCACTATAAAAAATGATCAAGCAAGTAGATAAATCAGCTAAGCAGAAGTGTATATTGGTTATCAACCGTGACTTGCTGTTTTTAAACTATTTAATTAACCTCATTGGCATGTCACATCGAGGGTGAGCCGTAGAAGGAGAGAGGTAAACATCCCGCCCAGGGGATATTAGGAGAAAATATTAAGCCTTTACTTCTGTTGTAAGTCTGTTGTACAATGGGTACACAAAGGCTGAAAGTAAGTGGCTTATTCGAGCACTTTGTCTCCACTATTTGGCCATCTTAGTAATAGGCACATACACTGTTAACATGATTTAAGAAGTAAAGGTGTGTTTTTCATTATTATCAAGACGCAAAGTAGTGACCCCTAATTGGTATGGTCTTTACCTAAAGAAAAACCTCCGATGCTGACTGATGAAATTACCTCACTTTGTGATCTGCTGTATTTCAGACGTACCAGAGGGGACAGAAAATAATAAATACCCACACTCCTGGAACCAATGCTGGCATTTGGCCGCGTTTGAGTCAGATTTTTTAAAAAAATGAAATAAAGCATTATAGAGTAGAATAGAAGACTAAGTCCCCTACAACTCTCTGTGCCTCACATTCCACATCTATTCATTGGTGAATCCCGTTGGTACTTTTGGGATCTGACCGTGTGTCATCACGACCACCCGGTCCAGGCCACCATCAGATCTTTCTCTTGGTCTAATGCAGTGGCCTCCTGAACTCCTGAGTGAGATGGTCAGGCTGGTGCTGTTAAGATGTACATCATGTTAAGATCGCCGTGTTAAAATGTCCCTCCTGTCCAGAGCCTGCCACCACACTCGGTGGCAAGTGCAGATCATGGTCCCAGCCTACAGCTCCCACTAGTTCCCTGTCTGGCCTCATTTCATAAGATGCCCTCCACCCCCATCTGCCCAGACCCACCGGCCTCCTTGTCCTCCCTGGGACATGGCACTCTGGTCCCCTTACGTTGTTTGTCCTCCTCCTCCTCCTCCTTCAGTCTTGATGGAGGTGCCACCTTTCCGGGGTGGTCTTCCTTCACCATCCGGTTGAGTATCAATTACAGATCTCTCCCCCCAACATTGTATCTCCTTCCCTGCGTGGCTTTGCTGCACAGAACTTTTTAGCATGCCAGATACAAGTAATATAGATTTTACTTCTTTGTCCTGTTTTGTGTGTGTCTCTCCACTAAAGTGAAAGATCCAGAGAGCAGGGATTTTTGTCTTGTTCTCTGCTCATCCCTAGTAGCTAGACTAGTGTGGCTGTTGGTCAGTATGTGTTGAGCATTGAATGAATTGAAGTCCTGCCTTCATTCTGTGCTCCACCCTTCCTCTCTGCCATGTCTCCACCGCCCCTTCCATTCTCCCCCCATCCCATACCCACCTTCCTAAACCTGTTACACTTTTACTGCATCACTGTGAGGCTCTCATTGTTTGCTTGACGGCAGATCTTTTCCAATATGTGTATACATAGTATCATGCTATGCCTCTCTATGTAACTTTTACCCTGTAGCATCTTGCAGATCTTTCTTCATGTTGATGCAGTCAATTATTTATTCACTTTGCCTATTGAAGGAACAGACCTTAATTCTTGAAATCCATTTCCCGTTGAAAGACTTTGAACAAAGGTCTTTCCTGTTTTCCGTGTTGTGAATGATACTCAAATGTGCATATTTGTACATGTGCCCAAATGGGAGAGATCTTTCTGGGGATATACCCAAATGTGGGATTGCTGGAGCTCCCATTTTGCATCCTCCTCACTACTATGATTATGCCTTAGGCTCAAACATTGCCATTTTGATGGCCGTGAAATGAGTCTCCTTCTTTTGCTTTGGTCCCTAACCAGTTCAGTGGAGCAGTTCATCATGCGCTTGTTGACAATTTGTATTTCATTTGTATTGTTGATTATATTTTTTGCCCTTCTTCTGTTGATTATAGAAATATTTACGTTTGAATGTGAATTCTTTCTTCACCATGCACTTCACAATATTTAATAGTCTAGGCTATGGCTTGTCGCTTTGCTTCTGAATGGTATTTTATATGAAATACGAAATTACAATGTAGTCAGATACTACCAATCTTTTCCATTATGATTTGCTTATATGTCTTTGGAAATCTTTTTTTACTGATGTTCTATGTTTTCTTTAAAAATCTTGCAGTTTCATTTTCTGTAGGTAGCTCTTTAACGTACTTGGAGTTAATTTTTGCATGGCATGAGGGAAGAAAACAATTTTATTTTTTCGCTGAAGTTGAATTGGATTTTCAAATTCACCCATTGTCTCAGCATCATGAATTGAATAGTCTGTGATTTCCTCTCTGATCTGTAATGTCATCACTAGCATAGAGCAAGTCCCTTAAGGGGTGAGGACCTTATCTGTTCTTATTCTGCTTCGTTGGTCTGTTAGTCCATCTCTGCATAAATACGTCACTTTTAAGAATTGATTTTCCTTTATGTCTTGAATTTCGTCAGGTGAATCCCTCCACTTTTTCTTCCTTTTCAAAATTGTCTTGGTTGCTTTTGGCAGGTTATTTTTGTATTTTGTATTTTAGAATCAGTTTGGAAGACACTATAAAAAACCCCATTGGATTTTAATTGATACTTCATTATATCATCTTTTTATAACTTTCAGTCTTCTGCTGGAATTTTTCCTAGGTACATTGTCCTTTTTCTTGTTGTTGTGAATAGTTTTTTTTTTATTGTTATTCATTTGTTTTTGTTTTTTTTTACTGACTGTGGCCAGTATAATGGAATGCCACTGGTTTTTGCATGTTTATTTCCTACCCAGCTGCCTTCCTAAAGTAGTGTGTCCCCAGAACAGTTTGTGTAAGATACGGGTGATCTGGCTCTTGAAACTAGCTTGTAAAACCATCTGGGCTGGTGCTGTTTTAGTTTGTGTTCTGTTGACTATGAATTTATTTCCTTGAGTGGTTGTAAGTTTAGTCATGGTTACCACTTCTGTTTGAGACAATTTTGGTAATGTATATATATTTGCAGAATTATCTGTTCTTTTTTTAAAGATTTTATTTATGTATTTGACAAAGAGAGAGAGAGAGAGAATGAGGGGAGTGGCAAGCAGAGGAAGCAGCAGACTCTCCGCTGAGCAGGGGGCCCGATGCAGGGCTCAATCCAGGATCCCGGGACCACGACCTGAGTTGAAGGCAGATGCTTAACCGACTGAGCCACCCAGGCGTCCCCAGAATTATCTGTTTCAGCTGTACTTTCAAGTTTACTGTCAGAGTGTTTTGTTACATCAAACTTATTATTTGAATTGTTCAACAATTACATAGTCTCTATTTTTGTTTCTTCTGTAATTTTCTAGAAGGTACATCAAAATATCATTGTGAGATTCAGGATCTGTCAGCTTCTGTGTGTGTGTGTGTGTGTGTGTGTGTGTGTGTGTGTGTGTGTGTGAAGCATGGTAGGGCATTCAGGGCTGGGACTGTTGGGGCTTGCTGGTGTTGACCCTCTTTATCCCTAGCCAATCATTTTGTTTTAAAGCCTTTTTTTTTTTGTCTGACTCATGTTCATTTGCTTCCTTATGTGGGTTGTCATTTTCCATTGTGAACTAATTTTCAGTGGTGGGGGTGATTTCTATGGGATTTCCATGATCCTTAAAGTACTTCCTTCCATCTAGCCTTGTATTAGGGTCTGCCCAGTGTTCTAGGATTTTTGCAAGTCCTAGAGAATTTATTTATTGCTTTATCTCCCCTGCTAGAAAGTAAGGATTTTTATTTACTTCTGTATCCCCAGCACCTAAAACAGTGCCCGGTACATGGAGGTGTCCCTGGATATTCAAGGAATGAACGAATGAATGAATGTCACGTTACTTTCTCAGCCTGTGCCATACGGAATTGTAACATTGTACAGCATGCCCGCATGTGCCTCTGGCTTGGTGAAGCTCGGGACTTCTCTCTTTCCCTGCTTACCCAGAGCCCTGGGCCGGGAGCAGCTGTGTCTGCTCCTTCTCTCTTTCTAAGTCCGTCTGGTCCTGTTGTCACAGACCGGCATCTGACGGGGACCGGGCGTTTTATAATAGTCTCAGTCTCTGCTGCTCTGCTCTCTCGGGCCTGTGGATGTTTTGTACCCCGTGTGAGCTCCGGACGTTCACTGGACTGGTCAGCCCTGTCTTTGTGGCCCTCATGGTTTTTTGACATCTGGAGATTTTCTTCTCTTTTGAGCTATGTAATTATTTCTATTATTACTATATTTCCTTTGGCATCTGAGAGGGTCCTTCTTGTTACTGGATTTGGAAGTTTATTCTCATTTCTAGCTTTCTGATTGGTTCTTGAATGAAAATTCGTTTCTGACTGAAAAGAGTTGGGAGAGTAAAACTGGGTCATTTTTTTATATCAGAAAATATTTCCGATGGTTGGAAATGGCATCCGTCCTGTTGACTTATTCCTCATTGTCGTCGTTCAGGATTCTTACTATGGCTTTGCCATTGGCTGATACTTATATGATGTTAGACTCCATCCTGGGGACATGTCCACATCTCCTAACATTATGTTTATGATTCAGGTTAATATTTGGGGCATGCTCCCAGATAGAAGTGTATTAAGTGTCATCTTGTCACCTGTATGTGTTAAATACATTCAGCGTTGGTTTATTCTAGAAGATAAGGAAATTGGAACAGCTGGGGTTTATACTAACTTGACTTATTTGTTTCCATCCTTTTCCCTTATTTTCCATGGTTCTTCTTCCCCTGCATTATTCCATGAATGTAAACACAGAAGAATTCAATTGGAAATGGATGTGTAAATTTTAAAGATCTCTATCAGGGAGGACTTTACGGCATGTCAGCGGACGGAATGAGGGAGCTGGAAGACTTCAGGGCCGGGGGCAAGGGGGGGACATGTGGGTGAAAAGAAGGGCTTTAGGCAGTTACGAGTGTCTTTGCCTTCTTGCCTATGAGCCTGTGTGCAGACTCATACATGAGTGGAACTGAGAGAATGTTGGGAAACCTGGCTCAGGAGTCAACAGACTGGTTCCCGGGGCTGTGCCTGCCCCCTGACGTCTGTGGTCTTGCTTCCTCACCTGTGTTGGGTGGACGTGCCTCCTACATCTACACATCAGCCCTATGAATGTGCTCTGAGGTGGACATCTCCCTATGGGGCTATGTGTTCTTCAGTCAGTGTGGTGGGCATCTTCCAAGCTTTCTTTGCAAGTTCTCCATGTCTCCCTCCATCCTGGAGTCCCAGTTCCCACATGGTGTGTGTGTCCTTCTCCGTACCTGCTGAAGCAGGTGACAGCTGAATCTGTTTCATCCTCATATTACCCTCAACGGCCAGCAACCTGGAGACTGAATTAAATGCATTTCCTTGTTTGAGAAAGTGTTACTACTTTTTAGGACTTCCATTTGTTTTGTTAAAGATTTTCTTTTAAAGACTTTCTTTATTTGACAGAGAGAGAGACAGGGAGAGAGAGAGAGCGAGACCGAGCATGAGTAGGGGTAGAGGGAGAGGGAGAGGCAGACTCTTCCCGCTGAGCAAGGAGCCCGATGTAGGGCTTGATCCCAGGACCCTGGGATCATGACCTGAGCTGAAGGGAGAGGCTTATCCGACTGAGCCACCCAGGTGTCCCTTAGAGACTATTCTTTTTTTTAATTTATAGATATAGTAACACATTCATTCTTTAAAATTTGGAGAAAAAAGAAGCTTCCTATCCTGAAGAAACAACTTTTGGTGTATATTCTTTTAGATTTCTGTTTCCCAGAATATGTAACTTTGTGTATTGATTTAATTATTTTATACACACTGATTTGCCACTTACATGCCAAAATGTCTCCTGCTTTAAATGACGGGAAAGTTCCGTGATTTGCAGATAAATAAATGACTTAAACACGTCCCTCTTGTTTGTGTGTATTGTTCTCGTCTGCTTTGATGCATAAAATGTTTGCACAGCATCCTGTTATTTCTGTAGGATGCTCCATAGTGGAATTACTGCCTTGTTCTCACCCCAGCTCACTCTGACCAGCCCTGCAGTTCCCCCCCCCCCCGCCTTGCTCTTTCTAGAACATTCCAGACATGCTCCTGGAATTTCCCAATTGTTGGCCCCTCCCCCTGGCCTGCCCTTGCCCCACATGGCCACAAGTCTTGCTTCTTCAGTTCCTCGGACTTTCAGCTTTTCCTCAAGACTTTCATCCCTCCCTCTGCCCCTTCTCTGCTTCTCTCTATAACGCTCTGATCATCTGACTTTTTATATTTGTGCATTATGTGTCTCCTCTCACTGAAACGTAAGCTTGCCTGGATAAGGGTTTTTGCTGGTTTTGTTCACTTCTGCGTGCCTAGTACTGGAACCATGCCTGGCATGGAGCATGCACTTAATAAGTGCTTTTAAATGATGGAATATGTGAATGAGCAAATGGCTAGTGGAGAGTAGACACCTTCTTAAAGATTTTGACACATTGCCCACTTGGCATCTGCAGCGGTTTTTTGAGTTCTGTGCCAACCAGAAATGCATAAAAGCACCTGTTTTCCAACAGACTTTGCAGTGGTAGATTCTTATTATTATCTTTCATTTTGCCAGTAAGGTAGATGGCAAAGATGATAATTTTTTTTGCTAATGGTATTTTTGAAGATTGTACAATTTTTTTTTTCGTATTCACTCAGCATCGACGAGCAGCTCTTACTCTCTGTGTCTAAACCACCATGATTATATGAGGTTGTCATGATTCACTTCCTGGTGCTGAGGAGAGTCCTAACCTCCTGTAGGAACTGGATAAACTCAGGATTCTGTTAGCAAATGAGAAGCTGGAGGTTGGCTCTTGGGAGGTGGTCATGGTGTATTCCCCATGTGGAATTAGCTCTTGATTGATTGACTAGTGCCTTATCTTTTAAAATGGAGCAAAGGTGCTACACATTCAAATAGTTTTTATTGAAATAATTTATGATCATTATTGAAAACTTGGAAAATACAAAGAGATAGAAGAAAAAAATATCCACAAGTCCCACCATCCAGATAACCATGTTGATATTTACCATTACTAAGTTTTCCTTACATTTCCTCTGGTCTTTTTCTTTGCATACTTTTATATAAATTTGATAATTCTATACATGCTGTGCCAGGCAGTCTTTCCATCTAAACCTATAGCAGTAATGTGTTCATATTTTTTTTTACAAACTATGTGCAATTTCCCCTATGATTCACATGGACCTTGGATGAGTTTCCTTTCCCTTCTGATTTGGGGATGTAAAGTGGTCTCCATCCCCAGAATTACCAATAATAATGCCATTGTATCTTAATGTAGGATACTTTTTCAGTTTTTATGATTGTTTTTAAATTGTTGTGAAATTGTTGTCAAAGTTCGTGAACACTTTTACTGCCAAATTGTTTTCTAAAAGGATTATCCACTTGCAGGACCAATAGTAATGTTTGCAAGTGGGGCTGTTTTGTGCCAATTAATTTGTATCACAAGGAAATGGGTCAACGACCTGTTCTCTTTTGGACCTGTAACAGTTGGAACTTCGTTCAGAATAAACACTAATAAAAGCTTAAATAACTCCAGTGGCCATGGTTCAACAGTTCCCTGGGGCAGCTTGTTGCAGATTTTAATAGCCCGAGGGGTTTTGATTTCCTTTTATTTTCTTTTCCCCTCTGCTATTTTCCTCCCTCCTGGTTTTACAACATGTTTTCCTAGCCACAGTTAAGCCTCAGTACTTCTTGTTCTGTCTTTGTTGATTAATGAGTATAATTGACCCCTGTTGTCTCTATTATACAAACCAGAGCAATTTGTTTTTGTGTAGCGGTTATATTCTGGGCTGTCACAAAACTGCCTTACAAAGAGCGAGCTCATTATCAGCCTGAAGGAAAAGAATTTTAAGTGATGAAGTGAATATAGGTCCCTAAGAGGAGGAGGAGAAGTCTAGGCTGTTCAAATGTTCAAGGAAATGAAAAGCTCTGGGGGCAAAATCATCCACTGTTGCGTAGGTATCCAGCAAGACTTGGGTTATATCTTAAAATTATTAGATTAAAAATGGCTCCCCATAGAGAGTCTGGAAGACTGGATATAGAAGGGTTGAATGTAGGTCTAAGAAACCACAGAGCATGATATTTGATGGAGTGGGTTGAAGCCCCTGGGAAGTTCATGGTTATAAACATGATTATAGAAAGCCCAGCTAAATGCCTCTGTAGGGGGAGTAGAGGTGACTTCTATGTTGGAAGGTTTTATCTGACCATAAAGAATACCCAGATTTCCATGGTATATCAGAAAATGGCTTGTCATTCATCTATATTTTTTTTCCTATTTCCCCTCTTCCCCCATGATTTGATGAAATTTTTGTCGGCTCACGAAAGTAACTAAGCAGCAGAGGTCCAGGGAAGAGACATCGAAACGGAAGGAGATCCTGGCCTTAGCAAAGTCAGTCTGCCACAACCCTAAACAAATGGGGTCCTTCTGTTGCAGGATTCATCTTGTCTTCAGCTATTCCGTGGAGAGCTTTTAGGAATTATCTTGTTTCATAACCTTTCTTTATCTACCCTGCCATACTTTTTTCATAGGAGAAGAGGAAGGAATTTACCACAGAAGGAGGGGAAAAAATCCTAAGTAGCCACGGTAAAATAATGAATAATGGTGACTCTGAATTACGAAATGCAACAGCTAGAGGTGCCTTAAAGATCTTCCCTTTGTTTTGTGAATAAGGGAAGTCAGGCACAGAAGATTCCATTTGCTTTCGCCTTGTTTCACCCAGTTCCTGATAGAGCTGGCTCTAAAATCCCAATGTCCTCCTTTTATACGTCACGTAGATTCTCAGCATTTTGAGCTGTCTTTTGGCAAATTCTTTTGTTCTTACACATTAATGTAAAGATTTGATCCAAAACAGCTCCAGAGAAACCATTCTCAAAGTGGAGGTTTTATTAATTGTAAAGAAACTTGCATTATCTTGTCTAAAACATGTTTTGTTTATGAGTGTTCAGAAAAAAGTTGGTTTGGTCCCTTCCAGAAACCTCTGATGAGGGGGTCCCTTCTAGAAACCCCTACCAGAACTCTCCATCTGGCTCTGGAGAGAGGGGCTGGGGGCAAGGGCAGGTGGAAAAACTTTCAGAATCTCTTTGAAACTCTAGAAAGAGTACAGCATCTCAAAACTATAAGACTTTTTGTCTCCGTGTTGGAAAGAAATGAGGAGTTGTCAGCCTTTATAGAATGACCGGCGTGTCTTAGGAAGAAAGGGGGGTACTTCTGTCACTGATGGTCAGCAGGGGATGGGAGGGCCAAGGGTTAGGCCCTGGGCCAGAGGAGGACAGGTGCTTTCTTGGTTAACCCCATTCCCATCTTCTAAAGAAACTGGGTAGATTGAGCTTCCTTAATGAAAAGAAAATACTACCTTGTACTTGGGAGTACACATGGAGGTAGGAGGCAACTGGTATCTTGACTTTCTTCAAAGAAGAATTTCTGCAGTCACTCGGCTGCTATGGGATTTAGTAACTACAAGTCCCCATGTTAAGTGAATTTGCAGGTGTAGGATTTACGATGATACGGGGAAGAGAAGATGGGGACTTGGCTCAAAAACATACTTAAGAACTCCCTTGTGGATTTATTTTCCATTAAAACCATCAAGAGAGAACACTCAAGTGAAGGTTATGGTGACATTTTACAGTTTCCTTTTTATCCCAATTGGCACTATACTCTTCGCTTTCATTGCTATCCTTTGTTCACGGGAAATGCAAATGACACTCACAGGAGGAGGTGTTATGCTATCCAGGTTAAACTGTACACCCAATGCTGTGCTTACTTTATGATTTGGAACCGTTTTCTCTTCCCAAGACCTTCTCCCATGTCTTGGCATGGTGATGATCTTCCCAAGACCTTCTCCCATGTCTTGTCATGGTGGTCATGACAGATATACTCTTAATTGTGCCCCTCCTGCCACGTGAAATGAGTAAAGAAGGGGAAAAAACAGCTGTGGTAAGATCTGTATTGCATTAAGTTTAGTATGTAGGAATAAATGTTTCTCGAACTCCTCCTTCCATGTCTCTGATGTGTCCCCAGAGCCTCACCCGGAGAGGCCCGTCTTTGCCGATTCTCTCTTTCCTTCCTCCTCCGCGGTGCGATCCTAAAGCAGGACTGCTGTTGCCCTTTGTGCCTTTTGAGGCTTTCTCGGGAAAGCCTCAACTCCTTGTTTTCTATTTTTTCTACCTTCTGTTACTCTTTAAAAAACCATCCCCTGGGTGGTGTTTTCCAATAAAGTCTCATGGTTTCCATGAAGATATTGAGAAGCAAGTTCACGTGAACTCAGGATTTATGTGGAGGGAGTTATTCCTGTATATTTCTGCAAATGCATTTTGCGGTTGTATGGTGTATAATATCCTGTCTCACCTCTTCTCCCCCAAAGCAGATCTGTCCCCCCTCCCCTGGCATGTGCTGATGTGGGTAAATTCCACCCTTTACCTGGTTTCAGGCCCCACATTATGATAATGACGGTATACCTTATCAGAATTAGTACATTACATTTTCCCACATGCTCCTTAGAAAATCTGACATGCTGTCCGGAATAGGAGAGGACTTCACCCTTTGGGGCCCTATTCTTGGACCGCTTATTATTTTAATGAGTGACAACCTCTAAAGCTGTTCATTTGGTCTGAGCTTTAGCCTGATGAACGCTCTTTTGTCTGTGTTTCATCCTGTACAGGTTACTCTGGCCAGGACTTCGACTGGGCAGATTATCACAAGCAGCATGGGACAGAAGAAGCACCTCCCTTCTGCTTCAGAAATGTAAGCAGCTTGGTTCTTGCGACTCCTTTTATCACCATAAATTTTGTAAGTTGCTTTCTATTCCTGAGCAAGATTAGAGTGCTGCCGTGTACCACAGGATCGTAAAGCTTTTGTAGTTTTGAAAAAGTCCTCTTTCAGGTTGTGTATCTGCGTGACTCTGGGCTGTAGTAACAGATCCACCGCTAAATGTATGGTGGTTCCGGATAAGGTCAGTCAGTTCTCACTTACGGAAGGGTCCAGTGTGTTCCTGATGAGTGTGTGCCTCCAGTGAGCCTTTGGCTTCATCATCTGAATCTAGTGAGCAGGTAAGGGAAAGGGGTGAAAGAGAAGCTAGTCTTACTTCTAAACACTGTAGCTGATATTGACATGTTACTCCATTCACCTTCCATTGGTGAGAACCAGTCCCTCGGCCACACCTGCCATGAATGAGGCTAGGAAATGTGCCATGGCCGTGTGGCTTTTTGCAGCCAAGAGTCCATACTAAGTCAGCCAGGAGTCCATACTATAGAGAAAGGAGGACACGTTACATATGCACTTGCTGTGTGGAGTATACTGTTGATAAGCCCATTGATAGGAGATTCTTTGCTCTTGAGGTATAGTCTCAATATATGATCATCAACTTCTTTTCTTGGATTACTTCAATAAGATGCCAGTCCAACAGTTCTCTGCTTTGCTTACTTTAAGCCACTTCCTGGTTCAAATAGAGCTGTTGGCCTGATGGCCCATAAAATAGCACTGTGTGAGTCCGTGTGTGTGTGTGTGTTCACACATGTGTACTTGTTTAGTTGTAGGAGTTGGTTGTATAAAGCAGCTTATAAATTATTCATTGAAACCTTAACAACCCTAGGAACTATGAAAAGAGATCTGGATTATTATTTCTGTTTTGAGAATGAGGTGTAAATATATAGCTTCCTGTGTTAAACATGCATTTAGTTATGAAAGTTAATTCTTTATGCTAAAAAAAAGATTCAATCCTCCAACTGGGGACTGCAGATAGTACAGTGCAGAGAGCCCCCAAATCAAAGACTTTCTGGACATGTGCTCCTAGAGCTGCTGATTCCTTGCCACCCCCTATAATTTGTACTGTGGGGCTAATAGCATACGAGAACTAAGAGGCAGAGGGGTTGGCTTCATAGAGAAGCTCAGTAGTGAGCATAAGTCAGAGGCGGATTTTGAAGAATGAAGTAGGTTGATCAGCGGGCCGGCTTGTACTTAACATATGTGGAAACACATCAGCGGCAGAGCTGGAAAGCAGGGCTCCAGGAATGACCAAAGGGACTTTCTCCTGGCTGACACTGCGTTTGCACAAAGGTGGTTCTGCAGCATGGAAAGATCTGTGTGGTGAGTTGAGGTAGGACGGGGACACCGTGGAGGCACGCCACCATGAGGATAGCCGCGGGTCAGCTCCCGGGGCTTATCAAATCCCAGTGCGTCTCACTAGACTTTTTACCACAGTGACATCACTTGTCACAGAGTCCTGGCCTCGTTGCCTTTCACTTAGGATCGTGGAAATACTTATCAAAACATCCCCAAACCCCTCTGGAGTTGCGCTTTCTACCTGACAAAAGAAATATTCCTTCCCTGCCTCTCCAGCCTTGGGAGGGAGGAGAATCCTGACGTGTCCCCTAGCTTTGGAGGTGGGGAGTTGTTTCTTCTCTGACAACACAGTTCCACCGCAGCTGCTTTCCATCCGTCCGTCTTCTGCTCCTGTTCCATCAGCAGCTGGCTATGTGCAATTTAATCGTGGAGCAAGCAGCCACATCCCCAGGTGGCCTCTGAGCTTTCAGGATTTAGCTACCAAGATGAAATCTCTTTTAATGAATATGCTGGCATATTCATTAGGAATGCACTTGTTACAAATATGGCCCGTTTTGTTTCTGGCCCTCCGTTTATTTAATCGACAGGATTGTTATCTGCCTGTTGGCGTGTGCATTGCATTACCGGTGCTTTGCTGAATTCGTTAGCTTGCTACAAGTGCTCTTTAATGGAATGCTTATTATGAATTCATTTTTTTAATCACACATCTTGTGTGTACTAGAGGAGGGGTGGTGTGGAAGTGGATTTCCCGGGGGATGTTTAACAATCAGAGGCAATGCTGAAATGGATTGACACAGCCAAATGCTTAAGTAAAATAAACTCACAGGTAACAGTTTTGCTATTGATCTTTATAAATTACCCTCAAGCAGTGAGTTGAAATGAAAATAGGTTATGCGGTTGTAGTTTTCCCTTATTAAGTAGGATAAAAAAACACTTTGACTTACTTAGAGGCTTTGTGGGCAGTCTGTCGAGTCATATTATCAAAAAGAAGCTCAATACATAGTATGTATGGATGGGGCAGGATGACTTGCAGAAAAATAGCCCACCTAGAATTTCTGTGTTTCCTATTTCCAAAGAAACATAAAGGAAAAGTGCAAATTGCTTTCTCAACATACGCTGGATAATTTTGTTCTGGTTAGATAAAGGTGTAATTGCATTTGCAACTTAACCTGTATAAAAAGAGACGTGAATGTGAATAACCTTGGTGTCTTCCCATGGGTCACGTAAGGATGTAATCTCTGTTATTTACAAGAACCTGTTAATCTCAGTTTATGTATTTCAAAATAGATATATTACAGTATTGTAATGTCTGGTTGAAACTTATAGTAGTGGATGATTTTGGAAAATCTTATATTTATTTAAAAATAATGCTAGGAGGGAGTTTTGCTTTGAGTATTGGCTGAGCTCATGCTGAATTGATCCTCTGGCAGATAGCAACTATAGACTCTGGACAGGATACCAAAACAACTACCTTGGTAGTTCCAGAATGAACAGAAGTGAGAAGATCTGGAGGGGAGCAGGTGCTTGGAAGAAACATTATGGGGTGATTGTGTGATTTTTTTTTTCAGACTTTTTTGACAGTTGACAACGTATGAGATGACAAAACCAGTAATATAAAAATTACAGTCTTTCTGGCCTGATGAACCAGATAACGGAATTTGGGCAACTGCAACTGTTGGAAAGTGAGAAGAGTCTCAGATAGGGAAGAGCCAGGAGAGGGAAGCACAGATTCTGTGTATAAACTCTGCTTAAATTTTTGGCTGATTCTTGGATTGTGTATTTTCCAGGCAAACTTCCAGGCAGCCTAGTTAAGGACGGAAGACTGAGCTGAGGTTTGAGTTCCTTCTCAGGAGACAGCGTGTGTAGTTTGAGTCCAGACAAGTTAATTGCTTGCTTAAAACAGAAAACCACACTCTTGGGAAGAACATAACACAATCCAGAGTCTCTACCACATAACATTTTAAACATCCAGACTTCAGAGTTGCTCAGCCCATGAAGAAATATGAAAATTCTCAGTAGAAAAGATAATCAACAGAGACCAAACCAACATTACTCAGATGTTGGAATTAGCAGACATGTATTTTAAAGCTCCCATTAAAACTAAGCTTGCTGCAAAGCGGTGATTCCCAAAGTGCGGTCCTTAGGCCAGCAGCTCCAGCATCACCTGGGAACTTGTTGGAAATACAAATTCTGTGGCCTTACCTCAAATCAAATGAGTCACAAACTTTGGGGTAAGGCACAGCAGTCCATTTTTAAAAGGTTCTCCAGGTGATTCAGATGTACCCTAACGTTTGAGAAGGAAAACATGAATGAGAAGGTAGGAAGTGCCAGAAGAGAAGTAGAAGGTGTAAAAAAGAGAAATTCTACGACTGAAAAATAAAATACCCAAAATAAGTAAATTCATTGGAAGGGCTTCCTAGCAGAATGGAGGTGACAGGGGAAAGGGTTGATGATTTTGATCCTATCTGAAGAACTGAGAGAAAAAGAAGCTTGGGTGTGAGGAACGAGAACAGAATCTCAGGGACCTGAGGGACGATATCATGTGTAGTTGGAGACCCAGAAGAAATGGCCACAGAGACTATGGAAGAAAAAATATATGAAGAAGCAATGCCCAAAAGTTACCAAAGTAGCTGGAAGTACTAAATGCACGGGTTCAGGAATCTCTGTGGGCCCCAAGTTAGTATAAATACGAAGAAGCCCAACCTGGTCAAACTGCTGATAACCAGACATAAAGAGAAAAATCTTGAAAGCATCCAGAGAGAAAATGATAGATCCCAAATAGAGGAACAACGGTTTGAATGACAGTGAACTTCACATCATAGACAAGGGACACCAGAAGACAGCAAACCAGTGTTTGTAGAGTACTGAAAGAAATAAACCACCAAAGCTAATGCTTCCTGAATGAAGAGAGAAACAGACACTTCACCATGGAAGATAGACAAATGACAAAGAAACGTGTGAAAAAATGCTTGACATCATTAGCAATAGGGAAGATGCAAGTTAAAGCTGTGATTAGTGAACACGGGACACCTATTAGGATGATTAAAATTGGAAAACGTGGCAATACCAAGTGCTGGTGAGGATGTTTAGCCACTGGAGTCCTGCACGCTGCTGATGGAAATGCAACATGATATATGGAAACCAATTTGGTGGTTTCTTAGGAAGTTAAACATACATTTACCATGTGGTCCAGCAATTCCATATTTAGAGAAATGAAAGCTGCATTATAGGCTGCATTGTATTCCCCCCAAATTCATACAGTGGAAGTCCTAGCCCATAGTACCTCACAATGTGACTGTATTTGGAGTTAGAGTTTTCGAAGAGATAATTAAGATAAGGTGAGGCCATATGGGTGGGCCTTAATCCAGTATGACTGGTGTCCATATGAGAAGTGGTAATTAGGACACAGACCGTGTACACGGAGGAAAGACTGTTTGGAGACAGAGAGAAAAGGTGGCTGTCTCAAGCCAAGGAGAGCGTCCTCAGAAGAAACCAACCCTGCTGATGCCTTGATCTCAGACTTCCGGCCTGTGGAACAGTGAGACAAATTTTTATTGTTAAAGCCACCCAGCGTGTGTTATTTTGTTATGGCATCCCAAGCAGACTAATAGACTCTGTTCACACAAAAACTTGTGCTTGAATGTTTATAGCGGCTTTATTCACAATCACCAGAAATTAGACACAGCTCGAATGTCCTTCAACTGGTAAATGGATGGACTGTGGCACAGCTATAGAAAATACTCAGCAGTAAAACAGAACGAACTGCCCATTTGTGCAGTAGCATGGATGAATCCCAAATGCATTTTGCTTCCGTGGAAGAAGCGAGACTGCACAGTGTATGGATCCGTTGATGTGATCTCATGGAAAAAGACAAAACTCTAGGAACAGAAGACAGGTCCGTGGTCCTGAAATTGGGAGTCTGGGAGGGATTGATCTTCAAAGATCTAGTGCAAAGGTATTTTGGAGGTGAAGGGACTGCTCTGCACGCTGATTGAGGTTATGGCCGCAAGACTATATGCGTTTCTCTAACAGCCGACCCTCAGGGAACAGGGCAGCAAAAAGAGTGAATGTTCCTATGTGTAAATTTTTTAAAAAGTGAATTGAGAAAGTAAATAGAAGTAAGCCAAAAACCGCAAATGTAAAATAAAGACAATTTCAGGTAAAACTATGGGAATTCGCCACCGGCAGACCTGCACTAGAAACTGTGCTAAAGAATGTTTTTCAGGCTGAAGGAAATGATGCCAGATGGAGACTCAGGCCGACTCCTCACACGCACAGATACGCACAGGCGCGCTGTGAGTGAGGAATACAGGGAAGGAAGAAGACCTGCTGTGCACCTCAGTGACTGTGTGGAAGTCAGGGCGCATGCGGGACTGGGAAGATAACATATCCTCTCCTTCAACAGATACTAGTAGGCACCTGCTGTGTACCAGCAGAGCTGTAATTCTGGGATGCAAGGGAGGTCACGGTTCTTTTCCGACGAATGGTGGGAAAGCCCGTGTCTGATGGATGAGCTCTGTGTGCCAGTGCGTACGTGCTCATGCATCCCCGCTTCGCCCGCGGGCCACTCTGTTGCTGCACCTGCTGCCTTGTCCTCTGGCTCAGTGTCCGTTCTCTCTCTCTTTCAGACATCATTCAGTCGGGGTTTCATGAAGAACATGAAGCTTGAAGCCGTCAACCCCAGGAACCCAGGAGAGCTCTGCGTGGCCTCTGTTGTCAGTGTGAAGGGCAGGCTGATGTGGCTTCACCTGGAAGGTACGCTGGGTTCACAGCCGTCCCGGAGAGCTTAGGGTCCGTCTGGAAATGTACGCATGGTGCTTCTCCAAAATAACCCCTTCCGCTTTCCTTCCATTTAAACAGATCTTAAATTATTCAGTGTTCTTAAATAAGCGAAACTAATCGAATACAAATTTGTTCAGAGGCTCTCATCTTAACTAATAATTTCATGAAATGAGATACTGGTGTGATAATTATGTTTGGAACACAGTGGTCTTTTTACGTCTATGATTATAAAAGCTAATGTCACAATTAAATTAATACGAGTCACTAGAACTGGTATTTGAGGTCTTGGTTATTATGAGGATAAAATTATATATTTGCATTTTAATGTGAATAATACCCTTTACTTTGTTTTCTTCCATAGATGTTTAATTTTACCTTGAAATAGTCACTGGAGATGACTTTCTCCCCAAATATATATGTTATATGTTGTTTAATGATGTTTAAACTCTCCTTTATAGCTCCTTTTTTTATAATTGTGCAGATAATTCAGAGAACATTATAATTTATAAGCAGAACCATGATGAGATTTTACATTGAGATAGAACACTGTATTTTTATATGTTATATTTTCAGTGAGAAAGAATTAAGTCTGATCTGTAAGATTTTCCCATTTTTCCGTGATCTAAATTTTTTGGGTTGGTTGGTTTGTTTTTTTATTTTCATGACATTCATTAATTATTTTAAATGTATATGAAAAAACAAGACTAGTTATGAATGAATAAATTTAGCTCTCTTGGCCCATATTTTAGCCATCATGGCATGCTCCTACCACCATTGGAATGGAAAGTTTGCAGGGTCATAGAAGTGGTGCTAATCTCATCATCCTGTCTCTTTAGTAAGCAAGTGTAAGAAGCATCAAAAGTTCTTCCTTTTTTTCTTGTTATGTTAGTCACCATACAGTACTGAGCTAATAATCTCGATCTCATAAATCTTGTAGTCCAAATGAGTGGGAAGGGTAGAGAGCAGTGATTGTAGGTGAACATCGTCTGTGTCATTTATTCCTAGAAAACTAGTTTAAAACATTACTGGGGTTTAGGATTTCAAAATCAATGTGAAATAAAAGGAAATTCATCAAAAGTTGATTGGGGCATTTTCAAGTAAAATGACCTCCAGCGGGAATTAGCCAAAAAGTAGACACAGGCATGATGGTGATATATCTGCGGCCACGGGAATAGAACATGACCTTATTTTCACTATTACATGTGAAGTTGAATCAACTGCTCTTGGAAACACAAGATCCCTCCTGTGATTTCGAATCCCTACGTTAAACCTGCTGCCTAACACTAGGCGAAGCCGTATTGCAAGATCGGGGTCTTGCTTGGCGTTACTAATTTGAAAACAAAAATGGTAGAGTTCAAAGCCCATGTTTCATCATTATGATTTAGCCCATTACCATTAAAGTTCTTTGGCAGTCATTATTTATTTAGCAGTTTGTACTTCCAGAGTGCTTTACCGCTGTTAATTACCTAACACAGACAACAGTAAGAGCGTCCTGATTTTTATAGATGGAGAAACGAAGCTAGCTAAGCTGTGAAGGTATGCCTAGGGTTAGTTTCCTTGTCCTTGACATATTTGTTGGTTAACTCATCAGACCCCACAGCTTTCCAATTCTTAAAAAGAATGAGAAGCAGCAACATTTAGCATATATTTAAAATTTTTAGCATTTATTAACATTATAAAAATATTGTTTTTATAGCAAAGAAATGTAAGGCAGCTCACATCAGCTCTTATTCTCCAGAGTGCTTTCTTACCCTGTAGCAGTGAAATCAGCATTAGAGAGCAGATCAGAAAATAGATTGTCCATTTTTTTCCAGACCTGACACACTAAAAAAAAAAATTTTTTTTTAATAAACAGTTTGTTGCATATTATCTACCTGGAATCCGTGGTCAAAATCATGTGTTTGATCAAAAAAGTAAAATCCCATTTTGTTTCTTTGTTCTTAACTTGAATTTTGGGGGTTTTGGATTTTGTTCTGTTTGGGGCCTTCCTGAATATTACTTTTCAAGTCACAGTGAGCTTAGTGGCAGTTATTTCTCATCGTTTCACAGTTTTATGTATATAGTGTTTTCTGTCCTCCATCCTGGGACTAAATGCTGGAGATTTGCCATGGTCACTTTGTGGCTGTTAAATTATTTTTATGATTATGGTGATTCTGATTATAGACCATTTATTTACTTGACACTGTAAATGTAGAAAGTACTTCATAACAATTTATTAGTTATTTTTATGCATTAAATTGATTTGAAGTATTTTTCAACACATGGCTAATTGACCACTTTTAGGTAATTAAAATGATCATTTTTAATCTACTAGTTGACTTCTCTTGAAGTCAGTTCTTTAAGTATCTGTAAAAGAGCTGATGTTGAAGAGTGGGCAATGAACAAAATATATGCGATTGAGGTGGTATTATTTTAGACGCATATTTGAGAAGAATTGCAAGCTCCCACACACCGCTGACGGTTAGCAAGCCAATTTATGATGATGGGGTTTTTGTGGTTTAGAGAGGATGTTGTAGTGCTTTCTTTCTTGTGTTAATACTCTCTGCTCGAGGTGATTATATCTACAATTATAAGCATTAGCCATGTAGTATGAGTTGCTCTCCATGGTAACGCCTCCAACATTGCAGCCCTGTGCACGTGCGTCTTCAGCCCCACACGCCACATCACTTTACATGCCTTCCAGATCATTGTCTCCGGGGATAAGGTGTGGGTCTTCCACCCATCCTCAGGGTGCCCCATGTCCTTCCACCTGTCCGCCCGGCGCTTCCGCTCCCTTCCTAAGAGGGCTTACATCTTTGCCTTCCTTGGCTTCTCTTACCCCCTTTATTATTAATATCTTCCTCCTGTTCAGAAGAGATGTGATAAGCTCCATATTCCTGAATATATTACTTTTAGTCTTTTGGCTGAGGCAGAAATTCCTTTTATGCCATAAAAGGGACGGTGACCAGCAGGCTTCATTTCTGCAAAGTTATTTAACTCTTTTAGGGGATACCACTACAGAAATTTTTGAAGAGAGCTCTGGAAGGGGACAACAAAACCCGGTTTTGCCATTGGGAGTGCTGTTACACATGGAAACGGGCAGGGGACTCTTGGCTGGCTTTCTTGTGCTTTGAGCATAGGGAGGGAATGAGGCCCTGTAGGAGTTCTTACCCACTGCTTTCAGTTCTGTTTTTTCTAAAAACAAACACGCAGAGGACGAAAAAACAAAGATGACCCAGAATCTTCAGGTCTGTGGAGAAGTATCAGAATCTTTTTTTTTTAAAGATTTATTCATTTATGTATTTGAGAGCGAGAGGGAAAGAGAATGAGCAGGAGGGGCAGAGGGAGAGGGAGAATCTCAAGCAGACACCCCGCTGAGTGGGGAGCCCATCCTGGGGCTTGATCTCACGACCTGGGCTGAAACCAAGAGTCGGCTGCTTAACCGATTGCACCTCCCAGGCCCCCTGAGAAGTATTGAAATCTTAAGAACAGAGAGCTTTAGTCAAACCCAAATTAGGCTGTTACCACCATCTCCTGATCCTTATTTTTTGCTGCCCTCTGAAATGAAATCCAGAGAAAATAAAATCTTTCCACACTCAGTCCTGGAGAAACATATATGTCAGTGTCAGTCTTTGAATCTGTGCCATGTATAGCTTCAGGCAGGAGCTTTCTAGAGTTCAGCAATCCCCTCCTGTCACTGCGAGCTTCACATCCCACTTCAACAAGCACATTACATGCAGGGCTCCCCGATTTCCACCGACGAGAGCTGTCAGGAACAGCCTGCGACTCTCGAAGCCTGAACCTCATGTAGAATTTCAGCGGAGGAATTTAAACACAAGATGCAGCGACAGTTCAAGGATGAGTGTGAGCTCTCCTTCTCCCCTCTTGAGAAATGCATGCACTTTGGAACGGCCCAGTGACATTTCCTGATGTATCTGATTTTCTGTTGGCTTCTTGGCTGTGGCGAGGTCAGCCTGCCTCTGCTGTTTTCCTGTCTTCCATTTGCTCTAAGTGTTAGCCCAGTGTCCTGAGCTATGGCACCTGGGTTGTTAGGAGTGACAACCGGAAGGTGCAGACCCTTCACGTCGGGCGTGTGCACTTTCGCATGAGCCCGTTTGCTACCGTTGTGGTTTCCCTGTCCCGGTGCTTCTGACTCTAAGTCTCTCTGCTTCCTGTTTTCTAGAGAGTAAACCCCCAGCTGCCTGCCTGGGGGGAGGCATCACCTGGCTGTGCACAATCAGCAAGGGGATTAGTGGTCGACCTGCTTCTTAGGGAGACTTGGGATCAGCCGCCTCTCCTCCATTCCAGCCCAGCATCCTTTGCCTCTCAAAGGCTCCTAGTCTGTCTGCCCCATGTCGGCACAGGGCCTAGAGGCTGTATTGGCTTGCTTCTTGCCTTCCTTGTCCTCTCGCTTTCTGGAGATCTAATGAATGAATGAATGAATGAGCATGTGAGCAAATCCGTGAATGAATGAGATAACATGCTAAGTAAGGTTAATGAGGTTTCTTGCTTGAGCCCTTCCATGGCAGAATTGATTTCCATGAGGCATAGGGTTGAGGGCCCAAACCAGGTGCGCATGAAGACTTCATTTAATGGAGGGCTTAGGTTGTTCCTGTACCAGATTCCTGGAAAATTCAATCTGTTTTGGACCAAGTGATCTTACTAGAACTGAGAATGTGCTGACCATTCCGAGAATGGTCCCAGTTCCACAACAAAGTTTTAACATTGTGATGAGACAGGCCCCTTTGAGATTCTGATGAAGGCATCCGACACTCGGGAAAATGCACTTGCACACGTATGCAATTTTTGATGCAACTTCAGACCATCCATGGACCCTCTCAAAACCATTCTTGGATGGGCCTCCTTGGAGTTCATGGGCCCCAGATTGGAACCCCTGCAGGAGACATTCTCAGGACATACTAATGTTAGTTCTGTTTTGTCCACTGTATGGCTTCTAGCCATGGGTGGCTCCTTTGTTTTAAGTTAAATTAAATTATAATTTCAGTTCCTCAGTTGGGCTATCTGCAGTCAAGCGCTCACTAGTCACATGAGGCTAGTGGCTACGGTTTTGCACAGCACAGTTATAGGACGTCCGTATCCTTACAGAAGCTTCTTTTGGGCAGCCCTGTTCTAGATGCTCCGCTCGAGTAAGAAGTGAGCCCCTCAGGCCTGTCGAGGCTCAGAACTCAGATTTTCTTGGGGCGTGGGGGCAGTAAAATGCAATCTACTCTGATGAGTAGTTCAGTGCCAAGCTGTACATTTCATTTATCATCCAGGGGAAATGAGATTTTGGGACTCAGAGAACTTAGAAACTAGACGGCGAGTCTGTCTGCTCCGGGTCGGCTGAGAAGCACAGTGTTTCGAGTAGGACGGGATTGGGACAGGAAACGAGGTGCCTCCAAGATCACTGAGAAGCCTCTTCACATCAAGGGCACCTTGGCATCTCCCGAGGGCAGGAAGCTTTAATCGCTGCTGGTCTGCCACGGGCTTCAACCACGAAGCGTGTGAGGTTCCAGTGGTACCGTTGCAGCCTCTCTAGCGACCCTTAAAGCTTAAGAACAGAAATGGAAGTATCAAGTCCAGCTGTAACAGCTGTCACGGCCTCGCTTTCTGGCAGTGCTAACCGCGGCAAGATCGCCCCAGCCTCATGCTGTCCTCCGCATCTCCTGTGGGTCGATAACCACCGGTGGAGCCTGCTTTGTCCCTGGGATCGATCGTGCAGCAGAGTCTGGGAGTTTCGTTTCTCAGCTCTCCATCCCCCATTGGCAGACAGGAAGGCGGGAACTGGCGCCCAGAGCCAATCAGCCATAACCAGCATTCCCTTTCTCTGCCTCATCATAAAGGAAAACCTAGTTTTGTGGCAAATAGAATATACAAGATCAGAGATCACATAACGACACGATGGAGGTGTGTTCTTTTCGTGGAGGTAGCTGGTAAACCGTTTATCACTTTCATTTTTTCTCCCTCCTATTTATTTAAAAAAAATTTTTTTATTTTATTATGTTATGTTAGTCACCATACAGTACATCATTAGTTTTTGATGTAGTGATCCATGATTCATTGTTTTCATATAACACGCAGTGCTCCATGCAGTACAGGCCCTCTTTAATACCCATCACCCGGCTAACCCATCATCCCACCCCCCTCCCCTCTAGAACCCTCAGTTTGTTTCTCAGAGTCCAGTCTCTCATGGTTCGTCTCCACCTCCGATGTCCCCCCTTCATTTTTCCCTTCCTTCTCCTAATCCTCCATGCTATTCCTTATGTTCCACAAATAAGTGAAAAACTATGATAATTGACTTTCTCTGCTTGACTTATTTCACTTAGCAAAATCTCCTCCAGTCCCATCCATGTTGATGTAAAAGTTGGGTATTCATCTTTTCTGATGGCTGAGTAATATTCCATTGTATATATGGACCACATCTTCTTTATCCATTTGTCTGTTGAAGGGCATCTCAGCTCTTTCCACAGTTTGGCTATTGCATACCTTGCTGCTGTGAACATTGGGGTGCATATGGCCCTTCTTTTCACTACGTCTGTGTCTTTGAGGTAAATACCCAGCAGTGCAATTGCTAGGTCATAGGATAGCTCTATATTTAATTTTTTTTTTAAGATTTTGTTTATTTATTTGACAGAGAGAGACACAGCAAGAGAGGGAACACAAGCAGAGAGAGTGGGAGAGGGAGAAGCAGGCTTCCTGCCGAGCAGGGAGCCCGATGCGGGGCTCGATCCCAGGACCTTGGGATCATGACCTGAGCCGAAGGCAGACGCTTAACGACTGAGCCACCCAGGCGCCCCTATATTTAATCTTTTGAGGCACCTCCACACTTTTCCAAAGTGGCTGTACCAACTTGCATTCCCACCAACAGTGTAGAGGGTTCCCCTTTCTCCACAACCTCTCCAACATTTGTTGTTTCTTGCCTTATCAATTTTTTCCATTCTAACTGGTGTAAGTTGTTTATCACTTTTAAACAAAGTAACGATGCGAGACGCGCCTTGCTCAGTCTGCTCACGTTTGGGCGAGCAGCCGAGCGTCCGCGCATCCGTGGGGGGCGGTACATTTGCTCGGACGACTGGCACCTCTCCTGGACAGGTGTCCTGCCCTTTCTACGTACGAGTAGTGATTACTTTCCCATCTCCAGTCCTCCTCACACTCCTGCTTCCTGTTCCTCTTGCTATGAAGTTTGATATATATTCTCCATCTCTGGCTTTGGTTGGTTGTTTTTGTTTTTTACTTATGATGCTTTTTCTACGTAAGTTTCCCCATAGTCACTGATAACTCCCCATCTGTAGGTGGTCCCCACCTCTTTTCCTGTTTGCAGCATTTGTCCTACATTGACCTCAGAGCCTCCCCTCCATCTCTTTTCCATCTCTTTTCCAGAGTACTGGGCCAGGCAGGTTTCTCCTCCCCACAGAGTCTTCCTTCGATGAGCGTTCCTGGCTTTACTTGGTTCAGCTTCCCTCACACGTAAAGGTCAGAGCTCTTCAGAGTGCTTTTCTTCCCGAGTGCCCACGCCGTCTCGTCTCTCTGTGGCTGCAGGAGCCGTTCCATGCCCACGACTCCGGCACTCGCGGCAGACCCGCACACAGCTCCCGGTGTTAGCTGCCGGCATAGCATCCCCACGCGGACACCAGCGTCCCCCATCCAGATGTCACTGTTGTTAGCCCGACATTTGCTGGCTCGAGTTTCCCCTGTGACCGCCGTTAGAAGCCACGAGACCGTCCAAGCCAGCACATGGCCACCTGCAGCCTGTCGCTGTGACCGGTGCATCCCCTCAGCACCCAGTGCCCCTGCCCGGCTCGGTCTTCAAGTCTCCCGGCCGCCCTCTGTCCCAGGTCTTCATCCCCTCATCCTACAGTTCAGTTCTTCCCTTGCTGCTGCCCTGCCCGCCCTCATGGGGCCCTAAGAGTTCGATTCGTAAAATCGCAGCCATTGCCTTCCTGCTCATTCTCAGTCTGTCCGTATGTCTCCCGGAGTCAAGGCTCTTGTTCCACCACGTGGATTTGGCAGCCCCCTCCTGACAATACGTCCAATTCCTAGATATGTGATCTTGAGTACTTTCTGAGTTTGAAACCTCTTTTCTTATTTGTACAGCTCTATAAAATATATATAATCATGGATCCTGCTTTATAGGATGGTGGTGGAGATCGGAGGAGGGAATTAGCATCTGTAAAGTGCACGGTTTAGTAAGAGCTTAGGAAGAGGAGGTGGCTGATGAGCAGACGGAAGGGCAGCCCCTTGTCACGTCAGCTTTACCCCCCTGCCCAGAGCCTGCACTCCATCAGAACAGAACACTCACTGTGTCTGTAAACATCTTGATACTGTCTTTGGTGTCGTGAGGCATTATACAGGGCTGTGCTCCTCTGTCTTTGCCTATCACATAGCACAATATTTGGACGGGAGTTCATGTGCACTTTGCTCGCTAAATGCTTGCTTGAATAGATAAGAGGAATAAATCAGATCTTGTGTTTCTGAACAAGAAAGTGATTTAAGATACAGCAGTCCCTTAAGAACTGCTAGCTGATTCTTTGGAAGAATTAATAAGATCGATAAACCCCTAGCCAGACTTATCAAAAAGAAAAAAAGACCCAAATTAATAAAATTATGAATGAAAGAGGAGAGATCATAACCAACACGAAGGAAATACAATTTTAAGAACATATTATGAGCGACTATATGCCAACAAATTAGGCAATCTGGAAGAAATGGATGCGTTCCTGGACACATATAAACTACCAAAACTGAAACAGGAAGAAATAGAAAACCTGAGCAGATCCATAACGAGCAAGGAAATTGAAGCAGTCATCAAAAATATCCCAAGAAAATAGAGTCCAGGGCCAGATGGCTTTGCAGGGGAATTCTACCAAACATTTAAAGAAGAATTAATACCTATTCTTCTGAAGCTGTTTCAAAAAAAGGAAATGGAAGGAAAACTTGCAGACTCATTCTGTGAGGCCAGCGTTACTTTGATCCCAAAACCAGACAAAGACACCACCAAAAAGGAGAATTACAGGCTAATATCCCTGATGAACATGGATGCCAAAATTTTCACCAAGATACTAGCTAATAGGATCCAACAGTACATTAAAAGTCTTATTCACCACGACCAAATGGGATTTATTTGTTCCTGGGCTGCAAGAGTGGGTCAACATTCAGAAATCAATGTGATACATCACATTAATAAAAGAAAGGACAAGAAACCTATGATCCTCCCAATTGATGCAGAAAAAGCATTTGACAAAATATAGCATCCTTTCCTGATTAAAACTCTTCACAGTGTAGGAATAGAGGGAACACACCTCAATATCATAAAAGCCATCTACAAAAAGCCCACAGTGAATATCCTTCTCGATGGGGAAAAACAGAGCTTTTCCTCTAAGGTCAGGAACAGGACAGGGATGCCCACTCTCACCACCGTTGTTCAACATAGTGCTCGAAGTCCTAGCCTCAGCAGTCAGACAACAGAAAGAAATAAAAGGCATTTAAGTTGGCAAAGAAAAAATCAAACTCTCACTCTTCACAGATGACATGATACTTTATGTGAAAAACCCAAAGACACTACCCCAAAAGTGCTAGAACTCATACAGGAATTCAGCAACGTGGCAGGATATAAAATTGATGCACAGAAATCAGTTGCATTTCTGTACACTAACAATGAGACAGAAGAAAGAGAAACTAAGGAATCGATCCCATTTACGTTGCACCCCAAACTGTAAGATACCTAGGAATAAACCTAACCAAAGAGGTAAAGGATCTGTACTCTGAAAACTACAGAATACTTATGAAAGAAATTGAGGAAGACACAAAGAAATGGAAGAGCATTCCATGCTCATGGATTGGAAGAATAAATATTGTTAGAGCAGAGAAGTCTACGCACTCAATGCAATCCCTATCAAAATACCATTGATATTTTTCACAGAGCTGGAACAAATAATCCTAAAAATTGTATGGAACAGAATAGATGCCGAATAACCAGGGGAATGTCGAAAAAGAAAACCAAAGCTGGCGGCATCACAATTCTGGACTTCCAGCTCTATTACAAAGCTGTCATCATCAAGACAGCATGGTACTGGCACAAAAACAGACACATAGATCAATGGAACAGAATAGAGAGCCCAGAAATGGACCTTCAACTCTATGGTCAACTAATCTTTGACAAAACAGGAAAGAATGTCCGATGGAAAAAGGACAGTCTCTTCAACAAATGGTGTTGGGAAAATTGGACAGCCACATGCAGAAGAAAGAAACTGGGCCATTTCCTTACACCACACACAAAGATAAAACTTAAAATGATGAAAGACCTAAATGTGAGATAGGAATCCATCAAAATCCTAGAGGAGAACACAGGCAGCAACCTCTTCAACCTCAGCCGCAGCAACTTCTTCCTAGAAACATCACCAGAGGCAAGGGAAGCAAGGACAAAAATGAACTATTGGGATTTCATCAAGATAAAAAACTTTTGCACAGCAAAAGAAACAGTCAACAAAACCAAAAGACAACTGACAGAATGGGAGAAGATATTTGCAAATGCCATATCAGATAAAGGGCTAGTATCCAAAATCTATAAAAAACTTATCAAACTCAATACCCAAAGAACAAATAATCCAATCAGGAAAAGGGCAGAAGACATGAACAGACATTTCTGCAAAGAAGACCTCCAAATGGCCAACAGACACATGAAAAAGTGCTCAACATCGCTCGGCATCAGGGAAATCCAAATCAAAACCTCAATGAGATACCACCTCACACCAGTCAAAATGGCTAAAATTAACAAGTCAGGAAACGACAGATATTGGCGGGGATGCAGAAAAAGGGGAACCCTCCTACATACAGTGTTGGTGGGAATGCAAGCTGGTGCAGCCACTCTGGAAAACAGTATGGAGGTTCCTCAAAAAGTTGAAAATAGAGCTACTGTACAACCCAGCAATTGCACTACTGGGTATTTACCCCAAAGATACAAATGTAGTGATCCGAAAGGGTATATGCACCCCAGTGTTCATAGCAGCATTGTCCACAATAGCCAATCGTGGAAGGAGCCCAGATGTCTATCGACAGATGAATGGATAAAGAAGATGTGGTCCATATTACTCAGCCATCAGAAAGGATGAATACCTACCATTTACATTGACATGGGTGGAACTGGAGGGGATTATCTTGAGTGAAATAAGTCAGAGAAAGACAATTATATGGTTTCACTCATATGTGGAATAGAAGAAACAGTACAGATGATCATAGGGAAAGGGAGGAAAAATTGAATGTGAAGAAGTCAGAGAGGGAGACAAACCATGAGAGACTGTTAATTCTAGGGAACAAACTGAGGGTTGTTAGAGGGGTGAGGGGTGGAGGGATGGGATAACTGGGTGATGGGCATTGAGGGCACGTGATGTGATGAGCACTGGGTGTTATATGCAACTGATGAATCACTGACCTGTACCTGTGAAACTAATGATGAGTACATGGTGAGTATATGGTGGCTAATTGAATCTAAAAACAACAACAACAACAACAAATAAAAACAAAACACTGCTATCTTGCCAGCCGGATTTTGAGCCAGTGAGATATTTTATACATGTAAGCTAACATTCAAAACCTCTTTGGCTAGTTTTTTCCTATGCTTGGTTCAGTTCCAGTAAACTACCCTCCACATCATCTCCGGGAGTCCTATTAAAACGCACCTTCCTCAGACCTAGAGCATCTGAGTCTGAAGCAGGGTCTGGAAGTTTGCATTTTATTTTTATTTATTTATTTATTTATTTATTTATTTATTTATTTATTTATTT
>NW_023270453.1:14822430-14918015 GCF_011800145.1 Mirounga leonina
TTTATTTATTTATTTATTTATTTATTTATTTATTTATTTATTTATTTAAAAGATTTTTATTTATTTGACAGAGTGAGAGAGCACAAGCAGGGGGAGCAGCAGAGGGAGAGGGAGAAGCAGGCTCCCCGCTAGCGGGCGGCCTGATGTGGGGCTTGATCCCAGGACTCTGGGGTCATGACCTGAGCTGAAGGCAGACGCTTAACCATCTGAGCCACCCAGGGGCCCCATGGGAGTCTGCATTTTATCGTCACCCTCCCCAGATGATTCTTCTATGTGCTAGGGTTTGTAAAGGTATCTAAGATCTAATGGGCAGGGTGTGGCATGGTTTAAAGGAACTCCTGTTGAGGTGACCTCTTATAGATAGGACACCAGGTGCGGAAAACTGCCCCTTAAGCCTTTCTGTAATTTGTGGAAAAGTCAGGTTGGTTAATAAGCATTTCGCAGAGACTTGCAAAAATCAAACAAGGGAAAATGCAAATGTGAAAGTAATTATATTTCAAGCCAGTGTGGGTGGTTTTAAAATCTTAAAAGGAGGTATGGCCTGCATGAGACAATTTTGGGAGAAGCTGCTTCAGCAGATCAGGGGCTGAGAGCAATGTTTCCTGAACATTAAAGAGGGTGGTCGTAGAGTGGGAACTGTCTGTGGGCAGAGGCTTTTAATCCTCCCAGATCTGTTTTGTGGCCAAAGCTGATGCTCGATTAAATGGGTCCTTGGTGATCAGCAACAGAACTGGGCCAGCTGTCTTAGGCAAAATGCGAATTTGGGGGAAGGCTTTTGAGGAGGGGGCTGGGGGATCGCCTCTCCAGAGGCTTTGCTGCATGAACCCACACAGGGTTTGGGCTTTCAAGCTGCCGTCATGATGGATGTGATTTCTGACTGACTACCTTTCTGTTGTCATTTGCCCGCAGAGAGGGCAGATCTGGCTCCTTCCCCTTTGTGGGAGGTGCCAGTGGCTGCCTCATCCGGGAAATTCTGCAGGAGGGATGTGGGGCCTGAATAGGAATGGGACAGATGCTAAACAGACCCAGCCAATCCAAACCCAAACCAGAAGCAAAAACAAGAGAAAGAAAGGAAAAGGCCACCTGCAATGCCTCTAGAGTTAGATTATTTAGGGTCAAATCCTGGATCCGTCACTTGCTCTTTGATCTTCTGTGCCTCAGCTTACTCATCTGTAAAATGGGGATGTATTTGGTCCATATCCCTTATAAGGATTAAACATTTGGCCAAGTGCCGGGGCCGATGTCAGGGCTTGCTTGTGCTTGCGGTCCTGTGAGCGTCTCTCTCTGCACACACACATTTGATCCCATTTCTGTTGTTTTCCTTCAGACTGCCTGTTTCCTATCACATCTTGGTATTGCTGCCCACAGTTTTGCCTGTCTCTTTTTTCCTTGGGAATTTGGCCCCACAGCTGATGAAGGGACATGACAGTCTGGTTTTGTAGATGGGCCTCTGCAGATGGAAGGAGCCGGACGGATGGCCCCCGGGGTTTCCGGTGCCCAGTCTCGCTCCCGGATCACCGATCACTTTCTCTCCTCTGGGGCCTTATCTTTCCATCGCACGCTCGAGCCCGTCACAATTTGCTGTGGCCTTTGACTTTTAAGGAGGGTACTGAGCAAGGCTAACTTGCTTCTCTAAGTACCTCTTGCCTTTCTTCCCTTCCCACCTCTTAATGGAGGTGTGGGGCTCCTTCCGACTCTCTTCCCAAAGCCTCTGCCTTTCAGAGGGCAGGTAGAACTTTGTGGAAGGGAACAGTATCCATTGAGGGGATGACGCAGTCTCAGGATATGGCACATGGCAGAATTATATTAAGGTTCCAAAGTGATGCTTACAAATTTATATGCTTTGTGAATATGGAACATCTTTGTCCTCTTAGCAGCGAAATGATTCATTGTAGTTTGGTTTTATTTCCTATTAAGGTCACTTGCCCTTCGTTAATCTGGCCTCTCTGGCAGTATGGTCCATGCATGAGACTCTTTTTTTCTTCTCGGAGCGTTTTGTGTTGTGTGGTTATTGTGGTGATAGTGAGGTTGTGATTGTAAATTAGTTGATTCATTCGCAAGGGCCAAGAATACATGAAAGTATCCGTGGTCAGAGTCTCTCTCCCACTCCTGCCTCCATCCCTCAGTGTCTCAGCTCCTTACCAGCAGACGCCCATTGTATTAGAATTTTGCACTTTCTTCCAGATTTGTCTTATGCACATATAAATATATGTTATTTCCCCCTTTTTAAACAGATGGTAGCATACTATATATACGCAGTGTTCCATACTCTGCCTTTCTTTGACTCAACGTATACATATACATCCTTAGATATGAGTATACAAAGAGGTTTCTCGTCCTTTTTTATAGTGGCAGAATATCCTGTCATACAGTGTACCATGATTTCTTTAAGTACTTCCCCATAGATGGAGATTGAGGCTTCCTGATTGATTTTGAGATGAAGGTTCTGGATAAGGATGAATGAATAGAATCCATATTGACGGATGCGGCTGAAATGACGTCCGAGGTTGAGCATGGTCTTGTGTTGTTCACAGAGGGTGTCCTCTAAAATGGTAAGACTCTTGCAGTAGTCCACTAGGCTTTGCATAGGTAATTTTGGAAATCATAGAATAATCAAGGAGAATCACATACATTTTTCAATTAGCAATAATCACGCCTTGGATAAACTGCATTGGCTATGATCATTTTGTAAGCTAGTGGGTTCCTGGTCGTGGAAAATAATGGGTTATTTTTTAAAAAGATTATATTCTGAGTCCAGACAGATGTATCTAGATGCATAAAGTTGATAAAGGGACATAAGGAATCAGTACCCACCATTCAGAATAAGTTTAGAAAAGTTTCACGGTCAGGAAAATGTTCCTGGGAGATAAATAACCCACTTTTCCATCTGTTCTTATTTAGTAGATGCCTTAATGGGTTAGATTTGAAAGTGCAAGGAAGGCAGGGTTATAACTTTCTTGAGGACATAGTCGCTGACACGTTGTAGCTCATAAATATTTGTTTTGAATGGAGAGCATGATCAAAGAATTTTAAAGTATGGTAAAGACAGCCGTATATATCTATTACTGTATACGTTGTTATGGAAGTGTATATATTAAAGCATTAATACCAAGTGATGTTTGAACCAGCAGAATATTGGAAGATGAAAGTCATGATTCAGGAAGGAGCAGGCTATCAAGTTCACCTTATGCTTCCTTTCGAAGTACTACTTTGACCTTGAAAATCTTAATTGTACCTAAATGTAAGTCTGGCGATAGAAATGTATGTTGTAGATGAATTCAGCCCGTTAGCAAAATTGTTAAGTAGCTAAGAAACACATGCTATTTTTGTGAGTCCAAAGATGAGGAAACAGCTTGAGGACCCACTGGAGAGCCGTGTGCCCTCCGAGACAGGGGCAGTCACTTCCACATTGGAAGCCACCCGGAGAGTTTCTTCACTTCTTGTCTGTTTTGGATGTCATCTTGTGTATTTGATGGTCTCTTTGGCAAGTAGGTTGAGTATCGCTTGAGTCATAATAGGAGACAGAAATGATATCCATTCACTCAACTGTGTTGAGAAATAATCCCCATAAACCTGCTTTCATTCTTTTAGCTTATATATCCTTCAAATTATGGGAGAATTAAGGAGAAAGAAAGTTAGGATGATAGTCATGGTGATGGCTTTTGTGTGACATGATGAAAGTCTGCAGGCCACAAGCAGAGGTCAAAATAAGGAACTGCAGTCAAACCGATGAGTGAGCAAGTTCCCTAGAGGAATTTTATCTTCTGTGTGTCCTGCTCAGAACCCGAGTTGCCGTGCCCAACTAGCTCCTTTTCACAGTGATGGTAGCTTTTCTTAGTTGAAGGTTGACCTTTGCTTGGTGTCGGATGAAGTGTGTCTTGGTGGCTTACACACGCGTGCTGTGGTCCCCACCCCAGCTCGGGCCCGTTTCCTTCGTTTTAAAGGTACTTTTAGGAAAGGGGCGTACTTGTTCTCTCTGCCAGTTTTTCTGCACCCCCCTGTGCCCCCCGCCCATGCGCAGTAGAAAGTAGCTTGGATTCTCTGGATCTCCACTTTATTTGCACCCCTCGTGCTCCGGCTGTTTGGTATTTCAGGTGCTGGTATCTGTCATCAGACTCTGTTCGGTTGACTGGCCCGGGGAGTGTGGTCCTCATCTCGGGGATGCTTGTGCTTTGCTCGCTTCTTCCGGGTCTCTGTGGTAAAGTCTGTACCTGTTGTCTTGACTCTTCCGATGCAGGTCTGCAGACTCCTACTCCAGAGTTCATTGTCGACGTGGAGTCCATGGACATCTTCCCCGTGGGCTGGTGCGAAGCCAACTCTTACCCTCTGACCACACCACACAAAACAGTCTGTGAGTATCGTCCAGTTGGGAGCCCTGTGGACAACATGCGGGGCTTGGGGGGGTAAATAGACAGTTCTGTGAAGAGACTGTAGCCAGGTTGTAAAAAACAGACCTTGTGTTAGATTTACCACGGAGCACCAATATTTTTATCTTGTGGATGTTTTCAGTATCTTCGAGAGATGGATATTTGGAAGCACCTCACAGGTTGACAGGCTAAGTCATAATGATAAGGCAGGTGAGCATCACAGAGTGGCAGAGATAAGATATAAATATACTAAGATCTATAAAGATTGTATAAAATAATATATAAATATATATAAAATAAAATAGGTCTTCACTCCCAATTTATAGTTCATTATTTTGATTAGAGAAAATTTAAGCTAAATACTATGTGGGTTTTTTTGTTGGTTTTTGTTGTTTTTGTTGTTGTTTTTGAGAGGGGGAGAGAGAGTGCATGAGTGGGAACCCTCCTACACTCTTGGTGGGAATGCAAGCTGGTGCAGCCACTCTGGAAACAGTATGGAGGTTCCTCAAAAAGTTAAAGATAGAGCTACCCTATGACCCAGGAACTGCACTACTAGGTATTTATCCAAAGGATACAAACACAGTGGTCCGAAGGGGCACCTGCACCCCAATGTTTATTGCATCAATGTCCACAATAGCCAAACTATGGAAAGAGCCCAGATGTCCATTGACAGATGAATGGATAAAGACGATGCAGTTCATATATACAATGAGATATTACTCAGCCATCAAAAAGAATGAAATCTTGTCATTTGCAATGACATGGATGGAACTAGAGGGTATTATGGTGAGCGAAATAAGTCAGAGAAAGACAAATACCATTTGATTTCATTTATATATGGACTTTAAGAAACAAAACAGATGAACATAGGGGAAGGGAGGGAAAAATAAAATAAGATGAAAACAGAGAGGGAGACAAATCAAAAGAGACTTTTAACTACAGGAAACAAACTGAGGGTTGCTGGAGGGGAGGTGGGTGGAAGGAATGGGATAACTGGGTGATGGACATTAAGGAGGGGATGTGATGTGATGAGCACTGGGTGTTATATACAATTGATGAATCACTAAATTCTACCCCTGAAATTAGTAATACAGTATGTGTTAATTAAATTGAATTTAAATAAAAAATTAAAAAATTGAAAATAAAGTTACGAGTCCTTAAAAATAAGGGGTTTTGATTTTTTTGTGAAGTAGATATTTCTGGTATTTTCTTTTTGTAATTTGTATGCTAGCTTTACTTTCTAGCATCCTACTGTAGGGTTCATTTATGTAGATGCTCAGGAAATTACTAGAAAAGGGAGTTCCGTCCTATAGTTGGCTTCCTGTCCCCTGATGTCAGCAGTTTGAAGGACAGTTCTATTCCACATCCATTAAGAGGAGGATGGTGCATTGTCTGTGTGAAACAAAGTAGGTCGCCCAGATTATACACAGGTGGATTTTAAGGGATTCTTCTCTCCCATACACCATACTGCTCAATGAATCTGATCCAATGAGAGTAATATATTGTCCTCATATTAACATATTTCTAAAATTTTGAGCATAGAATAATTTTTTTCAATCTCAAGGGCATTCTGTTTTTGTCCTCTCACAGTGCCACAGATTCTTGGTTCAGTTGGCCTGAGAGCCAGGTCAGGTGCTCCCGGGGTTTAGTGGTGGGTAGGGCTGGTCCCCTCGGTCTTAGTTGTGCCTCAGACAGAAACTCCTGTCTCGTGTCCTCTTTCTTTCTTATTAAAAGCATATTTTAGAATAAAGTAGCTAGTGTTAAAAATAGAGCAACCCTACAACCCAGCAATTGCACTACTAGGTATTTATCCAAAGGATATAAACATAGTGATCCATTTAATCTCATTAAATGCAGTAAATTCTATTTAGACTTCATTTCTGATGAGTCAAAGTCTCTTTTAGATTTATTTATTTATTTTAGAGAGAGAGATTGAGAAGGGGGGAGAAAATGAAGGGGAGGGGCAGAGGGAGAGAGAGGGACACGCAGACTCCCCGCTGAGCGCAGAGCCAGACATGGGGCTTGATCTCAAGACCTTGAGATCACGACCTGAGCCAAAACCAAGAGTCAGATGCTCAACCAACTGCACCACCCAGGCGCCCTGAGTCAGAGTTTATTTTAATGCTGGAAGAAAATAAGATAAAGTTGTGGCATGAGTGAAATAACTTTCCAGTGTTTAAATTGTTTCTTTAAAACTGACACAGTTTTCCCTGAAGACATTTTTTTTTTAAAGATTTTATATTTTAGAGAGAGAGAATGAGAGAGAGAGGGAGCATGAGAAGGGGGAGGGTCAGAGGGCGAAGCAGACTCCCCGCTGAGCAGGGAGCCCGATGCAGGACTCATTCCTGGGACTCCAGGATCATGACCTAAGCCGAAGGCAGTCGCTTAACCAACTGAGCCACCCAGGCGCCCCCATGAAGACATTTAAAAAAAAATGCTTTTGCCCAACTCGTGAATGAAACTGACTGTCCTTTTGCCCTTTCTTGCCTGTTTTACAGCACAAAAGAAGAGAAAGATTGCAGTTGTGCAGCCAGAAAAACAGTAAGTTTTTGTGTTTTGTTTTTTTCCCCCAAAACTTAGATGGTATATAGAACTGTCTTTATAGAGAATAAGGAAGTGTGGCCGTTTTTATCAGTGAGTGGGTTCACAGAGATGATAGCCAGAAATACCTGTTGTTGTTTATGGTGCACCCGTTACATGGAAGACACGGGCTCGCCTCTTCTAGGGATCTCTTCTCCGGATTGCAGTTTCTCTCTTCCGTTCCAGCTGGAGGGCATCCTGGCCTCACACCTTGATAGTGAAAGCCCTCTTTGAGGCCCCCCTGGCCACGCGTCGCTGTCCCTGCCCACACTCAGCATGCTGGCGTCATGGGTCGTGGCCGGCCTGGCAGGCAGACTGCCGTCCGAGGCCATCTCTGCCAGCCCCCAGCAAGGTGTCCTTGAGGAAGCTGCTTAATGCTCTGCATCTCGACGCCCTTCTTTGTGAAACACCTGTTTCTCAGGGGGTTCATGAAGATTAAATTAGATTTCCTGTGGAAAAAAAAATTGTGTGGGTTGTACAGGGTTAAGTCAATGTAAGTTCTCCCCCATTTCAGTTGTAATTTTAGGGAGAAGGAGGGTATCAGGCAGTGTGCATACGTGCAGTATGTTTTTGAAAAATTCTCACCATTAGTAGCATTTTTATATATTGAAGATTAGCTAAGGTACACTAAAATACACAGCCTTTGCCAGGTGGTTCTGTTTTCTAATGAAAATACACTGGTGGAAATGAATTTGATCTTTTCGGATACCCGGTTTAAACTTAAAATGAAATTGAATAATGACTACATGGCTATTCAAATGTGAATAACAGTTTTGTGGGCATTTTCCATACATGCATGTCTAAACACAGTGTAGCAGGTTAATAATCTGACTCCAGTTTGGTCTGGATAACGTTGAAATCGAGAGCAAAGAATTAAATGGTCCCATCATTGAATCCAAATCCGATTTTGTAGCTCCTCAATTTATGGCCCGTGGATCCGTGGTCCCCATCCTGCACTTGCACCAGTCACCCAGACGGCTCGATAAAACACACACACTGCTGGGTCCCCATCTCCAAATTCCCTGGCTCAGGATGTCTTTAGTGGGGCCTGAGCATCTGTGTATTTAACAAGTTTCTAGGTGGTGCCGGTCCTCTAGTGTGGGGACCCCACTTTGAGAGCCAGTGTGAAGATGACCCCACTGAGATTTTGTGATGGTTTGCTCTGCACTTGTGTCATTTTTCAATGGTGTGATTTCCACACCGCCCTCCTGGGTACCCTGTAAAAACCAACGCACCTCTTTTCCCCCATGGCTACATTTTTAATGTTTATTCAGCAACTTTTTTACCGAACTGTAACACAAAGCTCTGCCCTAGGCTGGGCCTACTTCTCATTCTAGGACCCATCCGTTCATAGGCTTTCTTTGAAGGTCTTTTTAGTGTGGCCATGACCCACACAAGCAGTTCTCAGACACTAGCTTGTAGAAAGTACTAGTTTCTTCTATTGAAGAGAGGTCTGACTTCCGTTAAAATCCATGCGAGTTGATGTTTCTTTGTGTCTAAAATATAATGAAGGGCATTATGACAATTCTATAGTAAGAGACAAGCCAGGAGCCTCCTGGAAGAACATCGCTGATTAGGGATGACAACCTGAGGGGCAGACATGCCATTGGCTTCTTAGGGTTATTGCAAGAATTTGGGGACGACCTCTTTGAAACGGATACGTTTGTACTGATGTTGCTGCTTGACATATATGCATCCTCTCTTTTACTGTGTGCTTGGATTTCTGTGATAATCGCTTTAAGTTGTGGAAAGACTTCGGAATTAGTTTAATTAATTTAATTAGTTATTTCATTAGTTGAGTTCCTTCTCAAGTGTGCGACCCGTGATAGTTGTATTTTCTTGATCAACAGATTGCCATCCACAGTGCCTGTTGAGAAAATACCTCACGACCTTTGTTTATTCTCTCACCTGGACACCTCAGGTAAATGAGCCCACTTACGGCTGGCTGTCCCGTCCCAATTTGGGAGTGGAGACATGCGTGTGTTTTTAGGTCTAATATAAGAATATTTCAACTTTAAGTTCATTCTCCTTGTCTCTGTTGCTACTTATTAACACATACCTACTTTTCAAAAAATTTCTAAACCAGATTCTCTGTGCCTCTTCTGTCTCTTGGTCAGTAGCTCTAGACGCTTCTCTCAGTCTGCAGGAGAAGAGTCCATGTGTTCCTTGGAAATTTGGGCCCAGTTAGGGTTGTATGTTGTGGATGGTCATGTGCAAGGAGAAAGAATTGAAAATATCATTATTAGGCACTCATTTTTTTTTGACATTTTATGGCATCCCACTTGCATTTTTCATTACTGGTTAATATTTAAGTCCCCATGGGCTTTTGAATTGTTCCTTAAAAACCCTCTGTGTTTGAAAGCTGAGAGTGAATAATATATGTCTTTTAATGTGTAAAGTTCTATATCTTACATTAAAACCTTTGAAAACACAAATGTGAATTCCCCATTGACAACAAATCTGATTATAGATGTGTTTGTACATTAAATAATATATTTGATTACGAATTCTGTTTTCTAGCCAAAGGGAAACCTGCTCTGAATTCTTCCAGGATTCTAAGCTATATGCCATGGAAGAATCCTAGCAGTCAAAGTTATAGTAAGGAGAGCATTTTTATGAGTAGACTTACTAAAATTGTTTTTTTTCCTAAAGTTCTGGGTAGGGTAATCCTACCAAAAAATTTCCATGTATATGCAGCTGTGGACATAATTCTTTTGCCTAATTTTGTTGTATAGAATTCAAACTTCAGAATGGTTTTAAAAGAACCATGTCAGCTCTTCTTTCAGAGTCTATAATTGTTATATTACTCCTTTTGTCTTACCCTCACAAAAATAACATTTCTCCCTCGTTCCCTATTGGTTCTTAGTTGAAGTCCTATGAGGACAGTCCTGTTAACAGAGACACCACTGTTAGCGGAGCTTAGCTTGGGGTATTGTGGGGGAGGGCGAGTCTTGGCTGACAGCAGAACCCTGTTACAGACATCAGGAAGCTTTAGGGTAATACCTTACCATTTATTCTTCCACGTTTCCCCATGGCCCTTTGAGACACAACTAGCCCAGCAACCTGCTACGTTGAAAGCACAATGAAGGAAATGCAGATTCAGTCCACGGGAAGTACATTGCACGTCCATGAGATTGGCAAAATGAAGACGCCCTGCCATGTCTAGTGTTGGCTTAGATGTGGAACAGTGGCCACACCTCCTATAGGAGTGTAGGTTGAGATTGTCCGCGTGGAGATCAGTTTGATCACGTGTGGGACAACTGAAGACATGCAGACCCCGTGGCCGAGCAGGTCCCCTCCTTGTGATATACTTGGAAAGCTCTCTTGCCCATAAGCAGAAGCCGATGTTTACAGCTGTCCTCAGCAGAGCACTGTCGGTAATTCCCGAGCAAGTGGAAATGACTGAGTGTCCATCAGCAGGAGAATGGGCTGCTGCTTGTGCTGTATTCATGTAATGGTGTCACGCACAGAAGTGACAGGTGGATGAACGTTCTGCATATACGTGTACCGACTTGGGTGGATCTTAGAAACTGCAGGTCGAACAAACAAAATGTTGCGGAAAACCATTTATGGAATATTTTTAAAATATCCGAAATACCATGCATTACTTGTTGACACACATCTACCTGTGTGTGTGTGTGGTCAAGTTTATAGGCCTGCGTCGGAATGATAAACACCAGGTTCAGGGAAGGGGAAGAGAAGGTGGAGGAGTTTCTAGAGTAGAAAACCCAGGAGAGCTTAGCTCCAGAGCTGGGGTTGTTTTTTGTTTTGTTTTTTGTTTTTATTAGCTGCACAGTGGTACATTAGTTGTCATTGTCTTGGTTTTAGCATCTTTTCGTGTGTCTTGAATCCTGCATCATAAACAGAGAAGTTCGTTTATATGGTAGCAAAAAAATAACCCGAATTTCTAAGATACTGTATTTATAAGACATTCTGATATTAAGACACAGTGGGCCTCTGGGTAATTTTGCCAACTAAGTGGATTAAGCAGGTTTTTTTGTTGGCTCCTAAAGCGTGAGCTGTGGTGCTCTTCCCCGCAGGTACTGTCAACGGAAAATACTGCTGTCCTCAGCTTTTTATCAACCACAGGTGTTTCTCAGGCCCTTACCTGAACAAAGGGAGAATCGCAGAGCTACCTCAGTCGGTGGGACCAGGCAAATGTGTGCTGGTTCTGAAAGAGGTAAGGCATGCGCACGGGGGTCAGCGTCGGGGTATTTCCACAGGGTGTCCAAGATGTAGACAGAATTTCTGAAGGACATAACAGGATCGGGCTGGAGCTGGTCAGGCAAAGATGGGAAATAGCGTTCTTGCCCGTGAAAAATTCACAGGCTAGCAGTGGAGGGCGGGGGGGGAGAGTGGGGAAGAGGGTGGGGGGACTACACCCTCCTCCCCCGAGTCCGGGGAAACCTTGCAGTGGGTTTGAGGGCTGTGTGTGGGTCAGGGCCCAGGACTGCAGACTGGAGGTTTCTCTCAAGAGGCAAGTAAGCCTGGATGGGTGAGAGAAGTTGCTCTTAAGGATAGACACCCGCCCGTTGGCGGCGTCAGGAGCCGCAAGGCCTTTCCCCTCCGTCGGCCGTAGCCGGCATGCGTCTGCATGGAGGAGGCTCCAGCTCAGGCTCCAGGCACTTGTGTGAAGTTTGTGTCGTGGCCGCGCATCAGTTTGATGGTATTCTTTCCCATTTCTCTTCCTGCCTTTGGGGGTTGACCTGCAGAGAGAGGTGAATCCTTGTTACATTGATGGAGGTTTTTATAGCCTCGCCACAGACCCCGTGTGGACATGGCTTGGAATCCTGGAACCATTCTTGGAACTCGATCTCTGCTTTTTTCACACATGTCAGTGTTTTCTCTTATGAAAGAGGACCCCACATAGATCTTCCTCATCGCTACTGTACCATGATGAATGTGTTTTAATCCCCGGGACACAACAATCCGTTCATCCACTGAACACATGTCTGTGAGGCCACTGCTCGGAGGCAGGCGCTGTGCCAAGTCCTGGGTCCGAACACAAGCCCTGTCTGCCCTCGGCCTATTGGGGCTTTGCAGCCTTGTTGGGGAGATGGCTTAATTCTAGGCTGAAGGTATGGTGTACTGGGGGGGACACTCAGGGCGCAGAGCAGAGCGCTCTGGGAGCACAGGGGAGGGAGTGACAAACAGATGGTAAGGGATCCTTGCTCTGGCTTGCAAAGGGAGGAGCACCTCACGTGGGAGCACAGCCACAGCTCACAGGTGGGTGTCCGGGGAAGGAGTATGGGTCCTTAGGCTGGGGGTGACTCATAGGTATAGAAGAGTGCATCCTGTTTTGAAAAGAACAGACGAGAGATCTGGGCGGCCTGATGGGTGAGGCAGGCCTGGGTAGCGGGGTAGCTTGAGTGAGGCCTTCTCTGGCCTTGTGAGGAGTGCAGATTCCCACTGCGGAGGACGGGAGCCCTCTGAGCGACCTGTGCGAGCACCATCCCCTCGGGAACCTCCACATGGTTTCAGACGTCATTCTACTTGAATGAGATCGTTTTAGCAGAGGCCGAGCGTGTTTGCTTTCCTAGGCCGTCTGCGCAGTTAGCAGTTAAAGACTTACATGTTCAGAAAACAAAAATCCCTTTAAGAGAGAAAGTTGAAGTTGTAGTTGAGAAGAAACTCTGTAAAGACACTCTGGCGGGGCCGTTGTTGTGGTTATTTACTTGGGAGCATTTAGCCTATAAATGTTCCTGTCCTTCATGAGGTTCCGGTCGTGTGGGACAGACAAGCAGGCAGGTCTAGTATTGCAGAGTGGCAAGCGTCTCAGGTCCTGCAACGGGGCCGGTGCGGGTGTGTCGAGGTCCTGTGGAGTCCCCTGCAGTCTGTGCGGAAGGAGGTGTGGGCAGCCTGCATGCGGAAGGCCTGGGGTATCGGGGTGCCCTGGGATGAAGGCAGGAAGATCGGGAAAGAAGGCTTACGGCACCTCAAGTGTAAGGACCTCGGAGGAGGATGGACACAGAAAGGGCACAGATCTGGGCGGGCCTTTCTTGGGCCCCTGCCAGGTGTTCTGAGCAGCCGGGACCTGCTTTCATTTAAAGCAGCTCACCTCCCACGGCTGGGCCCTGCCTCCCGAAAGTGATCAGTGCAGGTCTGGCCCAGCCGAAGTGGCAGGTTGACCTGTCTAACAGATGAGACATTCGTCACTACAGAAAGATGGTGCTCAAGGCAGGTCCAGGGGTAGGGGTGCCTCTGAAAGGCCAAGGTGATGAGGGTCAGTGGAGGGACCGCTGGTCGGCTCTGGATGAGGCGGCACTGACCTCGGATTCCCAAAGATGTTGGACTGGATTGAGGAAGAGATCAAACCAGGACTCCGGGTCAGGATTCCCATGACGACGTGAAATCGCACCCCTGGACCGAGCACTACCCTCCGCAGTCCGGCCCGAGAGTGGGTTGTGGGTACGTTGATGCCTGCCTATGTGTGAGCCTGTTTTTGTCAGGAGTGATCAGAAAGGAACAGGAAGGCCTGGCAGAAATGCGGTGAACCGGTGGGTGCCTTTGAAGTTGCCTGCAGGGCTGTTCGTCACGGCAAGCTCCAGGGATCAGCCTGCGGTCCCCGGTCACCTGCCGGCTCCGCTCGCAGACACGCTGGTCCCAGGTTCAGCCTGTCTTCGGGAGCTGGCTCTTTGTCGTACGTGAGTTTTTAGAGTCAACAGTGGTTATCCCCGATCAATTCCCCGATAGGTGCCGGCAGCCAAATGCAAAAGCCAGGCCAGAGCAGTTTTCTGATGACAAAACTAGTTTTTTGCTGATGTTCAGAAAATGCATGAGGCAGAAGAAGAAGGGAAAAAAAAGCAAGCACTTCAGTTCTGTGAGTGCAAGAAAAATGGGAGTTCCAGCAAGCCAATATTTATGCTAATGTGCTTCCTTCAGCACCAGAACCTCTGTGGTTTCACATTGCATTTTACTTAAAGAGAACGAGGTAATTGGAGCAAAGACAGAGCATGTTTGCTTTTCAGGCCGTCAGTGGTGTTAGCAGTTGAAGGTTTTCAGGTCTTTGGGAAATGCAGAGTGATGGCTGTTTTCCCTCTGGTCTGCTCAGGGGAGGCTGACCTGTGTGCATGGGGGCAGAGCCAGTGAGGGGCCCATCCAACTCTGTCATCCCCACGAGGGACCCAGGACTAGCAGGTCCTGAGGGGATGGGGACAGGTTGAGCCTGTGGACGGCCCGTCAGGCTGGGGCATTTTATGGGACCCCGGGCATCCTTTCCTATCCCAGATAGTTCTGCACCCCACGCCTGCCGCAATGCACCAGGTTCTCCTGAAGACCTGTGGACCGCAGATCTGTGTGGCCCTCGGTCCGCTGACGAGGTCTGCGTGTCCCGGCGCTTCTGCTGCTGAGAATGTTGGTGTTGTGTCGAAGAGGTGTTGGGGGAGGTTCTGCTAATACCTCAGATGTGATCTCCCGAATGGCCAGGCCTGTGATCCTGCCTTCCTGCACCACATAGTGAGGGAGGGTGCTGTGTGCTTGTGTCCGGGTCTGAGGCAGAGACCAGCACGAGCACAAGAGGAGAGGAGTGAGCGTGGAACATCTCACAACCTCACTCATGTCCATGAGCCCAGCGATGAAAAGTCCTGCCAGCAGAAGGGACTCTGCAAACACCGGCTCAGGAGGAATTAGAGTCTCCGTTTTCATGGCGATGCTGACATCCATGGATACGCAGGCCACGTACCGGGGTGACGTCCCAGCATGGCTGACGGGTTTGGGGAGCACCTGTGGTTTTTCTGAAATGTTACCTGGCTTGAGTTATTTACCCATATGTAACCTGTGGTCTTAGCAAGCAATAGAAATGTCATGTCCAGGGGGGAATCTCTAGTAGGAGTCTTTTTTCACGTTTTGCACATCACTTTGGGATGTGTGACACAGCAGAAGCTCTGGATCCATGTTGGCTCGACAGCAGAAATCACCCATCCAAGCTTTACATGCTGCTTTTGAGCATTTACAGATGCGCTTTCCTGTGAATAGGTAGATGCATAGCCCTTGCCTATCTCTTCCCTTTCTTCTTCCTGAGGCTTTAATAGAAGGCTTAGGAGAAAGCAGCCCGAATGCTGGACACTTGGGAAACTGTCTGAAGCGATACGCTTCCGTGGCTTTTTCTTTTCCTCCAACCTGTGCCCTGGACCTGGACTTGGATCTGATGTGGAGATGAGGCTGAATACAGCGGAGTAGACTGATAACATCAAACACGGAAGGCTAGATGGAGCTTCTGCTCTGCCAAGGCAGGGACGTTGTTCGTGACGAAAGTGAGATACAGAAGCCCGCGTGTGTGCACACGCCCACCCCACCCACTTACCTGTCCATCCAGCCATCTTCTACCCTGAATCTATCCATCGTCATCTCTGTCGTCCGTCTGTCCATGCATTCATCCATCCACCTACTCATCTGTCATCTATCATCTGTTTATCATTTCTATCCTATTTGTCCGTCCATCCATCCATCCATCTATCCATCTGACTGTCTATCTATCTAACTGTCTGTCTGTCTCACATACCTGAAACAGTCACTTTGCTACTCTTCATGGCAGCCTGGTCCGGGGACGCAGAGGCTGAGGCATGACCAGGGAGGCCTGCCTTTGTTCGCAGAGACCGGGTGGTGAGAAGTCTAACTTTGCAGAGGGTGGCTGTGCCCATGAGCGGGAGCTGTGAGTGCCCGGTGCCGATGCCCGAGCCTGGGGCTGCTGGACAGGGTTGCCACCAGGCGGCAAAGGGATCCTGGAGGAGACTGGAGCGCTCACCTTCGCGGAATGAGATCTCTCTGTCCTTTGGTCTGCTTCTGTGGTCTGCATAGCTCTGTGGCCCCAGCAAGTGCTGAGGAAGTGGTGAGGGCCCTGCAGGGTGCCACTGTGATCCGGGCGTGGTTCTTTTCAGCTGTCCGCAACCGTTCGAGGGTGTTTCGGATACGAAGGTGCTGGGTTATTCCACATGCAGCAGATACTCACTGAGCATGCGCCACACCAGGGACTCTTCCAGCGCTGGAACCCGGCAGGGAATGAAACACAGTCCTTCCTCCGTGCATTCGTTCAGGCCCCGGGAACTCACCAGTCATACCCTCGTGCCAGGTGGGCACTGTTCTTGGAGCTGGGGGTCACGGTGAGCAAGAGAGGCGGCCCCTTCCTTGGTGAGTTGACGGCCTGCCTGCAGATAGGGGAGGGGGCCTTGTCTCTCTCCCTCTCGGCCTGTCTCACCCTAGCAAACCTACACAGGTGCAGATACATGGCAGAAATCCATGCCTGGTTATGTTGGAATAATACCCCGGTTCTGTGTTCTCTGGGGTCTGTGGGAGTCGTAGGCATGTGGTTTGTAAATCTGGGAGCAGGGCCATGTGTTATTCGGGCAGTAAGTAAGAGGATGGAAAGAGATGCTTTCTGTGTACCCCGTGGTGTCTTCCTGGTCTTGCTTCCTGTGCTGGGGCTCAGGACCCGGGATCACAAACCCCTTCTCCCTGGCTGGTGGGGATGGAGGACCTCCACCTGATAGGCATCTGGCAGTTATCTCTTGACTTTGATACCTCCCCCCCCGCCGCCCATGAGGTATAGCCAGTGTAAGGCAGTCATGTGCAGTGGGGTTTCAGACATCACAGCAGAGGGTTGAAATATTGAACGTCGGGTCTGACGCAGAAGGCAAGCTTGCAGACATGCCCTTCCTGAGGGTTCTGGGCCCTGGGCTGATGGCACTCTGCTTCACAGACGTGTGGCATTGGCTCGAGCAGGAGCCTCCAGAGGAATCTTGTGTTTCCTGAGTCCCTGCCACGCACCGGCCTCTCCTCCCTGCCCCGTCAGAGATGCCTGCCTGCAAATAGTGATGTGAGTGCCCCACAGGGGGAAAGTGAGCGCCACGCCCACCCGCCCCACCTCAGAAGTTTCCAGTGGGACCTGGCGGTCTGGAATTCGGCCTCCTTTGGAGCTTGTGGTTTATATTTCCGCCACATGGTTGACGCATGAAGCTATTTCCCTCAGTCTCTTGGTTTTGATTACAGTGTTTATTTCCCACGTTTGGGGAGTTCTGTGATGACTTGTTTGAATTTCCCCTTCATTATATATCGTTGAGCATTTGTTCTTGGCTACTTATCACAACTTTCACTTAAAAACTGGAACGACTTCATGTGGGAACCCAGAACATAAGAAATCCAAAGCAGCCTTAGCTGTTCACATAAATGATGCCATACTGCACGCGAAGGTAACTTTTCTCCTTCAAAGTAGCTGTGTGTTCATCAGTATAAATGAGAGAAGGTGGTGGAGTGGGTGACGAGAGCGGGGACGACCATGGCCTCATATCAAGGACTCAGGCTCTGGGGTAACGTCGGACAGAGGAAAAATCTTGCCCAGGTGACGTCTGGTTAAGTCAGTCAGCAGAACCCAAGATGGCGACATGCCTCGTGGTGATAGTCTGTGGTGGTTTTGTTGCTGCCGTTTTAAGCTTATGCTGAACACCAGCTCGTAAAGAACAACGCGCCAAGCCTGTGCGCGGGCATGAACTGTAACACACACACACACACTCACATAACCTGTGAAGCCGGACTTCGCAGCATGCTGGCCGGTGTCTGGGAAGATTGGCAAAGGTTAAGTCTTTTATTATTTGCCTGTCAAGAGGGTAAGATACCTTTGTGGAACTTTCTCATCACGCTGTAGGATAGGCTTTTGTAGCAAAGAAAATCAGGAGCAAATGTTATCTCCTGGGCCTCCATCCACATAATATTTTGTATATTTTATGGTATCAAAGAAATACTTGGGGTGAATTAGTCACTAAGTTCTAGATGTCACCTTAACTTTAACTGTTTTTAAAATATCTTTTAAATAAATATTTTTAAATAATTTTAACTCATGTCAGTGCTCATACTGAAATTCATTGAACAAATTCCAAAAAATACTTGTTGAACTCCTTCTTTTGGCAGGTATAATTGTAGCTACTATGAATAGGGCAGGAAACAAAATACAGTCCCTCATGTCTTGGTGCTTATGACCTCGTGGGAATGGACAGTAATTAACAAATAAGCCAGTACATTTTGGAGACAGGGAGGGTTTCTTGGCGAATTGGACGGGGACTGTGAGAAGAGCAGAATTCACTGAGGCGTCCCAAGTCTGCCCTGAGCAGTCAGAAGAGGGAAGGTGCCGAGAAGGGAAAGCTGTTGGATGGATTAAATCTGTCTTATTTGAACAGAATGCCCACTAAGCCTCCCAAGTGGAGATGGACGCACGAGTCCGGAGCTGGGGAAAGGTCTAGGATGGAAATACAAGTGTAGGAACCGTTAGTTTGCGAGTTTGGCGGTGGTGTTGAAAGCCAGGTGCACCGCGGAGTGAAGTAGACAGTCCGAGGACTTGAGCCCTGAGCCCTGCTGTTGTTTGTGGGAGGACGCACGGGGGACGCGAGCCGGGACGCAGGAGGCCCCAGAGAGGCTAGTGTCTTGTGGGTAGAGGAGAAGGTGCTCGCCGAGGAAGGCGTAAGGGTGCTGCCTCGAGCCACCGCCAGGGCGGAACAAGAACAGAACCAAGGGTGGCCGTTCTTTGGCGATGCGGGCACATCGTGGGCACGTTGTGGGCATGGGAGCGCCCCTGGGTGGGTGCCAGAGAGCGCTGAAGGAGAGAAAGGAGCCGGCAAGTGCAGACAGTTCCTACGGTCTTACCGAAAAAGAGAAGGGAGCATGAACGAGGTGGCTGCAGAAAGATGAGAGAGGAAGAGAGAGCTTTCATTGTTGAGGATGGGACCACGGACCGGTCTGTGCTGGAAGGGAAGTCATCCCGCAGAGGAGGGAACGTGATGGTGTAGGAGAGGTGGGTGGCTTGGTCTGCTCGGGCTCCTGCAGCCAGCCCCACAGATGGGCTCAGACCGCAATGTGTGAGCCTCAAGGCCCTGGAGGCTGGAACCCGAGGTTGGGGTGCCCATGGGGCAGGTTCTGCTTTGCACAGGGCGGTGTCCTCACATGGCGGGAGAGCGAGGGAGAGAGAGAGCACAGGCGCTCGGGTCTCTTCTCACAAAGGTTCACTCCATTACGAGGGTGCCAACCTCATGACCTCATCGAACCCTAATCTCCCCCCAAAGGCCCCACCCCTAATGCCATCACATGGAGGTTAGCATTTCAACATATTAATAGGGATGGGGGTGCACAATTCAGTCCAGAGCAGAAGGGAAAACCATAAGGTGAAGAAGAATATTCTGGAAAGCATTTTGGGCTCTAGGATATTTTGCTGATGATGGAGGGCAGAATGGATGCATTGGTGATGCACAGAGGGGCTTGAGATTGGTCAAAATTAGGGAGAAATGCAGTTATATGGGAATCGGATTCCGAGTAGAAAGAATGTTCTAGAAGTGTTGGGTTTCTGGTGACTGAGGTGAATGAAGTTTTAGGGTGTGATGGGATTCTCCTGTTGGTCTTCCAGGGGGAGGTAGAGAATTCCTGAGAATTATAGCCTCTTTTGGGGAATGATCTTTTAATCAAGTTGAAGCGATAAAGGCAGGAGTTCATTGGTATGGGGTTGGGTTGGGGGAAAGGCTACCTACCAGGGCAGCCCTGGGGCTCTAGCCTTGCCGCTGGGACGGAGGGAGCGGAGCGCCTCCCCTCCAGGGTGGTGGGCTGCCAGGGGAGGTCAGCCTTCCTTCCACTGAGGATCGAAATGAAAGTCGAGATCAGTTTTGGCCAAAGCAATGGAGTTCTCCACTTGGTAAAATATGTCTGATTATTGCTGTTAGCATTAAAAGTTTTGCAACAACAAAAGGAGTGATGAACATGAAGATTATCATTAGATAATATTTAGTATTAGATGCAGCATTTGCAAAGGAATATGCACAGAGCCGTTAGTTTTTGAGGCGACAAAATGAAAACACCTAGTTTTAAGGGGTAAATCACTTGAAAAGCTTATTTGCTTTGTTTTCTTTTCGAGGCTCGTTTCAAAACCCTATGCATGGAGAAACTGCTGATTAAGCAGGAACAATTCTTTATCATTTTACTGGGGAAAAAAACAACCGACCTATTTATAAAATTAGCTCCATTCCATCTGATTCTGAAGTTGAAAAGGAAAAAATGCTTTAGGCCCACGAGGGCCTTTGATGGTCCCAGTTCCTGTAAAAAGCTAATTATTGTCACCATGGCTCTTGGAGAGACTGCAGAGCAGAAAGGTCTGTTGAAGCAGAGTGAGCACGTGGGGGAGGTTTCTTTGTGTCCAGATCCTTTTTCTGACCCCCCCTTCCCAGCCCCCCGAGAGGGAATATTCTCCTTCATGTTCCGTTGGAAGCTGATCTCCCCCAAAGAGAGCCCTCCCTGCAGTTACTAGAATTTAGCAAATTACATACTTTCAAAGTTGAGAATCTGTCTCCTTTCCATTAAATCAGCCGAACTCAAGCTGTGGGAACCATATTTGCTTTCTGAAGTGTTTTCTGATTTTGACACTCAAAGAAATAATTTTCTTATTAAGTGGTTCCCTGCACTTTCAACATTGTTCTGACTTTGATCATATGATATAGTTGAGGTTGGAAATTATCTAAATTACTTTGGTGTTTTGGGAGTTTTCATGATCGTGAGTATGAAAAGAAATCATGGAATCACATAATTTCATGATGTGAACCAACAACAACAAAAAAATCCCATCGATTTACATAATCTTCTGAGCACCCGCAAGGGGAGGAGTGGGGGGAGGAGACCCAAGTTTGCTGAGCGGCTCCTGTGTGCCCCACACGGTGTGTGGAGTGAGCTCCTCTCCCACCGGCATCACCTGCCTGTGTCCTCCCTCCTCTCTCTGACCCCCCCTACGTCCCCCATGCACCCGACCCACTCCCCACTTTCTGAATGAGTGCTTGTTCCTGCCGAGCAGAGGGACGGAAGCAGGGAGAGAGGTGTTGCAGGCCCAGGTGGTGAAACGCAGGGCCGGATTCCTCAGAGGCCCAATGAGATGGGCATGCTAATTGGATTTGGTGGCAGGTCCTTGGTGACCTTCCCAAAGCACTCGTGTGTCGTGGTTAGAGAGGAAACCGGATTTAGGTCAGTTGAGAATGGAATTGAAGAGGAGGAATTTAAAAGCATAGACTCTTTTTATGAGAAGCTGAGTTCTGCGAAGGAATCCATAGCAAGAAGGTCAAGGAGCTTTGAAGCAGAACTATTTTGCCAAGATGTGAAGACTGACATCTGTGTGGGCCAATGGGGATAGAGCCAGGTAGGGGCACAGTTTATTTTGTGGGTTGGTGAGGACTGCATTGATACTGAGATCTGGGCTATACCTTTAAACCTTTTTTGTGTGCCAAGATGTGATCTCCTTTATTTCTCATGACATCCCTATTATAGAGAAGGAAAATCTCTACTCTTAGGTTTAGTGGCTGGGGCCTGCGAATTAATCCGACCACAAAACAGAATAATAGGAGAAAAGGTTTATGTCGCATGCACAGGGGCCTCACAGAAGAGAAGTGAAAACCCAAAGAGGCCATTATGCTTGAGATGTTTACGTACCATTTTAACAAACGGCAATGCAGTATGGAGAGGTGAGAGACGAAGGAAAAAGGTTTGGGCTTTTAGGATGGTAAATTGTGGGAAGGTAAGTATAAGGGAGACTAATGGAACTTAAGGGTTTTTTAGTAGAGTTGGTTTGTGCAGACTCATCTCCTCGAGTGACAAGGGTTGCTCTCTTCCTCCTCCAGCTACGGAAGTGAGGAGGGAACACCTTTACGAAGGGAGACATGTGTGTGCAGTTTCTCAGTTGCCTTCAGCTCAAAATAATCCTATGCCAAAGTGGCATATTTTTAGGTGAATGTTCTGATCCCCTTATGAACGAGAGAAATGGCAGTGCCCCCATCATACAGAGGAGGAAAGCCAGTCAGGCACCTCAAGGACTCATCCTTCTACAGGATAGAACTGGGGTTCGATCCCAGATCTGTTCACCTACAAAGGTGCCTACCTATCTGCTGGAGGACACCGTGGAGACTTCTGTGTAAGGTGTGTTCTCCACAACCATGTCATGAACAACAAGAAATCGAGGGAGGGATCCCTGGAGCATGATTTTCCTCCTGGAGTTATGCAAACACCTTTATGCCAGTTTATTGGGAATAGTGTTTATTAACTTCACACTCAGCATTCTGCCGGTTAGTTGGGGGTGGGGTCCGTACAACTGCTCGTGATCAAGGGCATAATACAACGACCTGAGTTTCCATGTTTTGCAAGGAGCAGTAATTCTGACTCTGGATGGTGGTACCAGCTGCCAACCGAGTTGTCTTCCTAGAGGTAGCTGTAATATACTAAGATGTCACGAACTGAAGAATTATTCAGCTCGCAGCCCAAAGTTTGATAGAGGGCCTGCTGAATTTGGCAACGCGTGATGTGGCATCGGAAATGCCATGGGAAAATTATTCAATATTGGACACTTTTGACAACTTAATGGCTGCCTGTTCCCAGGCTGAATGGAACTCTGGAAGGCATTTTCTTTTCACCGTCTCCAAATGCATTTCGCTCTGCAGCAAATAACGTGTAGCTCTGGGCCCTTCCTTGCGAACACAATGGAAAGAATCAGTTTAAATTTTATTGTCTGTTGATAAATGCTTGGTGCATTATTTCAGCCAGCTCTAATTGGATTTATTTTTAAACTCGGTTTCTGCAAATTGTACTGACAGTAAACAATAAAATCAGATGATTATTCTAATACAGAAAACATAAACACAGCAAAAACATAAACACAGCAAAGCTGCGGGAGGGGAAGAATGAAGCGGGGGAAATCGGAGGGGTAGACGAACCATGAGAGGCGATGGACTCTGAAAAACAAACAGGGTTCTAGAGGGGAGGGAGGTGGGAGGATGGGTTAGCCTGGTGGTGGGTATTGAGGAGGGCACATTCTGCATGGAGCACTGGGTGTTGTGCACAAACAATGAATCATGGAACACTTCATCTAAAACTAATGTTGTAATGTATGGGGATTAACATAAGAATAAAAAAAAAATTTACCCATCAAAAAAAACAAAAAAAACAAAAAAACACAGCAAAGCTGCTTGTACGGCCTCGTCCTGGCCTTTTAGTGCCTCGGCAGATTGGCCGGCCCGTGTGCTCTTGCTGGGGATCTATAGGAACCTTGCAACATAGCAGAGCGCTACCCCAGCTCAGAGAAGACACTTGCCACGCTCATTGCACAGTCTAAAATATTCTTAAGATCGATTCTTCAGTTATAATATGAGGGAGCTTTGTTGTTTTTCAGAATTAAATCAGGGCACAAGGCATATGCCAGTTGTGGTCTGGAACACTTCAGACCCACCAATGCTGTGACCTAAAAACCTGGGCCACATACGTTGATCTCCGTCCTCCCACTGATACTGTGCAGTGTCCTCCCCAAAAGCAGCGGGGACTTTGGCAGTCAGGGCATTTCTCACCCCCTCAGTGGTGTGTGTTTTGCCCTGAAACCTGAAGCATGAGCTCAGTGCCTGGCTGGTTTCCCTGGTGGACGGGGAGACACTGCAGGCGTGCTGGGCGCTGTGTCCCAGTCCTGTCCCTGCTCCTGGGGGCTGACACACGGCATATCCTCAGCAAGGGGCCTTTCGTGGAACTCCACAGCGTGGGTGTTGGCGTTCCTTTGGAGGCTGCGGTGTACCTTCATGTTCTTTACGCGGTCTGTCCAAATGGCAGCATCTCTGGAACATGCCGGAACCATAAACGTTCGTGGTTAATGATGATTTGCTTACAGAAGGGGGAGTGCCCCGAGGGATCTGAATTCCGCGATCTTTCCATTCAGGGGGCACATCGAGGTTAATAGGAACACGGGACCTTCTCAGAGCCTGCAGCTGAGGCTCACAGAGCAGAATGTCCCATCTTTCTGGGAGTGTCACAGAAGGCAGTGACCACAGGTGTTCTTCCTCGGACTTGGGAATTGGGAATAAAGGGGAGGTTTGAGGAAATAGGATATCGGATGGTATTGGTTACTCCACGCAGTCCTTTGAAGCGCTCACATCTCAGAGCATTGTCCTCATGTGAAACGTCCATGTATTGAGCCAGCATCAGGTGAGTTCCAAATACTTGGTTAGTCTCCTGGCAGATATCTGAAGTCTGTTCAGAATTATGGGCACAAATCTGTTGCCTCTGTCTCACTGATTCTTTTTGAAATTTACTTTCAAAAATAAAATGAAATTCTCAGTAGCCGATCCTACCACAGAGTTATCCTGTTGGAGATAATCACTGGCTCTTTGGAGGAAATAGATCCGTTTTTCTTCAATCAGACATGCTAGGGAGAGCCTGCCATCCCCTCTGGCCAGAGGTTCACACGTCTGCCAGAGGGATTGGATTTTACCACCCTTTTCATCCCGTGGATGGTGAGCCGAATCTGTGTCTGGCTGCAGAAATGTTCTACCCAACTTAATGGATGCGTACCACAAATACTTCTCGTCAGCCGGGTGGTTTTTGCAGCATTCTTATCTTAGCAGGAATGGATGCAGTTGAAGTTCATTGCTGTTCTTTTTTTCCCCAACAGGTTCTTAGCATGATAATCAATGCAGCTTACAAGCCTGGAAGGGTATTGAGAGAATTACAGCTGGTGGAAGATCCACACTGGAATTTTCAGGAGGAGACGCTGAAGGCAAAGTAGGTGTTCTCAGTCCTGGGAAACAAGGCTCTTGTAATGGTTAGCCCGCTACTTTGAAACTCGTCATTCCTCTTCTTGACATAGCCCACAGAAATGGGAATAAAGGGGGAGGACTGTCATTCTTTAGTTCTGTGCGCTGCGTACAGATTTATTGGTGTTTCTGTTACACGGAGTTGCCTTAAGCCTTGGGATTCCGGAACTAAAGGAGAGATGTGTTTAGCTGATACTTTATTGTGTTAAACATTCAGAATCAGAACGTCCTGTGATTCAGGGCCAATAGGTTATTTGATCAGAAGGGGAACAATTATAAGAGAGAGGATATCTGTTATCATCATTATATGTTATTCATTAACAGCTCTTAATATTTGATACTGTAAAGAGCTTATGCCAGGCAGTTAAATGTTCTTTGCTCTGAGAGTTGACAGTTTTAAAAGATAAAAAGAACCCATACCTCTGCTTGGCTTTGGTTGACGGGCTGTGGGTTGACATGGGAAGAGAACCTTGTTTTACACTCTCACACCCCTTCACTTCTTTTACTTGCAGATAGGCTAACTGGAGAGATGATGTTTTGGCTTTGCTTTGAGGTTCTCGAGCTCTGAAATTGATAGCACCCCCTCTGGATCGATAAGCTTGAACATGGTAGTTTAGAAGGCAGATAGAAGAAGATCCAGTTCTCAAGATAATTTTCTTTCATAATTGCTTTGACTTCCGGTCCTTGGTGTTCATTTAGCTTTTCAACAGAATAGATCTTACTGGTCAACTTCTTGTAGAACAGTGTCCTCAAATAGCCTTTAGATGTGACATTTGGGAAACGATAACTTTTTTGAACAGTGAACCACGTTCAGTGGCTAGAGTGTGGCTGAGGCCTCCTTTAAAGAAAGTACCTTTCCTGTTTGTAGTGAAAGTTGAGGGATGTGAAATGGTTTGTTTGACCAGTAGTATTCTCCCATGTGGTTAACTTACTACTCTGGTACGGAGTAAGGATGGTGAGATACTGCTCGGCTGCTCTCCACTCGTCTCTTCTCCACTCAACATTTCTTTTTTGAACACATCTGCAATTTTAGACTCCGTGAACGCCATTTGTGGTCTCATGATGCTCTGCCAAATCACAGAAGTCAAAGGGAATACATGTTAACTGGGAGAACGTTTATTTGTATGAAGTGGCCTGTCACTGAAAGGTGGTACCATATTTCATCCTTCCCGTGAAGTATTTAAATGAACCTCCCCTATAAATGACCTGAAAGGATATGATTAATGGGAAGAATTAATGATCTCTTTCAGTCATACTAAGTCTTTTCCTTCTGTAATTACTGTGGTTTGTTAGTGTTTTGCTTTTTTGTTTTTTATAATAGAAACGAACGTAAGTCACTGTATTTATTTCAAAAATAAATAAGTAAATAATACAATAAGTAAATGAGCCCCACCTGTACTGCAGAAGAAACCAAAGCAAGGCTTTTTGCAGCCGAATGTTCCATATCTTTCTACTTCACCTGAGGGGGGATCAGCAGTAGCATGACATTTTCTAAGGTTTAATGCATAGGAACAGTGGTGGCCGAAAACCTGAGCAAGTGTATGTACAGAGAAACATTTGTTTTAAACAGTTTCTGTAAAATTCAGTACCTCCCAAACACACCTCACGGATAAGGAAATAGGACAACTACAAAAATCTTAAACCCCATTAAAATCTCCCCTGTTCGTAAACAAGCCAGAAAGTTGCCCCAGGTACCAAAATGACAGGGAGAGTTAATTTTGCGGTGTTAGCGCTCATTTTCATGTTGCCCAGTCGATCAGAGCTTTTATGAAATCCAGCCTGATACAATCAAAACCGACACGGGGAAATCAGCCCTGGCTGATCGTAAAGGCAACGTATCACCTATTAGATCAGATATGACAGTGAGTTCCTTAGCCAGGTCTTACGAAGCAGCTTATAATGAGAACGTGTCTGTCTGTGAGTGTGCTGGATTACAGTTGCTAATGATGACAGATTTACAGGTGGGAGGGGGCGTTCCCGTTAGGATACTATGTGTTGAGTCACCTCTTCGCTTCTGATGTAAAACGACAACTTTTTAGATCTTGACAGCTTGCGCAAATGAGAGGAGAGAGCCCCCAGCTTCTTCCCATTTTCTTGAAAGGCTGAAATGCTTTCTGTCGTGAATAAATTAACTTCCCGAGCAGGGGGGACCTGCATTTAAGGCATTCTGTTGTTTGGGTTGTGGTCTTTGAATGATAGTATCACAAGGAGTGCTTTCAGGAGGAGAGGACGTGAGCTCCACGTGAGATCATGAGATCATCCACCCCTGGGGCTTGGGAGGGCTGTCACTGAGCATTGGGGTTTCTGACTGGTGCTTCCTCTTCTGAAGAGAAAAGACCCATTTCCTTGAGAGGATGGAGATGCCATTAAAAAGGTTTGACCTGTGCGTAGGAGAAAAACTTAACATCGTCACCTTTTGACCCTTGGTGATTTTTTTTTTCCTCTTTATCTAACAATCATACCTTTTATACTAAAAGAAATTATTGCAGTATTGAACACCATGTAAGGACTCTGTATCTTGAGTCTTCAACGTGTATTGAAAGGCAAAACTGGGGTAGCTATGATGCCAAAGGGAAAATAGATTCTCATGTAGTTCATTTTAGCAGTCCTGGGAAAGAAGATTGTTTCTTTCCGATGAACTTAAGTATACTAAATTGACGTACATTATTTTGAATTTCAGGAGGAGGAATTTAGGCTGTACCTTTGGGGGATAAAAAAAAAATTCCAACTCTGTGCATCTAGAGACATTTACATGTTTTCCAACATGTTCTAGAATCTTCTTGGGGGGAGAAAGACTGTTAACTCTGCTTTGAGTGGCTTTTGTGATCATCTTTATAAAATCCAGGTGAAGGCTTAATAGATTTTCCCAGTCCTTTGTTATAGTTATTCAGAATATTTAAAGAGGAAATGTGCTCTTTAAATTGGAGGGAATGAGACTTCCTTATCACTTAGGCACACGCAAGGAAATTCACAACTTAGAGGTGAGTCATGCTTGGCTCTACGGAAATGATATTTTGGTTTCTTTTTCATAAGCAATTACTGATTTTTTATGTGTTTCTCTTTCACTTTTTTTGGTCTTTTACTCATGCTCCTATTTTGTGGGTAGCCAGATGTAATATTTGGCTGCAGAGTGATTTGTGTAGAAAAGGATTCGTAAACAGAGACTTTCCACTGGAAAAAAAATTATTAGTTGGTTCATTTGTCAGTTTTTACCTTGCTCAGATTTGTGCGCTTGCTCTCCTGAAAACGTATGCCATAAACATTATGGGAAGCGGGCGGCTGGACCAGTTTGGGGAGCACAAGCCTGAATTTCTGCATGAGCTTAAGTTCATCAGGTTACGGGCATGTTGTTTCTGCTGCAAACACAGACCAGTTTAGGATGTTCTGAATTGGATGGGGTCTTTCCAAACACACACACACACACACCCTTTATTACACAGAGTTCTCATTCCTTGAAATGCAGGAATCCAGAAAGAAGAGAGAAGTTTCTGAGGGGTTGAGTATCCTAAGACTGGAAGCCAATGAACCAAAGTGTTGCCCATAGTTCTGATGATCAGGAAGGTTTGACGATGAAGGAAGGAAAGACTCTCTTCTGAAGGATATCAGGACCATATATCACGGTTGCTAAGGAGAAGAGTGATGGTCTCACAGCCTGTGAAGCTTCTCTGTCTTTGCAGAGCTAAATTCTTCCTTCAGTATTCGAGGATGCGGATTCAGCCTGATGGAAGAGAACCTTGTTTTACACTCTCACACCCCTATCTCTGCCTCACCAAGTTTTGTGAAAAGGTCCTGCTATGGGTCGTTTTGCAAGTGAATGATAGAACTTAGGCCAAGTTGGAGTCCTCCCCCTTGGACTGTCCTGATATTTAAGAGTGGATTGTTACATCAGTGTTGGGTTTTTCACTCTGTATTTCCTTTTGATTCAAAATCCATTTTGGTTTTTCTCAGCTCTCATCTACTGAAAGAGACACATTTTTCCAGCACTCTCGCTTCTCCATCTTCATCTGTCTTTCTCCACCCTGCCCTATGTACTCACATGTGGAAATTAACCCCTGCTTTGATTGGTAGGAAAATACTGGAAGGCCATTCACACTTCCTTATTGATGGCAAGGAGGAAAAAACCTTTTCTCTACCCTGTTAGGTTCAGTTCCTGGGAGCCTGCAAATTAAACTGACAAATGACAGATGAGCAAGAGAAAAGACTATTTACTTAAATAAGGTGCATGCACACACATGAAGGAGTGCTTCGTGATGAGTAACTTGAAGGGACAGTTAGGATTTGGAGCTTTATGTGTATGGTATAGCTAATTTAGTAGGAGAAAGAGTATGGAGCAACAGCCTGTAGGGGAAGAACAAATAGGCTTCTTTATGAAAGACAAATGACTTTTTAGGAGAACAAATAGGAGATAAGAAAGTTTGTGAAAATGTTGGTTTATGCAAGCACAAGCAGTCTTTCTGTCTTTTTCATAGGCTGTGAAATTCCTCAGAGATGGGATTTATGGTAGGTTTACTCTGGTCTCTCCCCTGGGATTAGAAGCCACTCCAAAGAGGGAATTTATGGTAGTCCTCATTTCTCAGAAGTTTCTGCTTTTAGTCAGATAATGGAAGCTCTGAGAAAGCTGCTTTCTGCATGTGTTGGATCTCAAACATCTTCATCTTAAAATAATCTCTGTGTCGACTCTGGGATTCTGAGTGGGTCCCCACAGTGACAACCAGGATCCCTCCTGCATCTCTGTTCTCTGACGTCCTATGCTGTTTCATAGTGGGTGTCTGAGACCAGTGTCACCCCAGCCTCTCCTCGGGCGCCCCAATAGTAGAGACAAGATCACGTTCCACACGTTTCTGGAGCCTCAGTAAGGCTGAGGTGCAAAGGGAATGGGGGAAGAAGTCTTCAAAATAACGGAGGCAAGGGGCGCCTGGGTGGCTCAGTCGGTTAAGCGCCTGCCTTCGGCTCAGGTCATGATCCCAGGGTCCTGGGATCGAGTCCCGCATCAGGCTCCCTGCTCAGCGGGGAGTCTGCTTTGTCCCTCTCCCTCTGCCTGCAGCTCCCCCTGCTTGGGCTCTCTCTCTGAAATAAATAAACAAAAATCTTTTAAAAAAAATAAATAACGGAGGCAGAGCTCAGATCCGCTTACCACAGATCTCCCTGGTTCCCTCCTTCTCCACCTTCTTTATCTTTGCTTGTTGTTGTCCTGCCTCAGTTCTGACCCAGTGATCTTTCACTTCTTTTACCCTCCCTCCTTCCCTCCCTACATCTATCCATCCTTCCTTCCTTCCTTCCTTCCTTCCGAGAGCATAATGCCATGTACTGGCTTGATCGTCTCTTTCAATATTTTCTTCTTTTCACAGAACTTGTACTCCACGCTTTAAAAGCCTTATCTTGTGTTGTGTTTACAACAGCCTTGCTGGGCCTTTTAATAAATTACATGGCTAAGGGTCCTTCCCTCCGGACTCACATTGACAGGATAAAGCAAAGAGCTTTATCCTGTGCTTTTGAGCTGTCCTGCCTACAAAAGTGTGTCACTGGTGTACTGTTTTTAAGCCTTTTATGATGGGGAAAGCTGCAAAACGGATTCTACTTTCACCTGCGGTAAAGCCTAGTGAGGTGACCAGGACCGTGGTGGTGCCCCTCACCTGGTGCCCCGTGCACGGCCCACCTCCTTGTCCATGTCTGGTGGAGCTCCTGACACCTGACCTGTCCACCCTGCCCCAGGAGACCATAGGGATCAGATGGTCATGTGGTGCAGAGTCTCAGAGAAAACAGAAATGACACTATCACGTGAATGCAGTTAGACCCCAGCCAGTGTGTAAAATCTTAGAGCCGCCTTTTGCCTGTATTTCTTGGTGGACCAGTATCTCTATGTTTAGTGCGTCCTCGTGAAAGAGAGTTGTGCGAACACTTGCCCTCATTTGTCGACCAACTCCAGACAAGCGAGGTTATTGGCTCAGGCAGGAGCTTGCGAGGTCCAAACAGCATCTTCCCCGCATTGCACGAAAATCCACAAGCGTATGGCCATACTGAACCCGTAGCGCTCGAAAATAGATGGAAATCATGTTATACGCTAAGCTTAATGTAGTTTGAGTCGTTATACACATAACATTTATTTTTATTATTTCTTCTCTATGTGTTTAGCTTGAAACAATCTCAAACGTACAGAAAAATGACCAACTGTTAAAATTATATAACATTTCATTAAAATTAAATTATATTCTTTCTCCTGGTCGATTTGAGAATAAGTTATTGGCATGATGCCCTATCGCCCCCAAATACCCATTTCCTACAAGCAAGGACGCTCTCCTACATAATCAAAATCAGGACAGTGATACATATGAGTGGTCCTCATACCACACTCAGGTCTCACCCACTGTCCCAGTGCTGTCCCTCGGGCGGAAGAGCCCAGCGCAGGGTCTCACGTTGCATTGGGCTGCCCTGTCTCTTCCGGTCCCCTTGCTTCCCGACAGTTGCTCAGACTTTTCTTTGACTTTCATGACCTTGATATTTTTGAAGGGCATGGACCACTTACTTTGTAGAATGCCACTTCATCAGGAGTTTCTTTTATGTTTCCGCATGACGGGATTCAGATGATGCATCAGGAGTATCACAGAAGAAAGGACCTTCTGCTCCCTGCATCCTGCCTGCTGGCGTACGATCTCTGTTTGCCTCCTCCCTAGGCGTGTTTACTTTGATCACCTAATTAAGGTGACGTCTGCCACGCTGCTCTGCGGCAGAGACACTTGGTGGGGGCGACACTCCATACTCTGTAAATATCCACTCCTTGTCAAGCTTTCAACATCTTCAGACCTTTATTTGTGTCTGTATGAATTCACGGATTCCTGTTTTACTCAGTGGGTTGAAGTCATCAACTATATTTGTGTCTGTATGAATTCATGGATTCCTGTTTTACTCAGTGGGTTGAAGTCATCAACTTATCGGATGCTCAGGTTGTCCCAGATTTGGCCAGTGGGGACCACACCCAGAAGGCTTTTTTTTGTTTTTTTTAAAGATACTATGTATTTATTTGAGAGAGAGAGTGCTCACAAGCAGGGGGAGAGGGAGAAGCAGACTCCCTGATGAGCAGGGAGCCCGATGCGGGGCTTTATCCCAGGACCTGATATCCTGACCAGAAGCTTAACGGACTGAGCCACCCAGGTGACCCCACCCCCACCCCCCCCAAGCAGGCTTTTTGTTTATCACCTTGACTTTTCTCCATCAGTCTTTGATACTTTGTTACTTTCTGACCCCATCAGTCTTTGATACTTTGTTACTTTCTGACCCAGTAAGCTGTTCCCAGATCATCTTGTCCCTTCTCTGCCCTAGTCCTGGAGTTAGCCACCTCTCCAAGGAGACTTGGTTTTTTCTCAGGATCGGTGGTGGGTTTTTTTGTTTTTGGTTTTTGTTTTTGGTGGGAGGAGGTATACACACACATACGTACAAAAACATATTTACATTTACATTTCTGTTGGGTTTTGAGCCCTCATGACCTCCTCCATGGTCTAAATTTTGCTACAAGGGCTCTTCGGACTGAGCATATGATTTTACTCATGGCTGAGATATATTGCAGTGACGTAGGAAGGGCATGCAGTGATGTCATGAGGAAAAGAGATGCAGGTGGGGTCTGGAAGAGTCTCTGTGTTCAGGCCTCCTTATGCTCTCTCCCCCAGGGAGGGTTTCCAGAGAGCACTCTGCTTCCCCAGCAGCGAAAGTGCGTATCACATGATGTTTCTGTCCAGAGAAGCCCAGGCCTGAGGCTTTTACTGGGGGCTGGTCCCATGGGCAGCACTCTGCCTGGCATGGATCAGGGAAGCAAGCGGGTTTGCCTAAACAGTCTGGGTGTGGTTCACCACCTTGATCACCTCCAAAATGCAGTTCCCAGATACCAGCCATGGGCCCACCTTGCAGGCGAGCTTCTCTAGAGATAGCAGCTTCAGGCCTGCAAGCCTGGCCCTTCTTGCACACTTGTGACTGAATTCAGGCTCCAATCCCCCTCTTCCCGCCCAACACTGCAGGGGGTCCCCTCTGGCCTTTTACTTTCTTGTATTTGCACCCCCCCCCAACACACAGGGGAAACTTGGCTCACACTGTCTTCAGTCTGTTGATGTGTTTGGTCAGGCCCCATTCAGGAACCAGTCTCTTGTCCTTTTGTTCTTCTCTTCACCCCCATCCGGGCCCTCGCACCTGACCCGTGCCGGGCTGTCCCCCACGGGCAGACATCCTCTGTGTTCTGAGCAGGACAGGGATGCCGCCATCCTGCCTCCCTCCTCACCTGCCACAGGTCTGGATCCTCTTAATTAAGGAGGGCCGTTGGGACTGACCCCACAGGAGAGGGGGAGCCGGACTATAGCCCACGGCCCCTCTGGTGTTAGAATGGCCCTCCGTGGTTGTTTCGAGTCGGGCCCAAGTAGCCAGACCCTTTTGCCCCATCACAATGACTCCTGGCATGGGGGCCGCCCCTGGGAGGGGAGGGGGCAAGCTCTTGCAGCTGGGCAGACACTCGAGGGCCAGCAGCTGTGCCGGCAGTGGGGATGGGAGGTCCCGGCAGCATCCGCCCAGGGACGGGACACCGCGGGTCCCACTCCGCCTCTCCAGCCTGCACACCTTCCCTGCCCAGTCTCCCCGCCCTCCTCCTCCACCACCATGGCTTTTTGGTGGAATTGTTCCAGAAGGGCAGGCAAGGGGAGGGGATTCCATTACTTTTAAACCATACTATAATCCTATTTTCATAAATTTAGAGTGGCATTTCCTAATTGGGAAAGGTCTACTTAAGCCTTGCTTCCACGGAGTCATCCCAAACTAGAAGGGAGGAAAAAGCTGACCCTTCTCTATTTCCCGCAGGGCATTTGTTCTTGTCCTCTTCACGTCCCTCGAATGCGTTTCGGGAAGCTTTGGAATTTGGAGGTCTGGGAACATCTGTCTTTGGGCCCTACTTCCACAGGTTGAATTCGGACCCAATTTTCACATTTCTCCTGCTTTTTTTACTTTATATCATTTTATTTTTTTAAGGAACTTTAAGAATCTTGACATTGAGCTCTTTGGAAGAGAGAGCCCTAGGGCTACCAAAACTGCAGTGGGAAAAACTGCCAGGGAAGTTGTACCAGGAGCATCTTTTTATTCTGCCTTCCCCAGAACATGAGAGACATGCCGTGTCCACAGAACTGTGCTGGTTTTATTATGAAGCACAACAAAATCAGCGAGCAAGAACTACCCAAAAATGAATCACAGAGCCCTCCTCGGAGTGGGGGGTGTGTGTTCCTACATCTAGGGTCGATAGAGGTCCTAGAAAAATCAACAGTTGTTCAAGGGTATGCGATTTAAAGCATGATCTTATCCACAAAGAATTGCTTTTTAGTTCTTACTACACAGAAAGCCAAGCTTGGCACTTCAGAGAAATGCAAGAACAGTCAATACAGAGGGGCTGGGATTTGAAAGACCAGAGAATGAACACGTAGTCCAGTTTTTTCAAGTAGAAATTAATTTCTTTGCTGTTGTTACTGTAAAAAAATGATTTGTTGGGAGGGGGAATATTTTTCTAGTCTTCAGAAGCATAAAAAGCCTAGTTGAAAGAAACTCAGAATCAGTTTATCCTATTTATTTCTATCACCGCATTATTCTTAGGGAACCAGATCTAGGTTTTGAATGTAGTACTTCATTTGCAAATTACTGAAGTGATGCTCTCCTTATGTTACGCTGTTTGCACGAATCACCTGGTGTCCCTGTTGTTTTGCGGCTGACTTTTGGAAACATGCAACACAAGTGTGCAGAGCGGGTTTGGCAAAGAGCTTGTGCCCATCACCCTTATTGACGTGGACAAGCAGGAGGGCAGCGTTGGCTTACTTAGTAGTTCACGCCTCTGGATTGTGGTTAGTTTTCCACGAGTGTTATCCACCAGAGCTCCCGCTTTTTTTCTGGAAGATAAATTGTTGTTCAAGATTTCAACTTGAGGGTGCCTGGGTGGCTCAGTCAGTTAAGTTTCTGCCTTTGGCTCAGGTCATGATCCTAGAGTCCTGGGATGGAGCCCGAGTCCGGCTCCGGGCTCAGCAGGGAGCTTGCTTCTCCCTGGGCTCCTCCCACCTTTTGTTCTCTCTCTGTCTCTTTCTCAAATAAAAAATAAAATCTTGAAAAAAAAAATTTCAACTTGAAAATCAGGGTGCACCTCAAGGGCGTAGTTGAACAGCCCCATGGTTTTGATGCATTCTTCATGTCGGTGGACTCTGGGTTCTGTGACATGTCAATTAAATAAATACCGGTCATCTGCTGCTAATGGAGAAGTTTATAAGTGTTTTGTACCAACAATATTTTAAAAATGTGCTGAAAGGTGGTTTGAACCTACATCCAAGTACCCCTCTTTCCAGCCAAGCATTATTTACATGGTTATCACCACAAATATTTGGCCCAGGGCTTTGGTGCCCATTTTTGAACCGAGAATCCATTCAACCTGCTTTCCAGAAGAAGTGGTCTTCAGTTTTATGTTGGTGACTTCACTGCATGTGGTTTTTCTTAGGCAGGAGAAAGTTGGTTTTTTTCTCAAAAGTAAGGAGCAACAAATGACAATATCTGGATTTCAGAAGCGTTCTGGAACGGGCATTAAATACTACAGATACTGCAGTGAGACAGTGCCACGTGGAAATATCTGTGGTGGTGATTCATCGCATGCGTGGGCTTTCTTAAAAACATTACTCTGAGCTCCGAAGGAACGATAAAAACAAATGGCGTGGAAATCACACACAGCCTACTTCACTGTTAGAAAATAAAGGGGCTACTTTCAGGACACGCCGTACACAGTAGGTCTAAGTAACTGTGTGGTCTTGCCATTGCTCTTCCTCATTTCTAGGTACAGAGGCAAAACGTACCGGGCCGTGGCCAAAATCGTGCGGACATCGGACCAGGTAGCAGATTTCTGCCGGCGGGTCTGTGCCAAGCTGGAGTGCTGCCCAAATTTGTTCAGTCCCGTGCTGGTTTCGGAGAACTGCCCAGAGAACTGCTCCATTCACACCAAAACCAAGTACAGTAAGTTCAAAGAATGAGAAGAGTATTGGGCTGGGGGCCTAAACTGTGGGATAAGGTAGCTGATCGGTTTCTAAAAAAAAAAAAACAAAACAAAAACCTTTGAGTAATTTTTCATGGGAATTGCTGTGAAAGAATTCTTTAAGATTTGCTGTGGCAGATACTCACGTGTCTCCAGCCCAGTGGAGGGACAGGATGACAAAGAAGAGATGGGAAGGGCTATGCTGTGAGTTTCAGGACATTGGCTGGGTTTGGAAATTTATCTGGCGGAAAGGAGAGCTGGATAAAACTGGTTCTTGGTAACAGTTGGTAACCAGCATTGCTTTCTGGGTCCTTAGGCTGAGGAGGTATAGAGAGCACCTTTGCTCCCCTGGACGGTGAGCTCCTTGTCATAGGCTGCTTCCCCCTATCTATACCACCTCCTCGGACCTCCCTGGACGGGGGGTGTTTGGAGGGTGCAGAAGCCCGCACTCTCCGTGCTCCCGTGGGGTCAGCTGTCCCCCTGCCCTGCCTTTGCTCTGGCCACTTCCTGGCAGGATTTTCGGGCTGTCTACCCCACACGTATGGTGCTCAGCCTTCTCTGGTGGCCTCTCCCAGCTCCCGTCCTCCCGTCCTTCCTCAGCTCTGACGTTTGTCCACATGCACCGTAGCCACTCACAGACACCTCCACCCTGGTTATGTCAAGCTCTGACAGCTCCCTCTGATCCCCGCTTCTGCTCTCGCCACCTCTCCGCCTCGGTTATCTCTGACCCAGGCGTGACTGCGCCGCCGTCACGGTGGCCTGGAGGTTTGCTCTCCCAGCCTGCTTTCCGGCTACCGGCGTATTGACAGGACTCGGGAGTGCAGTCCGCGTGCTGGGAGCCCCAGCTGGTTGAGACTGATCAGCCCGGGTGTCAGAACCAGGAATCGGAACGGACTTGAACCGCCGTTCCGAGTGTGAATCTCCTTGTAGTTTTCTCTGTATGGATCCATGGATATGCTAAAAACTCTTTTCCACGCCATTCCTACTAAGAGTCAGTGCCCTTCTCTGTCAGGTTGGGCCGCCTGGCATTCTGCACCCGCGCTCACGCATGGAGAGCCACCTGTGTGTTGGTAGGATGTGGTGACGTCACAGTCTTCTCCAGACAGTGGTGACATCAATGACCTTTCTGGAGAACTTGGTTCCCCCTCAAGTTACCTTTGGTCAGAGGAGAGACCCCCTGGAGCAGGCTGCTCAGTAACAGATGCTCCTGAATTACAAAGGACTTGACTGAGAGCTAAACTCTCCCTTGAATGTTTGCCTTAAAAACGAGAAGAGGTGGGTTACCACAGCTTGAATTCAACACGACCGAAATGCCTTAGAGATTTTTCTGGGTCTCGTGTGATAAAACGTCAAAATCCTAAGATCCCTGGGTCAACGTATAGTAAATATTGCTGCAGATTGAACTGATGCTCCAGAGGGAAAGGACAAAACCACGCTGGGGAGGAATTGAGAGCACCAAGGCCAGCAGTCACCCCAGTGTGACCCCAAGACTCTGAAAGTGTGCTGCACCTTTGTTGTATTCGGTAAAACTGCTCTGATTTCCAGCCTCTGGCTTCTAGGAAACCTCCGGTAGACGCGCACTGTGTTTTCTCAGCCCTCAGATCGGTTTCTTGGGTGTTCGGGATGATTTGATAGTTACTCTAGCTGTGTTTGAAGGACAAGGCGAGTGCAGGGTCCCCCTACTCCTCTGCCATCTTAACTCCCCTCCTGGCTTCTCAGGAGCCAAACTGCACCAGACTTATCTTGCCCGCACGGGGCCCTGGGGTGTGAACAAATGCTTGTCCACCTGTAACTGGTACGTAGGGACCACTGTGAAGCATCGAGTGTCCTGCTCGGTCCCACTGGGCTCATTTCGCATGTGGGGCCGTCGAGCGCCAGGGCCGGGTATCTTGCCCGTGGGAATACAGCAGCGTGGGTGTGCATGGGGGCCACGCTCCGCCACACATCACGTGCTCCATGGAAGCCTAGCAGCTGTGTGCTTGGGCATTTGTCTTGGCTCCTTCCGACCGTAGATAAAGGTTCCCTTTCTGCAGGTGGTTCTGTATGGAATAATGGGGGTTTCGTTGTGGGATGGTCGAGACTTCGGGTAATGAGTCTCGATCAGGATCTTAATTGAAAACTGGATCCTTAGGAGTGGTTTCGATTAGTTGAGTATACATTTAATTTATAAAATACAGCAGTCGTTACTGGACATTGGTAACTCTCTAATGGGTGCTCTGCGTGTTAATAGAGACTTCTATCAAGGTGCTGGCAGGGTTGGTTTCTCCTGAGGCCTCTCTTTGGGCTGCAGATGGCCGTCCCTTCTGTCCTCACACGGCTGTCCCCCTGTGCTCGCCTTCCTGCTGTCTGTCCCTCTTCCTGTAAGCAGGCTGGTCCTATAGGATGAAGGCCCTATGCTTTGGACTTCATTTACTCTTAATCACCTCCTTAAAGACCCCATCTGCAAATACAGTGCCATGCGGGGTGAGCGCTTTAACATTTGAATTTTGAAGACATGTAGTTCTGTCCCTGACACCTTCTAACCATGAGGGCACGGGAGAAATGTTCCCAACAAAAGAACGATCTTTCTCTCTTCTCTTTTCTTTTCTTCCCTCTTCCCCGGTCTTCCTCTGGTCTCTCTACTCTCTCAGTGTCGATGTACTTCGTGTGTGTGACCTTTGGAAGATGTTCTTGATCCTCTCTCTCCTTGCAGCCTATTACTATGGAAAGAGAAAGAAGATCGTGAAGCCCCCGATCGGGGAAGCCAGCACTGAGAGCGGACACCCGAAGCCAGCCAGACGTAGGAAACGGCGCAAGTCCATCTTTGTGCAGAAGAAGCGGAGGTCTTCCGCTGTGGACTTGGCTGCAGGCTCGGGGGAGGTATGTCCTGCTCAGAGCACCTTCCTGCATGCGTCCGGGACGCGCGGCTGCTCTCGGCCAAGGCCGCAGCCGACGTGTGATGCTGAGTGCTTGGAAACTCCAGGCACTAGGAGCCCTGCAGATTCAGCCCGCCTGGCCATGCGAGCTGGGAGAGGGCGGCAACGGGGACCGTGGTGGGGACCGCAGGATGGGCCTTGGGCCACCCCCGCCCCCGGCGGTTTGCACAGGGCCAGCTGGATTCAGTGCCTTCCCTTCTCCCCAGGAGAGCGAGGAAGAGGATGCGGATGCCGATGCCATGGACGAGGACACTGGGAGTGAGGAAACCAGCTCCGAGCTCCGCGATGACCAGACAGACACCTCTTCGGCTGAGGTCCCCTCCGCGCGGCCCCGGAGGGCCGTCACCCTGAGGAGCAGCTCTGAGCCCGAGCGCCGGCCACCCGTGGAGAGGCCGCGGCGGGGCCGGAGGGCGCAGGCCACCTCGTGTGCCAAGGGGGCAGAGCAGGGCGTGGCCACTGGCCAGGACCCAGCAGGGGTAAGGCCCACGGGGGCCCCCAGCTGGGCTTTGTGGGGCCAGGGCTGTGGGCAGGGTGTTGAAGAAGGAAGCCAGTACGGTGCAGGGCCTTGACTTGGGGCTCTGCGTTTAAAATGGCAGAGTAATGGCAGCTCCAGCCTGGTGCCGAGTCTGGGGAGAAGGCCCGGTGGTTTCCCATCTCAGATGGAGTCCAAGGGGCGTGAGAGCTTTTCTGTGGAAGGTTTTCCAGCCGCAGAGGATTCTTGTCAGGAGAACAGACAGAATAGGTCCTCGGGGTGCCATTGGACACAAGGCTTCCCCTTCACGGGAGACGGCTGAGTCAGCGTACCAGATCTCCCCCAAACCCCCAGGCCGTAAGTGGTCAGCCGGGAGGTCATGGGCACCGTCATCACCAGGGTAGAGGGGGAAGAACTGGCTGCCTCCTGTGCATTCACACGCCCCGTACCCTCTCTCCGCAGTCAAAGGTGCATCCTCACTAAGCAGGCCCAGGATTTCCTGAACTGGGTTTTCAGCAACTGCTCTCACGGCGCCTTTTTTTCAGCGTCTAACGGCACACAAGCCGTTGGAGGCAAAATCATAACCCAGCTGAGCTGCTAAGAAAGTCCCTCGAGCCCCAAGTCTCGGTGGCTTGTCCAGGTGCCCAGGGAGAGGCCAGAGGGAGGAGGAAAGTCTGGCTCAGGTCTGCGGGGTTTACCGAGTGTCCCGCCGACCCTGCAGGGATCGAATGACCTCCTGCCTCCCTTCTCCTGTCAGGACCCGAAGCAGGAGGAGGAGGAGAGGCTTGTTCTGGAGAGCAACCCGTTGGAGTGGACGGTGACCGACGTGGTGAGGTTCATCAAGCTGACGGACTGTGCCCCCCTGGCCAAGATATTTCAGGAACAGGTGCGCTGGTCCTTCTGCTGTGTTTGTTGTATTTTCCTTTGATTTTCTGGTTTAGCTGCTTTCTGTGACACGGCTCTGGTAGGGGAATGGGGTACTCCCTCATGACTGCGGGGGGCTGGGGGACGGAAGCCTGACTCACACGTGGTCCCTGCTGACACCTCTGTGGGGGGCTCTTTGCTGTCCAGCAGAGACGCAAGTCCCAGCCCGGTCTCCCTTGTCGGGGGCTGGGAGCCTGGGGCCCTCTGGCCTTTGTCGCCATCTGGGGAGGGGGGTTTCTGTCTCCCTAGACTACCCTTTTCCCGGTCCTTCCGCTAGGAAGAGCAGGCTTCCCTTGGGTCTCTTTTCACCCATGCCCGGGGCAGTATTGGGTGGCCAGCTTCTGTAGCAGTAAGTCTTGGACGTAGGAGGCATGCAGATACCCAAGCATTCAGCACCGTGCCCTCTTGGGCTCCCAGGTCCCTGCTGGTCTGCCTTCTCTTCTCCCCGCCTTATGTTTGTTTGATTCATTAGTTCTATACAGCAGGAGAAACAGGGAAGGGATGTGTCCCCATCTTCCCAGAGGCGGAAGCCCTCCGTCTGCTGTGTTTCTCTCAATGGCCCTCTCCTCACTGCTTTCGTATTTCGCTCTTTCCTTTGTAACAACGTTAAAAACCTGTGGTATGTTCGGTTCCATGCTAGTGATGGGTAAATGCAAAACAATCAACATAATCTATACTTAAAGGAATTTTGATTCTGTAGATGAGACGATGAGAATTAGCTAAAGCGTAAGACATGCTTTGAGCCCTAAGAAAGGAGGAATTTTTTTACGTTGCCCCTTAAATTAATATGGAAAGAAATCGCCTGTCTGGACCCAAGCCACCTTGAAGGCTGCTCCCCGGCCTCCCATGGAAGGTCCAGGTGAAGCCTGTGACCTGTTCTCCCGCGTTCGTGTGAAGGGTTGCTATTTCTCACACTGTCTCACAGCGTGAATGTGTCTTTCAGGACCTCGTACTTAAGAAAGGTACTGTTTACCATGTGATCAGTTAAAGATGTGTCTATCTGGTCTTTTTTTAGATTCTACCAACCGATACTCTAGAGAGAGGGTAATAACTCAGGCATTCAATCAGGAAGGGAAGAAGAAAGGCCTCTGATACCCCTGCACCCAGTGAGTCCCCCAGATCTTCTTCCAGGCCCACGTGTGAAAAGCAAATTAATGTGGTTCCCAGCTCATCCCAGGAGGGAGTGGCTCTTAGCATTCAGAGGTCCCATCTGGTCGGCCCCCAGAGCCTCCAGGAGACCCCAACTCTGTGTACGTGAAGGGGGAATGGCGGCTACAGGGGTTTGCTGTTACCAGCACCCCCTCTCTGAGTGACACACAAAAGCAAATAGGAAAAAGCTGCATCAGACGTAAAGAACTTAGTAATGAGCCTGTCTCTTCATTTAAAACACACGGACAGGGAGAGAATTGTAAGAACCGTGAAGGCTTGTGTGGTTTGGGACATCTCCATCTTGAAAACACAAATAAAGCAGATTGAACTCCTGCTAGAAGCATTGTCTAGTGTAGCATTTTCCGAAGCGGGCATTTATCAGTAGTGGCCCTGAGAAGACGCTGAGTGCCGATGACCCAGAGCTCAACACGTGGGTCTGTGTGGTCGTGTGTTCATTCCGAGCGCACCGACGAAACGTCTGCTCATGGGCCTTAACTATATTTAGAAGGCAGATGTGGTAGGCAGCGTTCTAGGTTAGTCTCAAGTTGTGTTTTTGTTTTGTTTCGTTTTTAGACTCAAAGGCGCACTTTTGGCTGGAAATGGTTTTTAGCTGGGCTGTGGCCGAATAGGGCACAGCGCTCTCCCGCCCCGACTCCGGGTCAGCGGTACAGAGAGAGGTGAACAGCCCCGCGTGCGATTGCTTTCACAGGCTTCTGATGTGAGGCAAGAACGTGAAAACTAAGCTGACCTGGGCAAAAGGCTAAAATGCTACACATGCTGAGTTGTTCTTATTTGCACTTCTAAGCCCAGCTTCTTAGGGTGTGTCATGAAGTTCTGAGCCTTCCCAAGCCAGGGTGTCTAAGACACGAAGCGTGCCTGGCACGTTCCCACTTCCAGAATCAGACGGCAGGCAGGGCCCTGCCTCTCCCACTGGTTAAAAACTTGGTCCTACTGCGTACCTACTTATTTCTCTTAAGAGACAGAAAAATAGGTAGACTGTAATTGATCATAGTTGTATTCCTATTTCATTTCCAATTTCACGGGAGGCGTTGCCCTAGCCGCAATAAGAGGCTGTTGCCTGCTTTGCTGTCTGAAGCGCTTGGCGTTTGAGTCCTTTTCTGTTCAATCAGCGCCCGTAATTGCTAATTTTTGCTAATTTGTTCAGTCATCTTTGAGCCCAAGTGCCCCACGGTCCTGATTTGGGGAGGCTTCCGGTGGGTCCGTCTACCCACAGCCTGAGCTTTTCGATGACCTGCAGTGGGGGGGGGGTGCGGGGGGGCAGCTCTGTTCACAAGTGTGCGAGAAACTCCGGTACGTGGAACAGTAATAGCTCTGTGCACACCTCATGGAGGTGTAAATTCAGGGCTGTCACAATCACCAGCAGCATTTACAGAAAGTATAAACTTCCCATTACCGGAAGGTATGCCTTTAATTCTGAAATGTTAGGCAACAGCTTAAAGCATCTATACTCTGTAATTTTCTACTGAGAACGTGTACATTATACAGTAAAACTCCACACATCCTCTAACTAAGAAAAACATGAAACTCTTAAATACAATTTGGCCTTAAATAGAATGTGGCCCTTGGTCCTTGCGGTGCCGTGCCTGTTAGTATGGGGCCCGGTTTTGCTGCCCCCTCGCTGCTGGCTGAGCCCAGAGAAAGGCCTTTCTGTCTCCCTGCACACTGGAGTCTGTGTAGACAGACTCATTCTCCCGGGTGTTTCTCCCCAGCTCCGCTAGTCTGCACCACACCAGGGCTCCATGCGGCCCCAGAGACCATGAGACCATGTGTATCAGCCCGTAGTTGGACAGGTTCAAGGACATGGACACGTCCATCCCTTCCAGCTTGCCCGCACTTGAAGGTCGCCCCACGGAGCACGGAGTCTCCTCCCCTCAACCGTGGCCTCACAACCCAGCCGTCTTTACCGTTGGGCGCTGCCCCCTCGCTGCTGGCTGAGCAGAGGGACGGAGGGTCTGGGAAACGCTCTCCCGTTGGGGGGAGGGGGGTGGGGGCTGTGATCAGATAAAGGTCCCGAGGCCATTTAGAGGTCCTGACCATCATCCTTGTTTGGTTTCATCTGCCCCGAGCTCTCCGTGCAGCTTTCCCTCCGCCACTCAGGGCCCGGGAGGCTGCCTGCCAGGGCCGGAAACTGCTGTGTCGCCCCCGGTTCTGAATGCTTCCAGGCGCCTCGGAACAGCGGGCTTATAAACAGTGGGCAACAGCTGTAGGAACGGGCGGTGGCCTAGTCCAAGCAGGGGAGGTTGGGGAAGAGATCGCATGGCAGCAGGCAGACCGGCTTCTCGGGAAGGGGACGGGAGTGGCCGCAGGCTCCGGGGTGTGTGCGGCTAAGCGAGAGCACCTGCCGTGGCCTGTGCAGAGTGGTGAGCGCCATGGTTTGGGCCGCGCGGTTGCAGGGATGCCCATGGGAGCAGGGCTGTGGGAGGCACAGCGGGTGGTAAAGGTTAGTAGAGTTTGCCACTGGTCAAAAGTGCGTATTTTCCCCAAAGCTGTCCCAGGAAAGAGACCCAAGTTCTCTGTCCAATTTTGTAAAATAATTTGTGGCATCGCTCAGGATGAACACTCGGGCTATACCGGAAAGAGTCCGGGGCCCTTCAAGCTCTGTAAACCCCACATTCATTCCTGGGCCTGTCACAGATTCTGCACTCCGTTGGCAGAGGCCCCTCGAGGTTTAGGAATAAACAAAGCGAGGGGCTATCTTGAGGTTTCTATCTGGGGATTGGAGACCGGAGTTCTCCCTCACCACTAGATGTGAGTTTTTATTTTGAGGGTAGTTGTAGCTGAATAGAGTCGATGCTCCTCTTCCGTACTTCTTCCCATGTGAGGTCTCCATGAAAGAGTGGGGAGTCTTTGGGAGCTGGGGACAGGCTGGTGGAGGCACTTCCAGAAACCCTCAGAGTGTGCGCCCCAGCTCACATCTCCCTGGATGGGAGCCTGATGGCCCCATCGGTAGCATCTGTGCTATAGACTGAAGCTGCTGTCCCCCACGGTCATGGGGTCATGGGGCAGGAGCGTGGAGCCCCCGTGAATGGATCGGTGCCCTTGTAGGAGAGCCCACAGACAGCTCCCTGGCCCCCTCCCCTGTGTGAGGACGCAGTGAAGCAGGGCCTCTCCAGTCACCTCCATCTGCCGGCAACTTGATCTTGGACTTCCCAGCCTCCAGAGCCGTGAGATCCAAGTGCCTGTTGTTTACCAGGCCCCCAGCCCGCCGTGTCTGTTACTGCGGCCTGGGGGACTCAGATGGCCCAAGAGTCCCCTCTTCTTTCTCTTCCCCTTCTGTCCACTTGCCTGATTCTCTCGCTTTGCCTTCACACATCTGTTGACTTTTAGGTTCACCCAGACCAGGTTTTCCCATTTAGTCATTCAACAAACGTTTAATGAGCCCCTATTCTGTGTCTGGCAGGTATTTTTCTAGATGCTGAGGATAGCGCGGGGGAAACAAGCTAGAAAAAAGTCCCTTGCCCTTATTGCTATGCCTTCTCAAAAGTGAGTTAAAACGTGAGGCCGTCCCTGACCCCACCCTCCCCCACCCCCCAGCCTGTTGTGTGCTCGGGCTCGCATCCAGCTCTGTCTGCTAAGCTGTGCAGATTTGGGCCACCTGCATACGTGTGTCTGCTCCCCAGCCGGAAAACATAGGAGCCACGTCTCACTCGTCTTGTATCTCCAGTAGCTACTTTGGGGTCCGACATACGAATAATTTAACAAATATTTTGCAAATAAATGAAAAACAGCTTTAAAGACTTGGCACCTCCTCAGAAACTAAGATTTGATTTACCAAGGGAATCCCCTTCTCCTCCTTCCTGGGCTGTGAGGTGTGGGAAAAATGGAGAAACCTAAAAGCATTTCAGAAAGAACAAGTGAGAGATACCAGCTTGCATCTGAGACGTAGATGCACTAATATGTTTTTATGGAGAAATGGTTTGTGCATCCCGAAGAGTGCCCATGAGACCTGTGCATACATGGCATACTGATAAGGTGAACACCTGTGAAAGCCACCGTCCAAGGAAGAATCTAGAACATTGCAACACGGCCGTATCTACTGTCCTATCACACTCCGCTTCATTTCTACCAGCTGTAAATACTGTTCTGAAATTTGTATTGTTGTGTTCTTGTTTGATTTACTCTCACCTACTTTTTCGAGGTGATGCCAAAGGGTTTCCCAAAGTAGTTTCCCAGCATACATTTCTTCTCGTGCTCTAGGGCTTCCCGTTACCATATACTTCTCTGCCAACACCTAGCGTTGTGTGACTTCTCCACTTCTGTGGACATGAAATTGTATCGTGGGCCTCATTTGCACTTCCCTGATAAGGTCGACATCTTTTCCTAAATTGTTCATCATTTTTGTTTCATTTGTGAAATATCTACTTGTGCCTTTTGCCTAATATTTTTTTTATATAAGTCTTTTCGTTGTTGATCTGTGTAGGGCCTTCTGTATTCCGGGTATCACTGCCATCCTTTGTCCATTCTACATGGAGCATTCAGTTTGTGGTTGGGCTAGCCGCTCCGTGGCACCCAGTACTGGATCCCAGGGGTAGCACCCTAGTTCTGGGTGACCTTATCTCTTAACAGGCTCAGCTTTGCCACCCCCTAATAAATGTTCTCCCCTTCAGTCCCTCATGGCTTCCCCACCCTGCCTCCTAATTCATTCCAATACGTTGTGGCCAATATCAGCTTGCAGATGATCACATGCTATAATGTGACTTCTCTGCCTAACGACCTTTAGCAACTTTCTGGTCACACACCCCAGAAGCTCGTTTCCTAACTGCTGTCTCGGCCCGTCTCTGCTTTCCCTTCAGTGTCTCTGCACTCTCCTCGAATACATGCTCTCATGAACTGCTTGTCTTCCGTGGGTCCATCCTTCCCTCAGTGATTCCTCTCTGTCCTTAGGTCTGAGCTGGGGCATCACCTGATCTCTGAGGTGTTCCTTGACTCCTGTAAGACTGGCTGTGTTCCCGTCCCTTTGAGCCGGTAGCTCTGTGTCCACACTTTACTCTCTGTACTGTGTTGGTCTGTTCCTCATAATGGCCTACCTTGACGTTCATCCTCTCCTGGGAGGGAGTCTGTTTTGTTCAGTGCAGTAGCCACGGAGGCCAGCAGAGCACCTGCCTCTCAGTAGGCGCTCAATAAACGCTTGCTTGTTGAGTAAAGAAATGAGTGACATCCTCCACTTAAATGTGGTGCATGCATATGGCGGCCACCTTCACTGAAATGGTCCGTAGAGCGTTACAGAAGCATTTTAGGGGGCTGGCTTTCAAGTGTAATTGAATCTGTATGTCTAAGGATCGCCATCATGACCTAGTATGGATGTTTAGAGCTGCAGTTTTCCCTCCAAAGTTTAATATCAGAAAAGCATGGTTCTAGGGGCACCTGGGTGGTTCAGTCAGTTAAGCATCTGCCTTCAGCTCAGGTCATGATCTCAGGGTCCTGGGATCAAGCCCCACGTCGGGCTCCCTGCTCAGCAGGGAGGCTGCTTGTCTCCCTCCTCTCTGCCCCCTCCCCCCAGCCTCTCTCTCTCTTTCTCTCTAAAATAAATAAATGATTCTTAAAAAAAAAAAAAGAAAGAAAGCCGTGGTTCTAGTTCCAATATGGTCTTCAACTAAATGATCTTAGCTAGATCAACTAGCTTTTCTGGCATTAATTTCCATCCAAAAAAAAGTGTCCTATATCCTAAAATAAGTTTCTCTTCTGCTCTTCATTGAACATAATGGTTAAGCCACCTGCACATGGTTTTATAACATCATCCTATTTCCTACTTACAACATATTTTTCTCAGGCCCGTGATACTCACAAGACTTTGTATCCCTAGACCTTTCCCCCTCTGTCAAGTTTGATATGATGTAGGTGGATTTGCCTCTGAAAGCGGGAGTCGGGCTCCCAGGTCCCAGGTCAGGGGGTACCATTATTTGGTTCATGACCTTGAGCAGAACCTGTTTCTCAGCACTTCCAGTTTGCCCTTTACTACAGCTAGCCTTAGAGGTGGCATCTGAAGAGCAAGTAAAGTAACGTGCAAAAGCACGATAGAAAAAGTAAAAAAAAAAAAAAAAAAAGAAAGAAACAGCATCAAAAATTCATTGACAGCTTCGTTAGTTTATCTGCTACTTTCGGCGTGTATTCAAGACTGATCGGTTTACTTTGGGGTTTGATAAGGTCCAGTTTGAGTCTTGGTCCTCAACCAGTATCGAGAGATCAGGGACTTGAGTCTGGCATTCATGATCTTCCACTTGATCTCTGTGATATATATCACCTCCTAAAACACTGGATTTCAGTAATTCATGCCACTGGCATATAGATTCTATCTAATGGATTGTTTCCAAATGTGTATATGCCTATAGTTTTTACCTTGGGCCTGGACTTGGGCACACCACAGCCTCGCTCACGTAATTGAGACAATTAATTGCGCCCGCATTGATGCCTCTAAGGTTGATGCTTAATTTTTATTGCTGCTGTACGTATTAGGGATTATGAGCACATCGAGGTGCCTTTTGAAACTGATCATACACTACATTATTCTTATTCCTACCAGTAGTCCTCCCAAGGCTAACCTTTATGCCCATTCTGGGTTGTTTTTTGTTTTGTGTGCTTTTGGAATTTTTAAGACCGCTAAATAAACCATTATCTGAAGAAAATAAGCTTCCTACATGTGACTCAGGATGCATGATGTCGGAGGTGCCCGTGTGCGGCGGTAGGACTAGTAAGTCTCCGTGGCTTACGGCAGGCTCACCGCTTCTCCAAATGGCAGAAATTCTAGTTTGCTGGGTGTGGTTTGTGCTCTCCTTCTACCACTAGTCTTTATTGTTACCTTCTCTTACTTCCTATGGAATGTGAAGACTGTCTTGGTGGATAGGAGGGAGGGATTGCACTTATAACCAATCACACAATATCTACATAAATAAACCCAGTTTATTATAGGAAGCAAGCTGGTGAAGAGGCAGAGATGTCCAGTGCAGGGGGATCTTAAAGCTTTGGGGTGGGCCTTGTCCCTGCCTTCTGCAGTGAATGCAGCTTAACAGTCTGATGACTCTGTCATCGCCTGGGCCCGGTGCACGGCTTCAGAGAGCTCACGAGGACAAGACCGGGATGCAGACCATGCACACCTCATTCTGGGTGGTGCATGTGTGCAAATGGAGATGCGTGCCTTTGTGTGCGTCTGAATACCCGAGTTGTCCTCAGTAGCCAACTGCTCTGGGTAGTGGTACAGCTCTCCAGCATCTTGTCACCCGTTTCAATGGTGAAATGTCAGACCTTGGCAAGGAAGAGAGAGAGCTGCTTCTTTTAGTAGAGCGCTCTTTCCTAGTGCTCATGTGGAGTCACAGCAGAACACGAGAGGGACTGGGGCGGGGGCCGGGGGGCGAGGGGGGCTCTCCCTGCCAGGGGCCGGAAGCTTGGGGAAGAGGAGGTCCTGCAGCAGCTCACCTGTTCCACCCCCTCGACCCCACCGGCCTAGGCGTGTGAATTTCACAGTAGCCAGAATTTTCGGAGCAGACTGGTTTTATTAACCAGAAAGATGAGAGAGTTCTCAGGCCAGGTTGGTATGTCTGCCAACGCTCTCCTGAACCGAAGGCCCCTGGCCCCCAGGATGAAGCCTGCCGTGACAGATGCCATCCCTTGTGCCCGGTGCCTCGGCTCTAACGTGGCTTTGTCTCCTGGCAGGACATTGATGGGCAGGCACTGCTGTTGCTGACTCTCCCCACGGTGCAGGAGTGCATGGAGCTGAAGCTGGGGCCCGCCATCAAGCTGTGCCATCAGATCGAGCGAGTTAAAGTGGCTTTCTACGCCCAGTACGCCAACTGACGCTGCCCTCTCGGGAGTTGACCCAGAGTCGTGTGATGCGGCGTCGTGGGAAGGTTTGGGGACCGACGCTTTATTTCTTGGATGATAAGAGCTGGTACATACACTCTGTAGCAGTGAAAAGCAAGAAGCACGGAGGACCTCCTTCACCCTCCAGCCTGCGTGATAGTACCCCGTTTTCAAGCACACCCAGGGCCACAGCGAGGCTCCTGGAGTGGTGGACGCTGCGGGAAATGGGAGAGCGTCTCTGTACATCCACGTCTCGCCTTTCTCCCTCTGGAAACCAGGCAGGTGAAGGGCTTTCCTCAGCCACGGTCCACTTTGCTTTGATGTCTTTTCTGAATGTGCCCAGGGAGGACACAGGCTGGTGGTTTTGCTCTGGTCATTCCAGACGCTTCTTTCGTGACGACGCCTATGGGGCCGTGGCTGCGTGGCTCAGTTGGATCTTGGTGGCAACTTAGTTCTCAGACACACTTGTTGCAGGATGCGGTTACAAAAGGATGGGCTAGACTTGCATCACCTGTCACAGGTGCCTTTTAGGAGGTGGGGGGCGTGAAGGCAGGCGGCATATTGCAAGGAGACCGTTCTTCCCAAGCGACGGACATCCAGAGCCTGTGGAGCATTCCGTTTGCAGTCTTTTATAGAACTTCACATATTGCTCACTTTCTCATTTAATTGTGACCAGATCAGGGAGTGATTCCTTTAGTCTGTTGGGAAATGCTGAGCTGTGTATTGAAGGAAAAGCTTAATGTCAGAGACGAGTGGGAAGAGGCTTCAGGAAGCTTTTAATAAACCAGCTGTGTCCTCATAGAAGGATCCCGCAGTGAGTCTGTCAGTGAGACTGGCTTTGAGTGCCACTTGGATCAACCTGGCCCTGGGACGTCCGACGGGAAGCAGGGCAGCCACCTGGCTCGGCCCTGCTCTTCTGCTGGTCCGGCTGACGGCCCCCTGTGATCCTGGATGACCACATCACTCTGGAGCCTCTCGTCCGCCTCCTGCTAAGGGAAGGGTCTCAATCCGCCAACGTTGAGACACCGTAGGTGAGAAAGAATCACATCAGCAGTGTTTACTGTTTCCGGCAGCCCACTCTGGCTTGGAGTGTGCCGAAGACATTTCTTGGGCAGTTTTCATTAAATCCATGAAGTCACCTGTAGAGAGATCTGGGACTCTTGAGCATTGGCTGGGTTTTTTTTTGTATCAAGCACTTCATCTGCGTATGCCTGTGAGGGACCCAGTGTGCTCACTCCAACCCGAATGGATGGCCCTCCTCCGTTGGGAGGCGTCCAAATGCCTTTCGACACGTGTGCAAGGAAACCAGACCTTGAGAGAGTCTGGACGTGGACACGGAGGGGAGCACGGCCTTCTGCTGCTCTTGTGCCATAATTACCTTGATCTTTTCTCCTTGATCAGTATCCACTGCTGGCGGGACATCATGGGGTGGGCTGCTGAGCTGTCCTGTTTCTGCATACATTGTAAAGCACGATTGATTATCTGCCAGATTTTGCCAAGTTTGATGACCAACGCTAACCTTCATTCACAGTTTGTCCCTGTTAACAGATGCAAATGGAAAACCGATTTTGCCAGGTGAGTTTTTCCTTTCCACCCTAGCTGACTTCTCCCACCAAGTTTGAAACGTTTGGCAAGTGGGTTTGCCTGGGGACCTGTTCTGGAAGGACCAGCGTCCCACACCGGAAGTGCCCGTGGTGACTCGTGCTTGGCTCGCAGTCGGGGCTTCTGTGTCCCACGCTGAGGGGTCCGCCGCCTCCCGGGTTCCCACTCCTGCCTGCCTTCTCAGCCACATGCTTCTAGCCTTACACACTCAGCCTTGTGGAGTCGATTGGAAAGGGTATCCATTTCAAGATCTTTGGCATTTTCCCTGCGCTGACTCACTCGCGATCCTTCGCTGTGGCCTTTTCAAGCTGAGCTATTCCTGTCGCATCTGAAACCGGAGCGAGGGGGTGTGATGGCTGCAACGTAATGTTGTACTTTCAGAACGGATGTCCCCTCCTCGTGCCCTTTCAAGGAAAGGCGCGGGGGAGGAGGTGCTACATGGGATGAGGCAGATCTTGCAGGCGTCCCTGGAGCTGGAAGGCCTCCCCTTGGCAGCCCGGGCAAGACACGGCCACCGTTGCTGGGGAAGCTTCCTGCTTCCGTGTGCCCGACACCTCCTTGTCCTCAGTCCCTCTCTGTGCGGCGATCTGTCACTTCACCCACGTCCACGTAATGGTGCGTGGTCAGCAAGACGTGGCCGGGGCCAGAGGCAGAAGGCCCGGCTCCGGGGTAACCATCACGAAGGTCCTGTATGTGTCCCCTCCTGGCCCTCCCAAGAGCCAAGAAACCTTTTAGGGCCAAGAAGATGCTTTTGCTGTGAGTGTCGCCACCGTCCTCCTGAACTTGGATTCTTTGGGGGATTCCCACTGGTGGGTGTACTTCCTGTGGGTAGCAAGTTGGCAACGGAATGGTGAGGTGGTGTTCGTTCCTCTGTAGGATTCACCTCACGTCAGCTTCTGTCTTATCAGTAGGGCCAGTTTCCAAGGCACATTTTACCGTGTTGTTACTGTGTCTCTTAAGGCAGGAAATGCTGATTTTACACCTCTACCCACCCACCCCCCCCAGGACCACCACAGCCCCAGCCAAACGCTTCTTGGTTGAAATGCCAGCAAGTGACGCCTCTCCCCCACTTCTCTGTCCCCAGACGCTTCAGTCTCTGCTCTGTCTCTATGATAATACTTCGGGACCAAAGTCCTGTCCTCTGTGTAGCCGGGTCCTGCGTACACCATGCCGCTCTTTACCTCCTGTAGCTGGTCGAGAAGCGTGTCTTCCTCTCCTGCCCGAGCGGACACTTGGCGTTCTGTACAGTGTGTATAACTTGAGAAGCAGAAATGCTGCCTCGTCTTTAAGGCTGACAGTCACGACGCAATCCCCTCCGGAAACTAAGGGAGCTGGTTCGGCCCCTGCCTTCTTGACTGCGTCTGTATTGTGTTGGGAAACTATCCTACCCACAACAATATAAACCTAAAAAGAGCAGGGTACGGCTGGCATTGCAAACGAACTTCTTTGCTTTTCCAAAAAAAAAAAAAAGAAAAAAAAAAAATGGAAACCAGTTTCCTTCAAGTTGCGTCATCCAGAGAACTCATCCATCGCTTTTAAAATTAGGTTCATTTGATCAAAGTTTGACTCACACACAGTGTTTGGGCTGTGCAGCGATTAGGTTGCTTTACCTTATTTGATCATATTTGAAAGCGTATTTCCTGTGTTTGCTTTGATTGGTTCCTCGGTACATTAAAATGACTCAAACCTTTGACCCTGCCCCCTCTGACCCTTGCTATAATCTCTGGAAAGTTGATTTGGATCAGTCTTTGAAGCTTGGTCTGAGTGTCCTGACTCGTCTCTTAGAATGCTGAGTGTTGTATCAAGCAAGTTCTGAGATTTGCCTTTTATCTTAGACCAGACACCTCTCTAGGAGCTGTTCTCCCTTCGTTTTGCAAGCACTAGGGGTTTTTGTAACTTCTTACGTAGAACACCCATTTATGTTTATTTCTGTATATAGAACTATAAAAACTGTATCGTTGAAATCTTTGTTGTGGTTTGAGCACCATTGTTGCTTTTTGGTTAAGGTGGTGAATCTAGGATCCAAGTATTCGATTCTGTCTTTAGAAAGCTGTGATCACGTGTGCAATTATTTCTGAAGGAAAAGATAGTAAGTTTAGGTCTCTGTAGTTTTTAAGGAAGCAATCGTTGAAGAGATAGACATACTGCCCGTTGTGTTCTGGTGCAATAACAAATAGCAAGGAGAAGCTCTGTCTTCAACTATTACAATGTAATGATTCTCTTACTCGTTTCCTGTTCTTTTCTGTTCAAGAGTTTTCTGGAAATGGCTTTCGTCCCTTTAACTTGGTTGAATATTTCAGTTGGTTCTCATAGCTTTCATCACTAGAGTTGGTTTACAAGTATCCCAAAACACGAATGCGATAAAATCAAATTGTGCTAGTTTTGACCCCCTGAATTTACCTAAAATTTGTAATTGCTGACACATGGTGCTGCTTTGGGTTTTGGTTAAAAGCATCTCTAGTTCAGGTGGTAAGAACTAACCCAAACAATTTCCTCAGCGGTGGTCTTTCCATCTTCCTGGTTGGTTTTAAATGCTGAGGATTCCGTACCAGCGAACATGTCAATCTTGTCATGCAGCGAAGCCAGAGTGGTGCTCCCATGGGCCTGGCGGATACCCTGAAGAAAAAGTAAAGTTCTGGGACCAGGGTTTGCTGAAAATCAGCTTATGATGGGAAATTGGAGATAATTTTTTTTTTAATGACAGAAGAAAGAAATCATCTCATTTGTTGTTCACGATGGGAGCTAGCATGATATCCAGAAGCATAAACTGTCCCTAGTCGTGAATGTCAGAAGCCCTTTTACTGTTTTGCATTCCAGTTTGAGTAGTTTGTATTGAGATCTGATTCATATCTTGTGTACATTTCGGTGTGTAAAAGGAAAAATTCGTGTTCTTACTTTTGGAATTTGCAGGACAAAGGGCATGTTGTTGGTTTGCTGGAAGATTGTATTCTGTATATATGTTTTCATGTAAATAAATGAAAATCTATATCAGAGTTATATTTTAATTTTTATTCTAAATGAAAAGAAACCCTTTTTACTTGAAAAAATTGTAAGCCACATTGTTAATAAAGTAAAAATGAGTTCTATGGTGGTGTGTGTGTCTTTCTATGTAAGGTCACTAAATACTATCTTTAGGGTTTGCGTTTTGTTATGTTTGTCTTTTCCTGCTACGCACTAAAACGTGTGTTTGTAGGGTTTTAATAACCATGGTTCTGAAAGTCCCGTGCGATCTTTCAGGGTTACCCGGTAGCTTTGGCACTTTTTATTCAAGGCACTTGAGTTTATTCTTTTTATTGAAACATTACAGTGTATCCTACACAATCGCCTCTAGGCTTTCCCATGGTCAGTGATTGGGTTCTTCTGTGATTGCCTGCTGCCTCAGGACGAAGACAACTTTAAGTCCCCCCGTCACTCCACACTCAGCGTTGCTGAGGGGCGGAGCCAAGGCCAAGGGAACGAGCATTCAGGGGCAGATGGTGGAGGAACATCCCTTTCTTCCGACCCTGGCCCACCTTAATCATCCAACTTCTCTTAAAGTAGATTATGTTTGCCCCTACTGAGAAGCAGGTTCTGTATATAGACATATTTGTTGTGTTCTGTTTTGAATTATGAAAGAAAGCTTTTTCCATCAGTCCATCTTTACTACCAAAAACAAAGCCTATGACGGTAGACAAAAGTGGGAAGCACATCGTTCATTTTCCCCAAATATACTAGAAACAAAAGTCAAAGGTTATAGGGCTGAGTAAATAAGATTATTATATTTCTATTTGTGCTTGAAGATCCTTGATGACAAAGAAATGGAGACTGGATATATAATAAGATAAAGTGGAAGCTGAACACTTTTCCGGACCTTTCAATTGAATGAATTAAAGCCAAAAAAAAGACACAATCCCTTCCATCTCTCTCCGTCTTGCCACCAAGACCCTATTTTTAATGCTTCTGCTCTCTGGTGAGACTGTTGTCAATTTTCAGGTCACTAGAAACCCATTCCCCTTTGTTCTGGCATCTGGTGCTGCTACTCTCTTTATTTCAAGGCCGTGGGACAGTGCCACGCTTCCTGGAGGTTCAAGGACCACATAAGAAATGCTGTTTACACGGACATAACCTTGAGTGGCTCCCGTGTGAAGACCGGACGTTTCATCAGCGAGGTGAAAATACTACGTCAGGGTACTAGCTGGGCCACAGTGGTTTTCTAGGGAAGAACTTTCTCAGGAGGCTTTGTGATGTCAGCCCACACTGGAGTAGCTCCTCTGTGCTGTTGAGGCTCCTGTTTGGAGGACTCACGCGGACGAAAGCTCTCCTTGCGCTTTTCTGAAGTCCCATCAGCGCTCGATTCGCATGCCCGCCATGCCTTCCCACCCAACCTCACGGTTCGTGTTCTAATAGTCGTTGCCATCTTTTGCTTCTAAGTTGTTGGAATGGCAGACGTGCAACAATTAGGTGTGCATTATGGAGAGAGAGTGAGACCGGGGTGGAGACGGACGGCATCGGCTTGGAGAAGGACTTTCGTACTTTTCAAACGGTCCTGGGTTGAAACACTGGTTGTACTGCTTGCCATGTATGTAACACAAAACCTCAAAGGTAGGTGGTAATACATCCATACCCGCTTGACAGGAGGATTAAAGATACTGTGTGGCACTAAGCCAAGAGTCTAGCACAGAGAGGGTGAACCCAATCCCTCGATTTACTGGGCACATCAACTCCTGGGCCCTTGACCGCTCGCTGGAACGTCTGGGCGGCCACAACTATTGTGTCCATCGTGCCCACCGCAGGGGGGAGCCTCAGGTACCCAGGCCTGACCCAGTCACACCCTGGAGAGCTGGGTCCCCTGCTCCACCCCTGAATTCTGAGGAAGAACACACCATGCGGTGCAGGATCTGCACCTTCTTTTCAGAAGGGTGGTGACAGCCCACAGGCAGGGGAGTGAGGGTCCTGAGGGTCCTCGAGCTCCAGCTTGGGTCAGTGCAGGAGGGGGAGAGTGCTAGCAGGAAAATGGGAGTTCTGGGTGGCCTGTCCAGAGAGACTCCCTTTGTTTTTGTAAGCAGAGGCCAACCCTGTAACACACCACCTTGTATTTGCTGTCCTTCCTTCCCTGATTGCATTTCCACTTGCCCTCCGTTCCGTTGCCGTGTAATTTTATCCCACAATCAAATACTAGCATATAAGCTTTGCCTCAGACTGTGTTATCTTTGGAACCCCAAATTAGCCAGTTGGTGCCAGAAGCTTTCCAGAAAACAGAGCTTCCAGATGGGATTGGGGAATCCGACTGCCACCCATCTGAAAGCCATGGGACCCTCTTGCTCTTCAGGAGCAGGTAACCAATCCCAGCAGTATGCTCAGCATCCCTAGAGCTCCTGCGTGCAGCTGACTAGGATGAACGGGAGGCAGGCAAGGCTTCTACCTTGGGCAGGGAGCCGGGACGAGGATATCCGTGAACACTGTACGTGGGGGGCTGGCTTGGCAGCGCTGGCCTTGGAAACAGGAAGTGGCAGGCAGCCTTAGGAAAGCAAATTACCAGCTTGGGTGCATCGAAGGCAACTTTCAGAGATATTCTTATCTAAATCAGCCACAGGGAAGACTCGCTGAAAAATCAGGCCCAGGATCTGATGAGGAGGATGGTGGAGCTGCAGAAGATGTGAAGCGTGAGACCTCGACAGGCTTCCTTCTGCAATGTCAGATGGCGATTTTTCCTCATAGTGACAGAGTGAGCCTCTGAAATGTGGGATGGGGTCACAGAGTACATAAGCCAAGAACCTTCCATAGCCCTGTCTCCTCCTGCCTGGCCGGCCTTCCCCTCGCCTGAGGACAGGATGCGAAATGACCACGTTCTCACGATGTGTATCACGATTTCCCTGCCCCGTCGTTGCTTCCACGATAACGGGACAGGTCTCCGGATGGCCCACACTGGGAATTATCACCCCTGATCCTGGAAGGACAGTCCACACACGGCAGGAATTACAGGATGCGGCTAATATGCTGGCAGGAGCCGGGGAGCTTATGTGGGAGCCGATGAGGACGTTAGACCTAGCCCTGGACACGAGACTGGATGTGGGGCATTTGCCTGGGACTTGGGATTTAATCTTCTTATAAGGACAATTTGGAGCCAGTCTTAATGATTCCTGGGTAGGGTTCCCAGAGGTTTTCCTACAGTAAACAAGATGGAAATTCCAGAACGTCCTCTTCATTGTACTGAGGAAGAAGCCCGAAGGCTGGAAATAGGATGGGTAGACTCTGTAAACCCGGGCTCAGCTGATGCTCCTGCTTTTTTAGAATAGAGTTTGCAGGGGCGCCTGGGTGGGTGGCTCAGTCGTTAAGCGTCTGCCTTCAGCTCAGGTCATGATCCCAGGGTCCTGGGATCGAGCCCCGCATCAGGCTCCCTGCTCGGCAGGAAGCCTGCTTCTCCCTCTCCCACTCCCCCTGCTTGTGTTCCTTCTCTCTCTGTCAAATTAAAAAAAAAAAAAAGCAAATTAAAAAAATCCCATCTGCAGGGACATTGAACCTACACTTTCCGTCTTGGGAAAAGATGAGGGCATCTTATTCTGAGCATATGAGAGCTGGTTGTCACGGGAGAGTGCAGATGATGGCGCAACAGATGCGTTGTTGGGGGTTGGGCCCAGGCATGCACCTCCCTGGATGTGCTTGGCGTCCACGGCCTCCCGGGCCTGCACCTCCTTCATGGACGGCCCAGCCGCTGCACCTGGAGCTCCAGCCCCACACCACCTGCCATCTTGCCTGCTCCCTGTCCCTGGAGGGCCGGCCCGGCACACTCTCCCAAACCACCATGCGGGCAGCCACACACATTCTGGCCCCCCCGAGCCCAGGGTGCCAGACCCATCAAAGCTTCCACTCCTTCGGTCTCTGCACCCAGGTGAAGCACTGGGCACTGTGGTCTGTGGCTTCTACCCATGGTGGTAGAACCGGAATCCGGAACTTGGAGCTGGAAAATGCTGGGGGTTCGTGTCGCGTGGGCAGACCTCGATCAGTGAAAGGCAGCAGGTAAATTCCTCTGCTGTCCTCCCCCAGATCACCTTCCCCCACTGTGGCGGTCTGTACGTCTGTCCAGAGACATCCCGCACGTCTGAACGACCACTCGTGCTTTCTCGTGAAATCACGGCCGGCGATCTAATGCACTACTCTTCGAGTTTGCGTCTTGCCCCCCCTTCCACGCCTTCCTTCCCTCAGCTGGGAACCTGCTGGTAAAGCTGTGGCTTCTAAGCTCATCTCCAGGATCTGCTTTCTGAGGATCGAGCCCGAGACAGGAGGCAGCTATCGTTACGCAGATGCATTGTACAAATAATAATGGTTAAATATCCTGGCGTGATCCAGCCATCATCGGGAGCCTGAGAAACTTACGAGCCTCCTGTCACTGAGCCTGATCGCCGTGATATGAAGCCTTTCTGAATTGCTTTAAGACATGGGTTGGAAGTTCACATTAAAACTGTTCTTCCTGGTTATTAAAGTAATGGGTGTGCATTATAGAAAATTTGGAAAGGGCCGTCATCCAAGCTCCTGTTCTCTAACCAGGTCCAATTACCACTCTCCCATATTTCCATGTATATTTATAACGCAATGTTGAAATCCAGTTTATGCCATTTAAAAATTGTTCACCAATTTATTTTGTAATTGCGTTCTCTGGGATGGAGGTAATATTTTTAGCTATCTAATATTTTTTAATGTTCCAATACATTTTTAAGGAATTCAGTGTAACAGATGTTTGTGTACCACCCACCCAGCTTCCAGAAGTATTAATGTTTTGCCGTATTTGCTTCAGATTTATGTGTCTTACAGACTCTTACAGGTAGAGTCAAAACCCCTTTTATCTCCACCCCAATTGTTTCCCTCCCTCCTATCCCAGAGGTAACCACAATTCCAACTTTTCCAATTGTAGGCAGGATTTTTACAGTAATACTTCATTTGTATATAAGCATGATAATGTACACCTCTGCTTTATGGGGTTTCAATATTTTCGTGAGTGTTATGCTCCTCGTGTCATAATGCAATTTACTCTTTTTCCTCAATATTATGTCTGTGAGATTTATGCATGTTAATATTTTTCTAATTCATTTATTTTCACTGCTGCGTAAATTCCATTGAATGTATGATTTCCTTCTCCATTCTCCTACTCTTGGACCATTATGTTCTGCTTTTCTGCTATTTCGAAGAATGCTGCCATGAACATTTTTGTACGGTTCTTACTGTGCACACGGGCAGTGCTGTCCCCAAAGGCTGTCTCCAAAGGTGGAATTGCTGGTCGTGGACCATGCCTCCTTGCATCTATGCTGGGTATTGCCAGTGGTGTCCCAAGAGGTGTGTCCAGTTTGCACCCCTGCCAGGAGTGTGGGAGCTGTCTCTGCTCCACACCCTTGCCCGTCCTTGGCAGAGTTTTTCATTATTGCTGATCCGAGGAGTGGAGAAGCGGCAACTCCAGATCATTTCAATGCGCATTTCTGTAATTCCTGGCGAAGTTTAGCGTCTTTGCATGTGCTCGCTGGCCATTTGTGTTTTCCCTCTTGTGAATTGCCCGCTCACAGCCTGTACACATTCTCATTCTCCCTCCCTCCCTCCCCCACTTCTTTCTCTCTGATTTATGAGTCTTTTCTAAAATAGCTTCTTGACATGAATCCCCTATCAATTGCCTGCATTGTAAATCCATTTCTCCACTTTGTTTTGGTCCTGTCAACTTTACTCTGTCCTTTGTAGTTCAGAGGTTACTTGTTTTAATGTACTTCAACATACCATTCTTTTCCTTTCCGATTCTTGCTTTTATCCTCTTGTTTAAGAAACGTTTTTCTACTCCAAAGACATTCAGATGATCTCTTTTATTTTCTTTTAGATGTTAGTAAGTTTTACTTTTTCCAACCCCCTCCAGACTATTTTGGGGGGGTTTGGTACTCCCCGTGTTATCCAAAGTGGTGATCCCAGTTCACACTCCTGCCATATGAGCGTCATGCCTCTTCACACCCTCATCAGGACTTGGCGGCGTTTATAATTATTGCTGGTCTGAGGAGTGTGGAAACCATCTGGTCAGGGAGGGAGGAAGACAGGTAAATTGCCTTGCTCTAACTGCCGGGGAATTTCTCCTTTTTCCACTGACTCGCCATTCTACCTGCATCACGTTCTGAGCTTACGTATATGTGTGGGTCTGTGTGTGGCCCCAGCATTCTGTTTCATTGGTCTGTTTGTCTGTCCCTATGTCATTACCACACAAGTATTATGGCTTTATAATAATCCTCGATACTCAGGGAAACCTCTTCTTATTGAAAGCTGTCTTGGCCAGTTTTAGTCGTGTTCTTCATCATGAATCTCAGACTCAACTTGATGAATTCCATAGAATACTTTGGGATATTGGGTGTAATTATATTAAATTTATGGGAACATTTGGAGAGCATCTACTTCTTTTATCCTGTTGAATCTTTCTGTCCAGAAGATGGTACAATTATTCATTTACTCATGTCTTTTTTAAGTCTTTCAGTAAGGTCATGGTGTCATTCTCCATAAAACCGTCGTGACTACAAGTCTCTTCATTATTTAAAAAAAAAAAAAATCTTCAAAGCAGCGGGTACTATGAGAGCATGTTCTGAGGATGAAACTGAATTTTGCGTTATTTGAGCTATTTAGAAATGAGATTTTTGCCCATATGAAAATTCATATGAACATGGGGTTCACTGAAGTTACAACTCCCAAAATGCTCAGCTAGTTGACATTTCTAAATGTCTCTTTTGCATAGTTTAAGTCTTAGTCAAACCTCAGTTTTCTACAAACGGTTTGAAAAAACTGCTTTGCATGTTATCCCGTCCGACTTGTCAGAAACCCCTGTAGCCAAGAGGCGTGACATTGGAGTGTTGGAAAGGTGAGAATGGTCTGTCTTGTTCTACACTCCACACTGATACTGCTTACCTACCACAATTTGAGCAAAGTGGTCCATTCTCTCCCCTCTGTTGGCATGAACGATTAACTGTTGACACTTGAAATATAGACTTTTGTGCTGTGTGCCATTTACTCACTGACCCACCTGAAATAGGGCAGCCTTAATATGTAAATGAGCTGATTGATGCTGTACCAATAATCCCTATGAATGAACTACAGTGGAGACATTTGATGAGACGCTTAGGCTTATGTGAAGCTAATCATTCTGATAAGAAACCTAAGAGGACATTAACGCATAGAATAAAAATGCTTCAGACCGATGAAGCAGATGCATGGTGCCAAGTGGATTAGGGAACAGAATAGCACTGTGCTGGCTGCTCGTAAACAGCCAGAAGCCACCTAGGAAGGAGATAAAGCATTCGCAGGAATCACTGTCGAGAACAGAGCAGATGTGTGTACAAGCGGGTTTGGGCTGAAACTTCGAAGAGAGGTGATGTTTACGTTGCTTTTCAGATCCCTGGACAAAATCCCAGCCCTGGTTACTGGCCTTAAAGTGCAATGGGAAGCTCAGATGCCTCCAGGGCTCAGCCAGGAACCAGAAATGGGTGCAGGGAGCTGGTGGGCGCTGCGGGAAGCTGGAGGGGACACACCTGTCTACGAAGAGGCCTGTCAGTAAGTCTGTGGCCAACTGTTAACCTTGTCTTCTCATTTTCCAAGGGCAACTAGAAGAAATCCAGATATTTATGTGAAATTTCCAAACTGTCTGATGCTGGCAAGAAATTCTAACACTTGAAGGATGATGATGGCTAAAGAAAGTGTCCCCAGTTAGATCACAAGCCCCCAGAGCAGGATCTCTGCCTTGCCCAAGCCTGCAAAGTCCTTAACCCAGACGTAGCCACCTGGGAGCTACATTCCGTAGTAAATATGAGGCATTTACCTAGGAGATTGATTATCACTTTTTTCAAGCGACTGAAATTTTGATCTCTTCTGACAGTAGTTAAAACACATCAGAATTCATCCTTGCTCAGTTAAAGGCTTACTTATAACTGTCAAAGTCAAAATGAGAGTCCTCTTAGGATCATTTTACTGTGCAAGGATGTCTGTGTGTATGCGTTTTTGCTTTGGGGGCAGGGGTCCTGGCTCAGGTGGGGTCCATTCCAATCCAAGAGAAAGAAGAGGCTGGCCCTCCAGAGTTGTTCTGCTCCAGTTGGATGACCCAAGTCAGGTAAATTAACCTGTAGACTTTCCCGTTGCTTCACCTGTAAGATGGGAATAGGGATGCCATGATGATTCACACCTCTGGTGTGCTAGACTCTGTGCTTGGAGCTACGTAAATTACTCGACTTATGCCTTACAGTTCATGAAGACTCAGGCATTAGTAGATGCCATTTATATACAAGAAAAGTAAGGCTCAAAGATTAAATCATTCACTTTCAGAGGACAGACCTGGGATTTGGATCCTCTACCAGATGAATGTGTGAATTCACTTGGAACAAAATCTAAGGTGCACTTCAAAATTATATTATGGGCCAGCTTCTTCAAAGGGGCCAATAGGTACATGGCTGTAAGTTAGAGATGGGATTCACTTATTAATTGAGCATCTACTATGTATTAGGTGTCCTGCGAGAAATAGAATAGAGTAATACTTGGGTCTCCTGTTCAAGGGATAGACAATCAGAGGAAGTTGGAGTACATAATGAGCTTTAGAGATCCTTGCTTTGGATCAGATCTTTGGAGAATTCTGATAGAAACTTGAAGGCTCCAGCATTCCTTGGGTAGTGTAATTGCATAAGTTGTTTATTCTCTTACCTCCTGAATGTTTTCCTTGTGTTTTGAAATGTTGGCCTGGCAGCCTGGATGACAGCATCTGGTAATAAGTTGTAAAAACATGGCATTGTTGTGGCTCTAAGTTTTAAAATAGCAAATAATGTAGTTCTGAATGGTTCCTATTCCAAAGGAAAAAATGTGCATATTTTAAGGCCAAAGGACAAGAAAAAGTTTATATTACATTTTCTTATAAAGTATATAGAGCCACATTCACTCATTCAATTAGGATATGTATCGTACTGTGGCAGCACCATAAGTAACAAGATGCCTACAATACACACACTCAGATTCTGAGACTGTCTAGTGGGAGGTGAACATGGTGGGGGGCGGGGGGCGCTACAGAGCTGTGGTTAAGAGTGTCTCAGGAGTCAGGCTGTCTCGATGTGAATCCCTATTCTGTAATTTGGGTAACTTTACATCTGTGTGCCCTTGCTTCATTATCTGCAAACTTGGGACAATAGCGTCTAGATCATTCGGTTGTTGTAAAGAGTAAACCGGATAACCCACCATTAGAAATAGGCCCTCAGAAATGCACTGTTATGGACGTCAGTATATACCAAATGTTCGTAGAAGCATTGTTTGTAATAGCCCTCATTAACCCAAACGCCCACCATTAGTAAAATGGATAAATCAGTTGACCACAGAACAATAAAAATGGATAGTCTCTGGCTGTATGCAAAAGCATGAATAAATATTTAAAAAACAGTAGCTAGTGAAAGAAGCCACATTCAACAAAGCAGGTGCTTGATCAGTCTGCTCCTATAAATATTCAAAAACAGGCACAATTATGAAAATTCAACCAAATATTTTTATGGATACATAATTAAGGGCACAACTACAAGGTAGAGCAAGGGAGTCGATACTGTAAATCAGTCTATGTTGATCAGGAAGGAGCAGAAGTTACCCGGATGTGGAGAATGGAGTAGCCAAGAGCTGCTGGGGAGGTTTCTAGGCATTTGGATGGGATGGGTGTCTGCATTCCCTTGAGAGAAGGAAGAGCCTCACCAAGGTGTGGAGAAGAGCAAGGACATGGGGAACTTGCAGAGGGATGGCTGTAGGGGGAAGATGGGTTACAGATTAGAAGTGACACAGACTTCTGGAAGGTAGAGAAGGGGTCTTATGCTCCCAGATGCTTTCCTCCAGCCCAGGACACACTTCTTTGTCTTTTTGAGCCTGGTTGGTGAGCTCTTTCAGGGTGAGTTAGGACTCTGTGACGACATTGGCCTCACTTCCAAGGTGTGGCCTGCTCTGTGGTCTCCACTGAATGCTCCACATTTGTGAAGAGGCCTCTCCACTCTGGTTGCTAGAAGCTTGAACAGATCCACACACAGGCAGAGAATGGAATCAATCAAAGACTCCAGGGGATTCTCTGCAGATTTCTGGAAGCTTCTCTGCATGGCTCCCTGCTCTGTTATGCTGCTCCATAAATCCTAGCCTTCTAGGTCTCCCTGGCCTCTGACCTCTGGACTCTCCATGTAGGTCATAGTTTGAGTATGAGTCCTTTCTTTGGGGGAAGGAACAACCATCCCAGTTTGCCTGGGAGGGAGGGGTATCTGGAGGCACAAGGTTTTCAGGTGCTAGAACCAAGGAGGTCCTGGGCAGACCGGGACCCCTGGCTACTGGGAGTCAGTCTGGAAGGTGCTTCCGATGGAAAGTGCATGTGATCACAGGGATGGCTTCATTTTCTGTGATTCCTACTTCTGAAAATAATTGTTTCCTGTGTGTTATGTTCTAATGGCTGATGGTGGGAGGCTGAGTCAATATCCTGTTCCTCCCTCATCGCTGGAAGGGGAAGTTAATTTTTTTTTCCATTGTGAATCTAATTTTTTCTTCTACAAATAAGGATACTGAACTGAATCCCGAACCATTGCGAGGATTAAGAGATCATATGTACAGATGTTTAAAACTAATAAAATGTTATCTAAACGCCTGTGTTTTTATTTACTGGGATACTACATCCATTTTCATACTTACAACACCTTTACTTATCCCTGTAGATATTAAGCCAAAGTAAATCCAAGAAGAATTAAAGATTGGAACATTAAAGTAATTAAAGTCACCAAAATGGGAGAATATTGTCATGAAGGGTAGTGTTTAGAGAACACCAAAAGAGAATAAAATAACAAGTGTGATTTTGACAGACACAATAAGCAAAGTTTTAGAAAAGCATTTGTAGTATTATGACAAAAGGTTAATATTATTGATAATTAAATAGTTCCTAAGAAATAAATTCAAAGTGTAGACTCTCCAAAGAGAAAGAAATTGGAGAACACTGTGGCCAACACGTCTTGGAGAAAACCGACTTGAGATGAAGACTTGGAGTAGTCACACCTGCTGGTGTGATTAGAGTTCATTGTCATTTGCATTAATTAATGAACATGTTCGTGTTTGCTGCTGGGATTTTTTTCCCTGCCCCTTTCCTTATGCAGATCTGATCATCAATATGCAAGTTTCTTTTCTCAATACAAGCAATCCCTCTGGGGCCATCTTGCCAAGAGAGGACCGACCAAAGCATTTGCTTTTGCATCTTCCATCAGGAACTGTCCCTGTGAAAGGACTACTTTGTTTTCCACGATTGTTTCTCCTCCGACGCTTGATGACACAAGAGGGTATAATGTTCAAGGTGGAACACGGGAGCCCTTGCTCAAATGTGGTTACTATCGCTAAGGGGATTTGCACAGCCTGCTTTGAGGGGAGACTTAGCCTGGATGGTGGAAGATCACATTCTAAATGACAACAGATTCTAGAGAGGGATATTCAGGGTCGGCATAGTTGGTGGCTGAGTTAACACTACACCATGATCTAGGGGCTGGGGCTCTGTTGAGGCAGTTGTCCGCAGGGGCCAAGGAGATGAGGAGAGGAAGGATTCTCTTCCATCTCTTTCAGTCAAACAGAATCCTGGCATTCCCCTGGCTGGGAAGCACTTGATCTGGCCCTTCCTTTTGCATCCTCTTCTCTGTTTTAAAGAAACGCTTCCCAAGCTTGTGTTCACGTCCTTGCCAGCTTTAGTCAACAACTGCTAGATGTCCCCAGTATGGGTCCACCATGCCGGCCTCTGCGGGGGCGCCATCTGCACGGTCTTGGGCGTGTTCTGAACCCCGCAAGTTCTAGCCTTGCTAGCTGCGGTGAGACAGGAGTGAGGGCTTCTAGCCTGAAGGAATATGGACAATTTGTTCTATGTTTTTCAGTTTTTTTATGCAAACATCAATATAGATTACATATTTACATATATATATATTTCTTACATATCTTCCCATGAGCTTTTGTACATGTAATATCTCAATTATTTTTTAAAAAACTACTTTTTCCTTTTTAACAATGTTTTTATATACAGCTACACTGCAATTTATTTTAGCAATCCCTTATGATAGATATTTTGGTTGTTTCTAATTTTCTGTATTGTAAATAGTGATTCAGTGAACATCCTAACACTTACTCTTCTCCATACTTTTATTATTTTTGACATTCTAATCTTTACTTCTTCCTGAATTCATTCTGGCTTCAGGTCTACAGATATAGTAGAGCTATTATAATCATGAAAATGTAGGAAATATTTTGTCCTTTTATATTTTATTTCCTTAGGATGTCTTTCTAGGTGAAACAGTTACATCAGAAGATATGCATATTGATGAGGCTAATGCCTTCCAGCAGGTTGTCCCAACTGATATGCTGATGGGCTGTACACGAGTGTCATTCTTTTTGTATACTCTCGTGGGCAGTGCTTAGAGAGTTCCTTTCATTTTTGTCAGAGAGGAGAAAAGAAATTGCAGTTCCTGCTTCTCCAGTTTGCATTCTTTGAATATTAAAAGTACTTTAGCTTTTCGTATGTTTGCTGGCTGTTTACATTTCTTCTCGGAATCACCTGGATTCCAGTTCCCGAGAAGCGGAACAAAAATGTGCACCAAGAAAACGGTTGGAATGGACCACGTGTTTGCCTGAGGCAGGCACGCCCCCCTCAGCGCGGAGAGCTGCCCTACCTGACTTTCAGCTCCAGTCCTCCTCCTGCTTCATTTCCTTTTCCTTCCTGGTTCTTTTCACTCTCCAGCATACTCCAGATTGTATATGCTAAGCCTGTTCATCTTGTCTCCCCCACTAAAACGCCAGCTCCATGAGGACAGGTCATTTTGATTGCTTTTTGGGACGCCTGGGTGGCTCTTTTAAGCACCTGCCTTTAGCTCAGGTCATGATCTCAGGGTCCTGGGATCGAGCCCCGTGTTGGGCTCCCTGCTCAGCGGGGAGCCTGCTTCTCCTTCTCCCTCTACGTGCCGCTCCCCCTGCTTATGCTCTCCCCCCCTCTCTCTCTGACAAATAAATAAATAAAATCTTAAAAAAAATTTTTTGACTGCTTTTTCTCTCCTGCTGTATCTTTAGAATCCAGTACAGAGTAGGTGCTCAGTTAATATCTACTGAATAAGTAAGTGATCTGAGATCTCTACATTTACATTAACAGTAAGAATTACCTTAAGAATCATCACAGCAGTTCTTTGAGGTGGTATTCTCCCCCGCTTCACACCCGGCCCCCCACTCCCTGCCATTTACAGCTGAGAAGGTTTGAGGAAGGAATTTGACCACAACCAGAAAGGTGAAGTGTCAGAGTGTCAGAATTAGAACTTGAATCTCTCCAAGTCCAGAAGGCTCTTACCGACTCTTCCAGGAGTCCAGAGCTAAAGGAGCAAGAGCTGATGTTAGGATCAATACCCAGACCCTTTCGTAAAGAGATGTTTCTGCTTCATCTCCAGAGTGATCAGATCGTGTTGAGACACACACAACGAAGTTCATACAATACGGATTATTTCTAGGCTAAACAGACTACCATGGTCACATCTACCAGGGCTCTTATAATTAGCATCTCTAAAGAAAACAGTTTCATTTATGTTCTAGCAGTAGAGTTATCTGCAGGAAAGATTGGTGAAAAGGGAGGTGAACCGTATGTGAATTAGCATTTGCAGAGCAGGCACTATGTGCTTTATGTTTATTCTATCATCCAGTCCAGACAACAAGCCTAGGAAGCACCAGTGGAAAGATCATCGTGGGTTGAGATTAGTCATGAGAAGATTCATTTCTTTATCCATGTGCTCAAAATATTATAAATGCTCGCAATATATTGTAAACTCTCTTGGGCGTAAACATTGAACAGCATAATCCTTGACCTCAAGGCATGTACGTTCTAACAGAAGAAAAAAATCAAATATAGGAAGATCTGGGGCTAGAACAGAGTTTTCTAATCTCTAGTCCAATATAATTTTAATAAAAACATAGGGCACCATTTTCACTTTACAGAGATCAATACTGATCATTTTTTAAAATAATTTTTAGGGGCCCCTGGGTGGTGCAGTTGGTTAAGTGGTGTGACTCTTGATTTCAGCTCAGGTCATGATCTCAGGGTCGTGGGAGCGAGCCCCATGTGGGGCTCCATGCTCAGTGGAGTCTGCTTCTCTCTCTCTCTCCCTCTGCCCTTCCCTTCTCTTTCTCTCTCAAATAAAGAAATAAATCCTAAAAAAAAGATAATTTTTAACTTCGCTCACATCAACTCCAGCAAAATTGAATATACTTAAATCTTCCAAGTGTGTTTGAATTCCACACATCGTACAGATGGCAGCTCAATTCCCTAGCTCAGAACTAAGATATTAGTACCCAGAGTTCCAACAACATTATTGTCACCACCACCATCATCATCAATAACATCATCAAAACTTCTACTGAGCCTTTAATGTGGGCCAGGCTCTGTGCTGACTTCTCGTTGGCTAACAGGTGTTGGGCACACACCACCAGCATGCTGGGGTGTAAATATAAACTAGAGTTTATGGACAGGGGGTGACCTATAAGTAAAGAGGAATTAGAGCTCACACCATCTCCTGACTTCTTAACCTCAATGTGGACCAGGCATAAATGGACAGTACTCTGGTCAATGTTTAAGGAGCAAAGGAAGCTCTACCTGAACACGATCCACATACTCATATGTAGTTCTGGGATCCAGCAGATCTGTGCGACTCTGTGACAAGTAGAAGCTTCCTGGATTGGGGGAGAATGGCCTTTGTTAGAAAGGGGAGCCTTCAGAGGTGAACAACTAAATCAGCTCTTCTTCCCAGAGCCAGCCCTCTCTGCCCAACCACCCAAATAAGCCTCTAGGACATCCGGATTTGCTGTCACCCCCATGCATTAGAGGTTATTATTTCATTTAATCCTCCAACAGCCGTATGAGGCATTCTTTGTTATTATGTTCATGTTACAGATGAGCAAACAGAGACATACAGAAATTAAAGAAACTAGTTCATGGTCCTCAACCAGTATCGAGAGATCAGGGACTTGAGTCTGGCATTCATGATCTTCCACTTGACCTCTGTGATATATATCACCTCCTAAAACACTGGATTTCAGTAATTCATGCCACTGGCATATAGATTCTATCTAATGGATTGTTTCTAAATGTGTATATGCCTATAGTTTTTACCCTGGGCTGCAGATGTGGCGTGCCTAAGCATCGTGTTGAACACATACCTCTAACGGGTATGAAAACTGAAGTGAACCAAAGCCCTAGCCATCTCTGCCCTCTGGTCTGAAGAGCTGAGCCTTTAAAGAACAAGCCGGAAAGAATCCTTAAATGCTCCACCAAGCCAGCCCCACAGCACATTGCCCAAGAAAAGTATTTTCAGCAGCCGACTCCAACTAGGCATTCAATAAATACTTGCTGACGGGGTGGAATTAAACAGATTTTCATGACTGACACAACGTGGGAACTAATTGCAAAACCTATTTGAGGAACAACTTGATGAAGCAAAGCAAACCTGAATGGGCCGATGTGGCAGCAGTATCGTGGTCTTAGAACATCTTGGTTTCGGGGCTGAAAGGCAGCTGAGGAGAACATTGTTAAGTGTGGCCAACGTGCAGGCAAAGGCCAAATAGAATTTCTTCGACTTAATAATTCTCGGAACTGTTTATGCAGCTGGGATAGTAAACGCTGTGGAAATTGTTTTGGAGTCTTTGCAAGAGAGTTGGTGCTCTTCATCTCCACATAAATCTGTGCGCATGGGTAATGCAATTGCAACATCCAGCAAACCTATAATGACTGGGTCTCCCGGATCTCTTACTGCAGCATGAAAATCATATTGAAGATTATATTCTTGGAAATTGTATTGTTGCAAGATGAAATCAAACAGTTAAGCTTCAGGGGAGGTGGGGGAACCATGGCCTGGGGAGGGGTTTAACGAATGGTAACGCTGAGTGCATGTTCCTGGGAAGGGACTGTAGTCTTCTCGATTTTGAATTGAAATGCAGCCTTCTGAGATTCTCCTGATGTTGGGGAAGTCAGATTGTCTTATTAAATTGTGCAGAAATTGACAGATTCCAAACAAATGGAAAGCGTAATCCTCGGAGAGTGCACAATAATCTGGCAATATGGAAATTACAAATTATAATATTTTCCCTTTGAGCAAATGAAATATGTAAAAGAACAACTACCTAATACAATAGAGTTTGTGTAATCCCTGGGTAGCTACCGTTAGCAAGCTATTTTATCACAGTTGCGTATTTCTTGGTTAATCGTGAATGCACACAATTAGGTTTAAAGCAAATTATAAAAATTTTTAAAGTTCAGTTTTTACATAAAGCGCCGTCAGGAAATATCAAAATGCTCTGGCAACCAATGGCATAAATCTTTTTAAATATCTGTGCGCTTTACTGAACACTGCTTTTTTACTGTAATGCTAAGTCTTCTTTATGTCAGGGAATTTTTCTCATCTGTCTTCAGCCTATTACGGTGCACAGTCATCTTGGTCCTAAAGAAATAGGAACATTGAGCTCTACCGCAAGTATTTTTTACAATCTTGATGTTCTCTTTGGAAGACTGTGTCTCCTTGTGCTTATCTGTGGCATATGATGTGGAAATCCAACTCTGGTAGCGATAATATTAATTCATTTTATTCAACAACACTTTGGTGAGTGCTCTCTTCTTAAGAGTGGGTAGCTTGGTGTTAGGAGGGTTGTAGTAAGCCCAGCACACAGATCTGCCCTTCAGGGGCTTACACCTATTTAAAGAGCACCTGGGATCAGAGTTTTTAACATTCATCTTGTTCTCGTTCTTTTTTTTTTTTTTAAAGGTTTTATTTATTTGACAGAGAGAAATGCAGCTAGAGAGGGAACACAAGCAGGGGAAGTGGGAGAGGGAGAAGCAGGCTCCCCACGGAGCAGGGAGCCTGATGCGGGGCTCTATCCCAGGACCCTGGGACCAGGACCTGAGCCGAAGGCAGACGCTTAACAACTGAGCCACCCAGGCGCCCCTCGTTCTCGTTCTTAAAACAACATTGACCACAAGATCAATGTCTTCAGTCAACTCCTGATTATTCAAAAAGCTTACTCATTGTCCCATCTCCCGAGACCTTGCCTTATTAATTTCACTGCCCATCAGCTTCTCTCATATAGTGAAAGGACATAAAGAAGGGAAAACTCACACCAAGAAGGATGTGAGAAATCTGATCAAAGATCTGTAGGGCAATGTCTGAGTCTTGTGGGTGTTGATGACTTCCTTTCTAGGTTATTCACAAGTAACCTGGAATCGCCGTGTTCAATGCATGGGTGCACATCTCCGGCTGACCAGGTATTTGGTGTGTGTACGTTTTCTTTGTTTCTTTTTATCTTGCAACTGCCAATTCCATCTTATTACTGTTTCCTGTAAAGCTTGGTGTAAGTCTTAATCTCTCTCCATATGAAGTTAGAACGTTTTGCTTTTCAGCTATCCATTTTCTAGTGAAAATGAATCACATAGTATTTATAGAGATGGAACGTCAGCCTTAAGGAAGTTTCTGAAGGATGGAGACGGGCAAGACGCCGAGACCAGAATAGTGTACCAGAGGCAATGCTTAAAGGGCCGGGGTGAGCCAAGGAACACTGTTCTTGTGGGCAAACAAGTCTTTAATTCCCTGGGTGGGAGGGGAGGAGCAAGGATAAATGTGCCTTAGCATAAGTATGATCCTCAAACATTTCCTCCAAGAGCAGTTATAAGCAACAGTTACAAAGGCACCAGAATCAGGGAGATCCCAGATATTAAATCAACACTTGACTTATAATCAAAGAGACTCCATGCGCCTTCCGAATGATGCAGAGCCGGTTACCAGCAAAGACTAATGGAGAAGGAAGATGACGGAGTTTTACAGGAACTTAGCACGCTTAGGGCACATTCCATCAGGATATTCCATAGATGTCTTCTCTACTCAATCTTTGTAATGCTTAAAATGCATGAAAACAGGAAACTGCCTTCAAATGGATGCAAGGCATATGAAAGTGAACGTTCAGGTAATCGGAAAAGGAGTCTTTGGTAAAATTTTGGCAGACTGTTCAGAATTAATCTTATGCAAATGGATGGAAGGAGTAAATTGAAATGTAGTAAAGCATGCATTTCTGAAATATGCTAGAGAATGCAATTCAGAAATCACTTACCAGGGACTCATTGTTTCATTTCAACACGGTAAACATCTATTGCATGACGCTCTCACATTGTACGCTGCGTGAAAAATGAAAGATACCGATTCTCAAAGACCGACATGTTCCAATGACAAAATGACAAGTGGATAAGCAGAACAACTGACCCAGGCTAGGAGAGGTGATTATGGCCTGCTTTGGGGCATATGGGAGGCTGCTGGTCCAGGAAGGTCATCTGGAAGAGGTAGACTCTGGTGGGAGGTTGGAATGCGAAGGATGGGTGGCTCCCAGATGCAGGCCAGCCCATCCCTTCGGTCTCCGCAGGACTAGTGGAAGATGGTGCGTGCACTCACAGAGTAACACTACCGGCCAGGTGCATCCAAGACATCCTCCCATGGGTGTAGGTAGAACTGCATGGGGATGCAGTTGGGCTGACGGTGGGAACTGATTGATTACAAACAAAATATTTTCCGTGTGACATGAGGACGGTTTTCCACTCTCAGCTATGTTCACCTCTCCTGGCCACGATGGAGGGGAATGTGATTGGAATCTCCTCGAAGAGCCCCTGAGATAAGCCTTGGACTCAGCACTGGACCATTTCTGGGGTCTCTCTTGGCTATCAAAATGTCACCGTTTCCAATTTTCTCTAATTCAAACCACTTACGGCGAAGCATCCAGTATCATTCCTATGGCATCTTTTTTGTTCACGTATCTTTGTTTGTTGACTTGGTTTCCCTACTAACCACGCTAAACTCCACGTCCGTTCTCCCCGTCTGCGTGTCCAACCAGGTGTCAGAGCTGCGTGTTACCGAGTTGGTGCACCTGCCTCCTTGCCCCATCTGTGAGCTGATTTGGGAGCCTCTCAATGCTCACGCATTTTTGGAGCGTCAACAGAAGAAATAGCAAGTCTCCAGTCTTCCATGACTCCATTAGCAAACTCGTACCCACAGTACCACCCCCGCATTGCTCAACAAGAACACAGCTCTGACATCTCCGTTCCTCGAGTTCAAAGTCTTTGATACAGTTTAAATGGAGGGGTCCAGTCCTGCTGATTTAATTACCCTGCCATTTTAACTGAATGCTCTTTGACTTAATTTTATCTCAGTGAGTACAAAGCGTCGAGAGACTCTCCCATAAACATGGAGTTGCCTCTGACAGCTTCTGGGAAGGAGCCCCATGGGGAGAACATGGTGATTTACAGTACTCTAACAGAACTGCAGAACAGTTTTGGCACCAGAAGGTTCTAGCGCTTAATTACTGCCTTTAAAATTTAAGCCAGAGTTAGGCACTGAGCAGTACCCAGCAGAGGAGGGGAAGAAAGGGCATGATTGCATAGCAAACAAAAGGCTTGTGAGATGATGTTGGTGTTATTCTTTCTCATGTATTCTGGAAAGAAACAATCTAAGTAAATCCATCACTCTTTCTATGGCCTGTACTATTCACATGGAGAGAAATGACCCCTTTGAATCCGGCTGAAGTATGCAATCCAGAAGGTATTACCAGACTTCTACTTACTCCTAAAAAAAAATCTGGATTTTTAAAATTCTTTTTAGACAGTGCCTGGCCAAGATCTAAAAACTCCAGTAGTATCAGAAAAATGTTCATATACTTTTAATTCTGTAGACCACCCATTCCTTGCTCTCTCCCCCATTTAAAATATAGCATATTTTGCTATGGCTGACTTGCTAGCTGTTTTTAGAAATAACAATTTAATAATTTGGCTCTTGTAGATAATGCTGCTATAAATAATGGAAGCAGCCCAAGTGGTGTCCATCACTGATGAATGGATAAAGAAGAGGTACACACACACACACACACACAAATATTACTCAGCCATAAGAAAGAATGAAATCTCGCCATTTGCAGTGACATGGATGGAGCTAGAGAGTATTATGCTAAGTGAGATAAGCCAGGCAGAGAAAGACAAGTATCATATGATCTCACTGATATGAAGAATTTAAGAAACAAAACAAATAAGCAAAGGGGCTAAAAAAGAAAGAGAGAAGCAAACCAAGAAACAGACTCTTAATTCTAGAGAACACACTGTTGGTGACCAGAGGGGAGAGGATGTGGGACGGGGGGACACAGGGGGATGAAGGAGTGCACCTGTCGTGATGAGCACTGGGTCACGTACGGAAATGTTGACTCACTATACTGTGTACCTGAAACTAATACTACACTGTATGTTAACTAACTGGAATTTAAATTAAAACTTAAAAAAAGAAGTAACAATTTAAAAGATAAAGCTTTTCTCACTTTCCCCTTTTCTTCAAAATGGGAAGCCACTTTTCACTAAGAGGAGCTGGAGAATACCCCCCAAAGTTCTTCATTGAATGGGGAAAGCATGTCTCTCATGTTCCCTCCTGTGCTCAGCAGGTTGAGCAGCTTTGAGCCCGAGGGCAGTGTTCAGAAAACCAGCCACAGATTGCCCATGATCCTTAGAGGGGCATAAAACCGATGTCAATGGGAGCTGAATTTCGAAGAGCTCTAGAAATTCTGAAATGTACTTTCAGCAACTGAACTCAACATATGGGGTCATCTGTGGGATTTGGGAGCTAGCCCTGTGGAAAGAGGAACTACAGAGGAGGAAGGGGGCGATTCTCCCCTTTTTACCTGCCATACCCCGATTCCTGGGAATGCCAGCCCTTGTTTCGGCCTCGGGCATCCTCAGAGCTGGTCGTAATCAGAGCGCCCTCCGTATCTTTGCACATGGTGTTGGTGTTGCCACCGCCCTCCATCTGCGTGGCTGTTGGATACCAGCTCAAACATCACCTTCCCAGGTTGGCCGCAGACACCCTCCCTCCCTTGCTTCTTCGCTACCTCGGCATCTCCCTCCTCCCGTGATGCTCTGTTCTGCCCCCCTCCCCACGGAGAGTGAATTCTAGAGCTCATGAAAGATGCTGTGGCTTCACAACCTAGCACGCATAAGGTGCCCAGTGAGTATTTCCTGACAAATAGATATCCCAGCCACGGGAGCTCTTTTATTATTGACCGAATTTCACACGCCATCATTGTGCGGGTATGACATCAGCTTTCTTCATTACACAGATACACCCGTCAGAAAACACGTAAGTCACTCTCAAGTATATGACTTGCGGAGAGATAGCTGGTGACCTGAAACATCCCATCTTCCCAGAAGACAAAAATAAGAAGAACTTGGGTGTGACTAGGAAAGACCCATCCCCACCCCCCCACCCCCCAGTTATCATAACGTGACACGAAATGGATCATAGTGAAATAATAATGTGGTTGGGAAAGTCACTGCCAAGAAGGACCGTCACTGAGAGGAGCTTTGAAAGAGGAGACGAAATGTCTTTAACGGAACGGGCTGCGCTATGCGACCAGCCTCCTCGGCAGATTGAATGTATGAGTCACATGGCCCTTAGGGGGCCGGTTGTCCGTTATCCCACCGAGTTCTCTGATCCCTGCCACCCGCCGTCAATGACGTGCTCCCAGATTTATGTCAAACGTGCCAGGAGCCAGAAATCGTTCTGTGAGATTGTGGAATAGAAGAATAAACTCCTGAGTATAAATAGCAGGAATGGTATTTGCTTTCTATACTCGTGTGTGTGTGTGTGTGTGTGTGTGTGAGTCTGACAAAATAGTTTTTCTAAAGCCTTGGTATCATTGGTTGTTTTTTTCTTTTCTTTCCTTTTCTTTTTTTTCTTTTTTTAAGCATTCACTTCGTGAGAGAAGGACTCAGGGAAATCACTTAGGTCCCTTAAGTATATGTTTCTAGCCTCTCCGAAGCACGGTGGCGAGAGGAGCAGGGCACACGCAGTCGGGTTGGGCCCCTGCTTGGTGCCATCCCTACCAGCTGACCTTGGGCATGACTCGTCAGCTCTCTGGAAGAGTTCTGTCATCTCCAGAATGAGGAGCTTAAACGAGATGATCTCCTTCCAGCTCTAATATCCTTTAGGACTATGTCTCTTTGTAATAGCATTTGTAACACTCTTAGAGAGCATTTGGGTCTCACACTCTATGTCTTGCAAAAGCGTAGGTGGTTAACCAAACAGGAAATTACTGACTTTTAACTGTAGATTTTCGGAAGTGAGATTTGTACCCTAGATGTATTTACATGTAATCCAACGGATGAAGGAATCAGGAAGGAGACTGGACGTGGAATAAGGTATGCTGCATCCTTTGTGGCTTTTAAGACATGCCTGGTTTAGCGCACTGAATCATCTTGACCCTGAGAAAAATCTTTGCTGGGGGATTTTCAGGAAGTGCCATCGCTGGGGTACTGGAACCACTATTTTTCCCCCTCATTACTTTCAAAACCAAAATACTATCGAGAGGCAAATAGTTCTTGTTTCCGTGGGGCAATCAGAAAGTGAATGATGTAAAGCACCCTGTGATTTTGTTCTGTCTTTTATGGGTTTGAACATATCTGTGGCCACAGATTGGAAATCACTGAAGGAGGGGCCCCGTCAGTAGGAAGCACAGAGGCTTATTTGTCGGTATCAAAGGGATGAGCAGTGAAAGGGAAGGGCAACATGCAGCACACCTATGTTTCATAGGTGAGCAAGCAGATAAAAAAGGACTTGCATTTTACTATAAGGTGAATTTATAGAGGGGTGGGGGGAGGATCAGGATTTCTGACTCTCTAATCCGATCTTCAGCCCTAAAACATAAAACCCCTCATCGGACCTGGGCTCGTGCCGCTCCGTGAGTTGCATGCGCTTTTCCGAAAAGCTCTGTGCTGCACGTCCCAGGCTTTATTGGAGGGGATTTTAGTTCAGTGGGAAAACGGAGTGATTGGAAATAGGTTTTTACAAACTTTTATTGTTCTAGAGTAAACAGAGATAATCGGTCTTAAAAGCTCTTTTTGCAAGCCCCGAGTTCAATTATAGTGTAGCTATAATTCCAGAACTCTCTGAACTGCACCTACAAATTGTTCTCTGCACACACCTTTAACTTTAACAGCTATTCATTAGTCTAAGAGACCTTTGCTTTTTATATGAATCCTGTTTAGTAGGGATAGAAAACGGCATTCATTCTACACAGCTGCTACTTTATTGGAGCAATTCCATTCTTTTAAATTACACTCTGACCTTTTGAAAATGGGACAGAAACTTCAAAAGTTTATTGGATATTCTCTGAAAAGCTGTTACCCTGTTTTTGCTTCTTGATTTATAAAGAGGTTCTTATTATATTATGTAGATACTCACACCCTAAAAGGAGATTAGCTATGAATAAACACTGCACGCATGGTATCTTCAAGGGGAAGGATAAATACAGCCCTCTGGGATGGCATCACGCCAGGCAAGGGAAGCCTGCAAAAGGGACCCAGAGGGTTTTTATTCTGTAGGACAGTACAAGAGGGGGTGACAAGCCCGGGTGAGACCCCTTCTACATAGAACCCCTTGGCAATCATTTTAAGCACAGGAGTAATTATCCTTGAATTCTAGAGAGGTCTTAGAGTGTGTTGGGTACAGATGTGATGACCCGAGGATAGGTGAGATCCATGTTGACCGGGGTCCTCGGGGCCTGGGGAGACTTTCATTGGCATCGAAGGTTGAGTAGGGAAAGAGCAGAAGATGGAGAGGTTAACAGGTAGCACTGCGTCTTTCCTGCAGGGTTACCTAGGGACCAGTAGTCCTCAGAGCATTCCCCTCTAAAGACATCTTTACATGCCACTCCTTTAGGCTCCTTAACTTAGATGCACATCTGGAATTTCAGAGATGGGCAGCGGCTGCCCACGGGCTTCAAGCTGATGGTTATGCAGGCAGATGAAGAGGAAGCCTCTCCCAAGGCTGTGGGCATGTACAGAGGGGGAGCCTACGAAAGTCATTACCATATGGGACAAATATTTGTAATGCTGTTATCCCAAAAAGATAGGAAATAAATTAATCACTGGGTACGATGTAATACAAGCTTACTTTTGATGTGCAGGTCAGATGGTCATGTGGCATGACGGTCTCTGAGTCAGCGCTGCTGAATTTTCAGCAGGGGTTCCACCTGGCACAGTCCCATCTTGGCTTGATTTCCACATATTGGGGAATAATTAGCTGATCTGTGCCTGGGGAAGCGGTTTTGATGGATTTCATCGTTTTAAATAGTAGCATATTTAGCATACTTTTTGCGAAGATAAAGAGTGACTATGAATATCTTTTCTACCATCCAGAGGTTTGCTACTTACTTTGTGGCCAAGTGTTAAAACAGGTGTGAACAGAAAGGTGAATTGCCTTTTTTTTTTTCTTTTGCAAAAAGGCAAGAGCTTCAAATTGTTGACCTTTCCTTTGATGAAAAATGGCTGTCAGAGTGTGCCATCTAGCAGTAATAAAAGCACTTAATCTGTCCTTTTGTGGTAAATGCAACTTAACGGTGGGGAAAAAAAAAAAAACCCAGCTTTTTGAAAGAATCTTATGCTATGGAGAGAGCATTTTGAAAATGGATCTTGGGAAGTGTTTCTATCATTATGTGACTTTTTTGAGGAAAGTAGTTTAAATGAATGGCTTATAGAGACTTTCATATTTCATACTTTAAAAAATTTGGGAACAATTTTCTAGCCAGCTCCAAAATTTTAAACAAAAGAGTTTCAGGGCACTTTGAACCCATATGTTAAAAATATAAAAATGCAGCACCTTCTGATTATGAAATGAAAACATCTGGAATCAGAGGAGTTTATTAGCTGAATTTCAACTAACATTTGGATGCTTGACGGAAGGGACAAAAACCAAAGATTCTGGGCAGAACCAGTGACTTTCTCCACCTGGGTTACAACGGCCATTAAAACCACATTGAGGAATCGGCTGAATTCAGATGCAGACCTGTAAATTGCTAAGTCATGAAATGTTTAACCAAAATCTTTTAGAAATAATGGCATAGATTCAATCATATTTTGCTGCCAAAGATACTAGTAATAATCGCTGTTAGTAAGAGCACAATTTTGTGTAACCCATTATTAAAAATTTTAGTTCATTTCTTTCAAATTTCTCTTTTTTAAATATTTTATTTATTTATTTGAGAGAGAGAGAGATGGAGAGCATGGGAGAGAGAGAGCAAGCATGAGCGGGGGGAAGGGCAGAGGGAGAGGGAGACAAGTAGACTCCTCACTGAGTGGGAAGCCTGACGTGGGGCTCGATCCCAGGACCCTGGAATCCTGACCTGAGCCAAAAGCACTTAACTGACTGAGCCACCCAAGCGTCCCTCAAATTTCTATCTATATGTATTTTATAACATGGATATTTACATGTCAAAGTATACATGTACTATATACATGAGCATAGTACTGCATGTATAGATATATGTATTTTGTAAGTAACTTGTGTATGTGTGTGTAGGTATGACTTAAAAGTAAAATATATATATTACTTAGAGAATACTTGCTCAAAACCATTTTTTCCCTAAGTTTCGAGACCAGGGGAAAGAGAAAATAATATTTATGCCAGAGTAAGGAGACCCAAGTCCTAGTCAAGGTTCTGCGTTAAGACAGGTACCTTGTTCAGATCCGAGCTGCAGGGTGGGAGAGTTTGGGGAAACACTGTTATGTGTGTCCATTGCCTGGCATATGGCAGAATAGACCCGCAGTAACCCATGGTGGCCATTAGCGGGCACACTAGAGACCCCCTGGCCCATTGTTTAATTATCTGGGCGAGGACATAGGGGGAATAGGGAGATGAGTGATGGGGAGCCCCTGCTAAGCCCCACCTGGGAGCTCTTTGGGGTCTTGTATTAGTTTTCATGATAACTTCTGATGATTAATTTCTTATAACAACATTCCTTCTAAGGGTCACTGAGTGTATCACAGAGGAGGGCTACAAAATCTGTATACAAACTTACTACCCATGTCAGGAACATTCCAGAAGGACCAAAAGGACAAAGAGTGGGACCCCAAAAGTTCTGTCAGGCTCCAGAGCCTATCAGAAGCTGGGAAGAGAAGAATACATGTGTTAGTGATTGGAAAGAGGTGGGGTTAAAGGTTAAGATCGATCTAAATCAGTAATTCTGAACTTTTGGGGGTCTTTAGTCCCTCTGAGAATCTGCTAAAATATATGGATCATGTCTGTAGGAAATGCATGTATGAGTGTGAATATATGTTTATGTAGGATTCCAGGAAGTCATGCAGTCTCCAGAGTCTGCCCACTGACTCTTTAAGTTCTAGCTGTAATACTCTGTACATTTATAAATACCCAGAGCAGGAAATTGCTTTCATAAGGTTTGGCTATTCACAACCTCATCCCAGCATTGCCCATTTATACCTGTTCCCCTTTTAATTTGGTTTGGTAGCATTGGTGATGAAATCAAATGTGTTGGAAATATGTCCTTGTTTCCTAACTTGGACCAGCGAATCCCACCACCACCTGACCAAGAGTTTCCGAAAGTATATAGTGCTCCCATAAACATTGTCACTGCTTTATTTCTCCTTTTGCAATTTTTAAACATGTTTTAAAGGATCTCACAATGCTGTAAGAATGTTTTCTCCTTGAAATCTCACAGAGCTTCCTTCTTGAGTTTTTCCATCAGTAAGTTGGACATAGCAGCCTGCCACCAACTTTTGTGACTCTTGTATGTTTATCCAGATGTGTGATCTGAGAGCAGACGTTCTGATGTGGTGATCGCATCTGTTACCCGACACAGATCTCATTTTACTTATTAGCAAAATTTGTTTTCCAGTCCCTCACCCTCTGATTGAGGTTTCAGGTGTGATACACTTGATAGGAGTGAATGTAGCCCCAAGGAAGTCTAATTTGAACCAGCTCTTAAAGCAAGTCATGGAAAAGTCATTCTAATTCCAAATCCAAAGAAGAAATAAACATGAAAAATCCATTTAGAGAAAGGTCCGCCAGTTTATTTGGAAACTTTAGATGGCCATAGTCTGTCTGGGGTACTGTCGGCGACCAGCATAAAACTCTCAAAATTGCTCTGTCATCAGCCAGCAGAGCTAGGTGAAGACATGATGCTTTGAGCAGGCAACAAGTCTTGATTGTAGACTCATGTGAGCCGTAATTAGTCATTTCGTTATTAATTGTAGACATTATGTGTGTATATGCATTTGTTTTTCTGCTCATGGAGAGACTGGAGCTTGGAGCAGAGACTAGGTGAATGTCAATTCCCTGGTCTTCTCTCCAAGATGAGGATAATGGGCTGATGGACGTGGTGTTGGTAATGATACCACCAGTGCTCTGAAAGGATGGTGCTCATTTACAAGCATGTGACAGGGGAGGAGCCTGCTGCAAGGTGGCATCAAGCAGAATAAAATCTGACCCAGTGAATAAATACAAGTGTGTGTCAATGTCAAATGGTACCATTTTGAGACATAGAAATGACAGAACAGGGGCACCTGGGTGGCTCAGTCGATTAAGCGTCCGACTCTTGGTTTCGGCTCAGGTCATGATCTCAGGGTCGTGAGATCCAGCCCCGTGTCAGGCTCCACAGTCAGCGCAGAGTCTGTTTGAGATTCTCTGTCCCTCTCCCTCTGCCCCTCCCACTGTGCACACTCTCTCTCAAATAAATAAATAAATCTTTAGAAAAAGGACAGAAAAATTAATGTCTGGAATAGCTGCTCTGAAAGATTAAGGAAAGGGATTACCTGACCCTACCAATTGATACACCCAAGGAAGGGTCCCGCTGTTGATATTTAGAAAAAAGAATGAAATTATCTTCCTGTATAACTTTCCAGTCTTTGTCAGTTTGAATCATGGATCATAGCGGAGGTGTGTTTGGAGGGAGGCAGAATTTGAAGCCTAAATTTAGATTTACTTCCCAGAATTTCCAATATGAAATTAGTAGCAGACATCTTTTTTTCCCCCTCTATTCTCATGGAGCCAAAAGCAGATCTAGAAAGAAGAGCAGGTGTTTGATTCAGTTACAAAAATTACCTCTTCACAGGGGCACTGTTTCATACAGTGTGACCCAACGATGAAACGAAAGGATTAGAGTTCCATCGAAGTCACCCCCTCATTCAAAAAGATTGCTTACATCCTTGCTTGTTTATAAAAAACGTGAGGACTAGAGGCTTACCTCAACAATTTATTACTTCATGATGCCTGTGTTGAGAAAGCATCAATGCTACCCTTTCAAATATCTCCATCAGACATCATCGTAACAGCCCACTTTTGATAATAAATTTATTACTTCTTACAAAGTTGGCTGACCTACAAGGTGATACTTTTCTCCATCTAGGAAATTAAATATTGGTAAATGACTTCCTGCCCTGCTTAAAATCTTTCAGTAGCTTCCTCTGTATGTAGGAAGAGATCAAGAGCCTCGGCCAGTAAGCCTCCCCAGCTCCATTTCCCACTATGTTTATTTTTCTTCTCTGAAGGTACCACGTTCCTGCCACAGGGACTTTGCACATACTATTCTGTCTGGAACATTTACCCTCAGCTTTCTTTACATATTTAGTCTCTGTGCTTCCTTCAGATCTTAGCTCACAGGGCACTTGTCCAGATTAGCTTAGCAACTTGATTATTTGCACCAGACTAAGTTATTTAAGAGGAGGGCTTATGAATAGCACACATGCTTGCCTAATAAATATTTGTTGAAAGAGTGAATGAATGAATCAGTGAATGAGTGACTTGACCAAGCACACATTTTCCTAAGGAAGCTGAGTAACATGGATTAAAGAGAAGATGTGATGTCAATGATCCCATAAACAAATAATTTAGAGCACAGAGCTATTGGACACAACTTCCCTTATTGGAAACCGCTGATCTCCTGACCCTCAAATGCCTTATTTATTATTCATAATTGTGGTTCAGGAAGACACCTCCTCCAGCATATGTGTGTGGCTTTTGTTTCTCCTCATCCAGATCAGCCCCACTACTTCCAAGGCCTACATCATTTGTCCTTTTTGTGCTTCACTTCAGTCTTTGGGACCCTCATTCTTCATGAATGAGGCACCTCATGTCTTCAGATCTTTTCCCACCCACGTAACTGAGACTACAATGGTCGATTGCAAAGAGCATAGTCTTGAGGCAAGAAGACCTAGGTTTGGATGCTGAGCTTTGGTACTTGGGCGCATGGTTCTCTCCTCTGTATTTGCTTTCTCTGTTTATAAAACAGAGCTTTAATAAGTAGCTATTGGTGCACTGATGCTATGTTAACAACCCCCAAGCAAATACTTTCCTTCCTTATGGGTTGGTGGGTTGGCCAGGGTTAGGAGTTTCTCTGCTGGGCTTGGCCCAGGGCTGCGTTTTGAGCCCAGAACTTTTGCATGTTTCTCACATTGGCAGCTCAGTTGAGGGGCAGGAGATATTCGGCACCCTTTCCTCTTGATGGACAACAGGACTATGGGAGAGCAGAGGAAGTACACACTGCTCCTTATGGCCTCAGCTTGGAAATAGCACACAGTCGTGACCAGTGCTAAATGGAGAGCATGTATAGGGATCAGCAGAGCCTCAAGGAGGAATGGCTGATATGACCTAGGGGGGAATCCAAGGAAGCAGTGGCTAAGCTGAGACAGGAATGTCTAGCAGTGGGGCTCATAGCCTGTGCAGTCCCTCCTGTTACAATGGAGACGTCTGGAAGGACTGAGCCCTGGGAATTAAGGAAGAAAGAAGGAACCAGCAAAGGACTCAAAAGGAGCAGCTGGTGAGGTAGGAGGAAAACCCAGGCAGTACGGTGTGCAGAAACTAGGTGAAGAAAGCATTTCCTGGAGGAGGGAGTGAGTGACAGCTGTGTCACATGCTCCTGACAAGTCACATAAGACAATGGACCAATGGATTCAGCAACATGGAAGTCACTGGTGACTTGACAAACAGTTACGTTTGGTCAGCCGAAAAACTTAGCTCGTGGCAGAAAGTAATTTGGAATGCAGTAAGTTAATTTTGAGGCCCATTTTGTCTGATAATTAACAACAAACACTGTTTATGAGCTATCAAAAAAAAAAAAAAGGAATGACACACAGTCAATTATGCCCACATTGCCTCAGTCAAAGCGAGTCTCAGAGCCAAGGCGAACCTCAAATAGGAGGGAAATTCACACCTCCCAGAATGGAAGCTGCTACAGAGTCACATGGAAAAGATTATATATATATATATGTATATACATATATATATGTATATATATATAATTTTATAACAGGGAGCAAGTGAGCCATTGAAAGCAATCTAATCTACCACAGAACTCTGCATGAATGTAGGAGAATCAAATAGGAAGCCTGCGAATGGGTTAATAAAACATGTTTTATTGCTATCCTCAATAATGCCTACATTTATATTTCCTCTAATGAAGCACTGAAATACTCTTTAATCCCTTTATTTATTGATCTGTGTAATTCATTATATATTCTTGATGCTAATCCTTACCAGTTACTTATTTTGCAAGTATTTTCTCGTAGTCCATAGTTTGTCTTTTTAATTTTGTTTATGGTGTCTTATCTTTTTTTCCCTTTGAATGTAATGTATCTTTTCTCTCTGGTACTTTAAGATTTTCCTGTTTACCACTGGATTTGATTAAGTTGGTTATGATGTACTTTAATTCACTTTTCTTCATTTTTTTTTCTTTTTGCTTAGGATTCCTTGAGCTTCTTGGACTTGTGTATTCATAATTTTCATCAGATTTGGAAAAAATTTAACCATTTCTTCAAATACTTTTTTCCTATTCCCTCTTTCTTTCGTCCCCTTTGGGAATTCCAATTACATGGATAGTATCTACTTGAAGTTGTTTCACAACTCACTGAAGCTCTTTTTATTTATTTTTTCTTATTTCTTTCTGTGTTTCACTTTGGATAATTTCTATTACTATGTCTTCAAGTTCATTAATCTTTTCTTTTGGAATATCTAGTCTGATATTAATTCCCACTTAGATTTTCATTTCAGATGTTACAGTTTACTCTCCTGTGGTTTCATTTGAGTCTTTTTTTGTATCTTGTGTGTCTCCAGTTACATTTTTGAACAAATGGAATACAATTATATGATTATTTTAATGCCCTTGTCTTCTGATTCTATATTTTGTGTCAGTTCTGGATTGGTTTTCACTGATTTATTCCCACTCCTATCGTGTGGGTTGTATTTTTCTCCTTTCTTTCATGCCAGCAATTTTTGTTTAGATGCCAGTCATTGGATGTTACTTTGTTGGGTGCTGGATATTTTTATATTTTTATAAATATTCTTTGAACTTTGTTCTAGGATACAATGAAGCTACTAGGAAACAGTTTAATCATCTTGGTTTTTAAGATTTGTTTACTTTTAAGATTTATCAGCTAGGATCAGAGAGCAGTGTTTAATCTATGGCTAATTATTCTTCACTATTCTCCACTATTGAGATATGACTCTTCTGAGTACTCTTCCCAATTATGAATTTTTCCAGTCTGGCCAGTAGGCACAAGAATTATTCCCAGCTCTGAGCACCAGATAGTGTTCTTTCCTAACCTTCTACATGGTTCATTCTCTAGAAATTTCTTCACATGCATATTCTATTACTTTTCTAGTTTTCTAGTTTAACACAACAAATTACCATAAATATAGAAGCTTAAAACAGCACACATTTATTATCTAACAAGTTCTATAGGTCAGGAGTCCAGATATAAGTCAATGTGTCAACTAAACCTATAATCTTCATTTGAGGTGTGGGTTCTCTTTCAAGCACAGTGGTTGTTTGTAGAATTCATTTCTTTGTGGCTGTAGGGCCAAGGTCCCTGATTTCTTGCTGGCTGTCCATTAGGGGTCACTTGGAAGTTCTCCAGGCCACCTTTCTCTCCTGTCAGTTTACAATACAGCTATTTACTTTCTTCTTTGAGGCCAGCAGGAGCACATCTCTCTGACTCCCTCTTCTTCTAACAGTTGGAGAAACTTCTTTGCTTTTAACAGGCTCATGTGACTAGATCAGGCCCACCTGCAAGATATTCTTCATCTCTAAGAGTCAGCTGATTTAGAACTTTAATTTCATCTGCAAAACCCCTCCATAGCAGTACCTAAATTAATGTTTGATTGGATATCCAGGAGATGGGAATCTTGTAGGGGACATCTTTAGAATTCTGCCAGCTATATATGTGCTGATTGGGACCTGATGAATATTCAAGGCATCCATCTGTAGATCTCCAAAGTTCTTTCTCAGTGCATCTCTCTCTCTCTCTCTCTCTCTCTTCTCTAGTACCTTCTCCAGTACTCCTCTAGTACCCAAAAGGCTTGGGATTCCTTGAACTTCTCAGATTTGTGGGCATACAATTTTCATCAAATTTTGAACTCTAGCTGCATTGGTCTCCCTGGATTCTCAGCTCTATCTCTTCAACTCAGGGAGTCTGCTAACCATGGCTTGAAGGCTCTGTCATTGTCAAAAACTGGAGTAATCATGAGGCTCACTTTGTTTCCTGTCTTTCAGGAATTACTCTCTTTCACTGCCTGAAGGACACTAGGTTCAGACTATTGTTTCATATATTTTGACCTTTAAGGATGGTTTCGGGGGGTGAGGGTGGGAAAGCAATTCCAATTACTCCATCATGGCTGAAAATGGAATCACAAATTACTTTAAAAAGTATTTCAAACTGGGCAGGAAGAAACTTCACAAGAGATGTGTTTATGGCCTTGATGGTGTTGGTTTCATGGGTGTACATCATTGAAAGTGGACCTTTTCCCTTATTTTTGAATGATAGTTGAGCAAAATTTCAAAGTTGAAATTATTTTCTCTCAGTTCTTGGAAAGGCTTCTGGCTTCTAATTTATGCAGATGAGAAATATGGATTAGTTAGGATAGTGGTATAAGAAAACCTAATGTTTCACTGATTTAACACAATAGAAGTTTAATTCTTGGTCTTTGTTCAACATATAATCCCAGCTATTTGGTAGGTTTTTTCTTCCATACAGTAATTTGGGGACCTTGGTTCTTTCCACCTTTTGGTTCCAGCTAAGAGTCAAAATCTGCATTCATGTCACAGAGGTGAAAGAGTGTTTGGAAAACCCTCTGCTACTCCTTAAAATTCTTAGTATTCAATGGATCCATAATGATCCTATTTATATTCTATCAGTGAGAAACAATCACATGGACACATGCACACACATCATCATCACCAGCAACTCTAGTATAAAATTTTGTGCATGAATTTTTGTGGATAGCTAGTCGTCTGGGCTATATAGTCTAATTTTAATGCTTTTGTTAATAACTTCACTTTTTTCTTAGTAGATTTTAAGATGTTCTTTTCATCATTGATATGCTTTTTTCCTACATTGTGTTCTTTGTAGTTAGAATATATTATTTATTTATTGTACTCTTCTCTTACTTCCATTCTGGGAAGTGGTCAGTAATTATCTCTTCAAACATTTCTTCTTTGCTATTCTATTGAGTTCTCCTGGAACACCTGTTTGATATATGTTGGAGCCTGTCAAATGATCTTCATCATTTTTTAGCTGAATTTTCCAAATTTTTGTATTGTTTTTGAGTTATTTCTTTAGTTATTAGCTTACAAATTATAATTTTCTCTTTGACCGTATCCATGCTAGAATTTATCTCATATATTTCTTTTATAAGAAAAATCGATTGCATATTTTATTTACAGAATTTCTACTTTACTTTTTTTCCATGGTTACTTAATTGTATTTCATTTCTGCCTGTTCTTGTTTAGTTATTCTTGCTATATTAAGAGGCTATTATTTCCTCCTAGACCTGCTTACTTTACAATTCCACAAAATTAAATCCATTTGAAGAAAATTTAGGCTGTGGTTGTCAATTTTTGCTGGATGCCATTCTTTAGCATGGGATTTCTTCCTTTATTATAGAATTTGGGGTGGCATGCTCATTGTGAGAGGCTGTTCTTGCTTTGTTTTGATCTGTGTTTCCATTTGTTTCAGATTCTGCCTGGCAATTGCATAGTTTTTCAGATTTTTGGCTTCCTCCATACATCTGCCATCATCTCAGTTAGAAGCTATATTTTATGATGCTATTTAAGGACATTGATATTAGAGATATTTCAGGTCCAGGCGTGAAGGGAGCAAAGATAGCAGCTTCTTGCCTGAGGAGGTGTCTTTATCTTTTTCTTCCCTACAATCCCAGTTTCTGGCCAAGCCATTGTTCCAGGTAGCAGGGCAACCATTGACTCCTCAGCTCCTGGGGTGGGGAGTTTCCTCCTTTCATAAAATGAGGACAGTTTCACCTAAGCCTTGAGTGGCAGGTAGTTCCTCTGGCTCCAGGTCTCCCTCCAAGTCAAGGTGGGTATTGTTTGGTACCCTTGACTCCGATGGGGCAGAGGTCCCCGCTTGGGGCTTGGGCCAGAAGAACCTTCGCTTCTCCGTGCTTCCATTCCTCTTCTAATTCATAGAGAAGGTCAGGTTTTTCTAAGCCTATTTATGCCTTCTTAAATGTGCAGCGTTTCTGTGTTACCTGTCAGCCCTGTGTTTGGAGGCATGGAAGTGTGTCCAAGAGGGACCTTGCTGTGCCTTTGTAATCTGAGGGTGCCCTTTGTTTTGAAGCCCTGCTCGGCGTTTCTTGCTGCCTGTTGAGCAAAGTGCACCCTCCTTGGCTAAGTGTTTGGAGCCCTTTACAATATAAGTCTAGCAAAACTTTTCGAACTTTTTCTAACTCCAGTATGTACCTTCTAAACCTGACAGACTGGACTGAACTCATTGTTCCTGACACACTGCACCATCCTGAGGTGAAGACACCTCGTGGTATATTAAAGTTGACCCTTGAGCAACACGGGTTTGAACTGCACAGCTCTCTCTCTCTCTATATATATATATATATTTATACATACAGTACAGTGATGTAAATGTATTTTCTTTTCCTTATGATTTTCTTAATAACATTTTCTTTACTTTACTGTAAGAATATAGTATAAATGCATATAACATACAAAATATGTGTTAATCAATTGCTTATGTTCTTGATAAGGCTTCTGGTCAACAGTTGGCTAATAGTAATTAAGTTTGGGGGGTCAAACATTATATGTGGATTTCCCACTGCATAGGGATTGGCACCTCTACCCCCTGCATTGTTCAAGGGTCAACTGGATATTGTTTGTTTAAAATACTACTCTCGGGGCTCCTGGGTGGCTCAGTCGGTTAAGCATCTGCCTTCGGTTCTGGTCATGATCCCAGGGTCCTGGGATAGAACCCCACATGGGACTCCCTGCTCAGTGGGGAATCTCCTTCTCCCTCTGCCTCTGCCTCTCCTCCCTGCTCGTGCTCTCTCTCTCTCAAATAAATAAAATCTTAAAAAATAAATACTACTCTCTCTGCCAGATCGATCCCTACAAGGCCTTCCTTGATATTTCTCTCATCCATTGCTATCTGTGTTGGCCACATGACTTGCTTTGGCTGATGAAATGGGAGCATGGTAGAGCAGAAGCTTCAAGAGCCATTAATAGAGCATTGGTCTTTCCTCTCTGCCACGAGAGTAGCGTGTCTCAGATAGTTGCTACTCTCCCAACTGGGTCTTGGACCAAAGAAGACATAGAGCAGAGCCAGAGCCAACCCACTGCTGACCACATAAAAAGAGTGAGAAATACGCCATGGTGACTGCACGCCACTGAGCCCCTGGGGTTGTTTGTTGCTGCAGTGCAATTTACATAAGATAACTGATAAACCCTCCACCAATGTCTTAGAACAGAAGGAACATGGCTTGAAAATGAGTCAGACCTGCACTCAAATCTTGTTTGCATCCACAACATCCTTATAAAAGAAAATTCCTTCACCTCTATGTATCTGTTTGCACGTGTGTAAAATGAGGATGGGCATGTTGATTTTGCAAGACTATTGTGGGGATTAGTGGTAGCACAGGTATGATTTCTGTTGTAGGGAAGGGGCTGTCACAGAGAAGCCCTTCAATGATGGTAGTTCTAAGTCTTGTTATTGTTAATATTAATACTTTTTGTTGAAATACCACCTAGTTCCCCAAGAATTTGACACTAATTGTGTCACAAATATTGGTTCCTCTAGAAATCTTAGACAGAACAAATCAAAACTCCCAGAAAAGTTCCTAGGGAATTGCTTCCTGAAGAGCATTATGGAAGTCAGAGCCCATGAGGGATCGGCACAGGGCACTGCATGCCACTGCCTTCTAGAGGTGTTGAGCGAGAAGACCCACCATAGAGTTCAGAGAAGCAATGGCTTTCTTCCAGAAACAGCTGTTGCACTGTGAAAAAGGGAAACTATTATAAATATAAAGGTAATAAAAGCTACTATTTATTGAGTGCTCATCATGTATCAGGTGCTCTGCATAACTCCTTGACTCTTACCCACGGCATGATGTGATCAGGCTCCACTGCCTACTAATTTCACAGTTCAGACAAGGCAGGCACGGAGGGGTTAAGCCCTTGCCAGGGAGATGCAGCTGGTATGAAGCAGAGCCTTCACTTACACCTGTGCCTGACTGACTCTCTGAAACCCCTATCTTAATCACTACACCGTATCAGCTCTCACAGGCATACCCCAGTGCTTGCAAAATTGGCTAGAAAGACACTGCCCACCCAAAATGAAAAACAAAACGGTTATTTGCTCCAACCCTGTCCTTTCTCTTTGTGAGCATATAATTCTCCTAAAAGCCAACGGTGGGACTTTATGTTACAGAAACAAGGAAAAGCCATATTCTTTCATTCTAATAGAAAAAAGTAACAATAAAACCAGACTCTTCCCTGGCGTAGGTTAAAGACCATGTTTATTAGATATCATCTTCCCTCGTGGCCAACGTGGCTGCTCTGGTGATTATTCTGGAAGGCAAATAGTCATACATAATAGCAGCTTCGGGAACCCAGAAGGAGCATGGCATCTAATGTCCACTAATACCTGTCCTGAATTTCCAGCAACAGCTCGGTGACCGGGGAAAGTCCTGTGAAACCATAAAAATATTGGCAGAGAAAGTGGCTGAGCTGGGGACACCTTACCAACTTAGGAAGAAGAACCTGTAATTGTACAAATTATGAAGTATTGGGGCGCCTGGGTGGCTCAGTTGGTTAAGCGACTGCCTTCGGCTCAGGTCATGATCTCAGGGTCCTGGGATCGAGCCCCGCATCGGGCTCCTTGCTCAGCGGGGAGCCTGCTTCTCCCTCTCCCACTCCCCCTGCTTGTGTTCCCTCTCTTACTGTCTCTCTCTCTCTCTGTCAATTAAATAAATAAATAAAATCTTTAAAAAAAATTATGAAGTATTTTAGCTGCATGTACACATGTAAAGTCCTCCTCAGCAGCAGTAAAGACCAAGAAAAAAAGAATTCTTCTTTTTGTTTTTTTTTTTTTTCATGGTCTTAATGGTGTTCTCAGGACAGAGAGCTGAGCAGTTGGGGTCAGATGGTTCCAGAAGAGACATTTCCAATGGTACCACTGCTGCTGTATCTTCTCCAGGTCTCTGTGGCTAGGCTGTTTTGGCCTATTTGCATGTGGGAACTTGACGGGCAGGGATCCTTCTTGCTCGGTTACAAGGGCAAATCCGCAGTGGGGAAAGACTTCGAGCATATGTAAACGAGAAGCAGGTGGAGCCCGAGCCAAATTCAGAATTCATAGCGGCACTCTGTGGGAGTGTTTTGGTGTGGATGGAGGTGATCAAGGTCAGCCGAGAGTCAGCGGAGCATCTCACCATGGCTACCACCTGTCACAAAGTGTGTGCTGAGAACTTGGCCAGTCCTGTTGGCCAGAGCCCCCCAGCACCCCACTCTCAGGCTCCTGGGAAGCTTCCCCACCTGAGCCTTCAGCCTCACGATTTGCTCCAGGGCGACCAGTTAGACTGGTGACTCCTTTGATAAGGTTCTAATTGAGACATTTTCCAAGTCAACTGAGATAAATGTAGGCCCGCTTTCAGAAATCATAGTACCTGACAATCTGGGTGTTACAAATAACGGTGGGAAGCAGTGATTTTCACAGCAGAGATCGGAAGGGTAGGGCAAGGAGCATTTCACAGCCACTTTGGAGAGGGTTCCTGGTCAGTGTCCAGCAACGTGAGTGCGGCTTCCTAACTAAAATCATGATAATTGCTCTGTTTCCTCATCAACTTGTGTGTGGCAGACACCTCCTGTGGACGAGGTTCGTACGATGCCACCTTGTAATTTATGACTGAATCTACCCCTGATTTTCCGGCGCAGTTTTTAATTTACTTAAATATGCTGGTAGAGTCGGCATCAGGTTGGCCTCCAAGAAAGAAGAGAGCCCTAGCTCTTTCACAAAATGAAATTGTGTACTCTAGGAGGGGTATAATTCATTCCATAGCCGCCAGGTGCTAAATGCTGGCTTAAACACATTACATTCCCACCAGCCTAGGTAGTATTAGTATTCTCAATTTTCTACGTGAGGAAACTGAGATTCAAAAAGGCTAAATTATCTCTTCAAGGTTGGGGAGCTAGAAGCGACAAACCCAGTCCGTCTTACTGCAAAACCCACACGCTTCCTTCCGTGTACTGACTGCTGTGGGCTTTGGAAACAATTTTGGGAAAAAAAAAAAAAAAGTAGAAGAAAAATCACTTTTCGTCCCCATGTGCATCAGCAACATTTTGGTCTATTTCCTTCCATTCTTTTGGGTTTTTTTTTGCTCTATGCCTATTTTCTTTTGTCTTTGCTCTGATGGCTTTGCTTCAGGTACCTTACAAGTTGCACACACCTAGAATAGGGTAGAGGGCCTGGCGGCTGCATTGATGATGAAACTCCAGAATGTTCCCCTGAAGCCCAATAAAACTTGACTCACTTAAGGACAAGAATAACAAAACAGTCCGAATAGGCAGTTAGGGGGAAAATGCAAGCTGGAGAGTGTTTAGATGACGTGCTGCTGGTTAATTCCTGGTCCTTGTATCTTATCTTTCTTTTTCTTTAAGTTTTTTTAAAGATTTTATTTATTTATTCTTGAGAGACAGTGAGAGAGAGAAGCAGAGGGAGAGGGAGAAGCAGGCTCCCCACGGAGCAGGGAGCCCGATGCGGGGCTCGATCCCAGGACCCTGGGATCACGATCTGAGCCGAAGGCAGACACTTAACTGACTGAGCCTCCCAGGCGCCCTTTTTTTTTTTTTTAATTATTTTAAAGATATGTATCTTATCTTTCTGAATTGCTTTCGGCCTCCTTTCTCAATTTTATCCAATTCTGAGGTGAGTGACCCTTTGGTAACCTAGAATATAAAATTATATTCTAGAAAACATAATAATTATATAATTATATTATAGAAAACATGTTTCAGGAAGAAGTACAAATAGGCCAAAGGAGGCTTAATTCATGCGTGTTTGAGAACCCACACACCTCGGTCTTCTCCGAGCCTGCCCGTGTGGGATTCTGTCCCATGAGATGGTAGTTCCCGAGTGTGGGGCGGTGGGGCTCTTGTCCCCTTGACCAAAACAGAAAGCAGTCAATCCCACGACAGTATTACAGATGTGAACTTCTACTCTTTGCTGACATTCTCAAGTCTGGGGACCCGTGGCCGCGGCTCTGGTGAGCTATCTGCGGATACAAAGCCTGGTGGGGTTGCCAACAACCACGAGGGTGGTGGCCAGAGCCTCGGTCACCCAACCACAGCCCACACGGTGGAGAGCGCTTACTGCGTGTCAAGTAATGTTCTGAGTGCTTCCCATACATCTGCTCACGGAATCCCAACAAAAATCCTCTGAGGTGGGTGCTAAGAAGCATTCCCATTTTCCAAAGGAAGAAACCAAAGCATGGAGTTCTAGAACCCTGAGGTTCTGTGCTCTAGTAACAGCTCTAGGACCTACGTTAGGTTTGAATAGAATTCTATAGCTGGTGACCTAAATTCCATCTATGGGATAAAGCATGATAAAAAATGTTCTCTATTTTCTATCCACCACCTGGCTGTCCTCCAAGAAGCCTTCAATGGCTAGTCCTTGTTATTATTTACTAAGTATGCTTTTTATTCCGATTTTATTCCACTTGATTTAGGCTACAGGGGCTGTACATATTCTTTGGAAATAGCTCGTCTGTCATCTTGGTGCTAACAACCAAGCAACACAGTCCACCCAGAGATTCATCTGGCAAGCTCGAGGATTTGTATGCATCGTGCTCAAGTTGAGAAATGGGACTCTTTCATTTCCTTCCCTATCCCGGTTACTTATTGCAAGTAGATTTCCCTATGTGGAAATTAGTTTCCATATTTATTTCGAACTTGACACTGTATTATTGTGTTCAGAAATCTACAAAGTGTACTTTTCCCTTTTCTCCCCCTGCATGCAGGTATGTGGCAAAGCCTCGCTACACATCAATGAGAGGAAACTTGCCCAAACATACATTTAAAAAAACAAAATATTTTTAGAATAATATTGAACCTCAATGGAAACTTTGTCTATAAACTTGCACGGCATGGATTTTTTTTCCCTCCTAATGCACTGTTGAATGAGAATCAGAGGCTGCTGTCTTCAAGAGGTCGTGGGTACTTCTTACCATCTAGGGTTCAGCAAGGGTCTGCCTCTTCTGTGGACAGTAGCCGTAGCCTTGAATTCTGGAAATTGCCTTATGGTGGGTCACACACTCTGGAGTGATTGCAGAAGCCATTTTGTTACTGTTTTTTTCAAAATAAATCCGGGGCTCAAGTTACATCCCTGGGATCTTTGCCCTGTATTGAACAGGTAACACAAATAAAATGCAAATCTGTTCAGAAGAGGTTGACCCCACTGGTTAAATTTAAGGCGTTCATGGCATTCAACATAAGACAGTCTCTAGTCTATAGATTTTCATGTGATTGTGAATAATTCATTTACTGTTAAATCCTTAGTGCTCCATGTTCTTTACAGGGACAGTTCAACAAGAATAAACATTATGGCACCATACGTTCTGAATTTTTAAAAATAATCTGTTCCATTGTCCCCAAAGTGCTCTGAACTTCAGAAACCATTTTTACTGATACTGGGTTCTGCAAATATAAAAGCCAGAGTCAAAAACCAAGAAAAGTATCTATAGTTTTTCATTAAAAAAGGGATTCAGGTTAAGGATGGTTCTGTACTTGCCTCCCCCTTGATTGATTATATAAAGTATAATCCCTTACATTGATTGAGGATTTATGGGTGTCGATAATTGTGTTAAGCACTTTGACCATCTTTATCTCCTTTGATCCTGTTATATCCCCGTGAGACCGGCACTGTTATTCCCCCCTGCTTTACAGATGAGAAAATGCACTCAGGAGAAGTGCAGTCCCTCATCCAAGGTCACACAGCTCAATGGTGGTTGAAACTGGATATGAATATCAGAGCTCTTGATCTTAACCACTTCACTGAACTGCATTTCTACAAGAACTTGGATGGTTTAACATCTCTTTTTTTGTTTTGTTTTGTTTTCAATTCCTGAATTTAAGAGACTCTTTTCTCCTACCTTACAAATCAGATCCTTTTCCTTCTAGAAACTACCATCTTGCTAATAGGGCAATAGCCTTAACTTGCAGCCCCTCTCCAGTACCCTCTAGAATCTCCTGCCTGTTGCTTGTGTCTCCATGTTTTGCTGATGAAGAGGAGAGGTTTCTGTAGGAGTATGCTCTGAAAAACACCTTCACTGCAAACCCCGTGCAGAATTTTCTCTCTCAGCATGCTACAGCTGTGCAGTTCCCAAGAAAGAGTCACTCTGGTGAGGTAAGGTGTCATCCCCTGAGCAGACATTTCAGATCCCTTCAGGAAGAGCAGGTGTGAACACAAAGCATACACAGTGTTTTCATTTTTATCATTCGTGGTGGTTGACTCTTCTTTTGTCAGCCTGAGGTTGAGATTTGCATTGCCTGGGGAGAGGGTCTTTATACAGCTTTGCCTACAGAGGCAGATTCCTCGAAGTATCTTGTGAGAGTGGAGGTCATCCTATGCATTTATGGGACACCCAAACTACGTTTGAGAATGCCAGTATCCTGAGAGACTCCCGGGTGCTCTAGAGAAGAGCTCTTTCTATTGTCCTGAAGGTAACTGAGGACCAACATCATTCTACAAGGAAGGGAGAAGATGGGATGCTGAAGCTCAAAGGCATATCATCAACCCCGCCAACCCCTGTATTTTCCCAAACAAGAAACTGGGCCCAGATATCATAAATGACTTGCCCATAGTTAAAAAATGTACTGTGTGTGTCAGAGAGAGTTCTGGAATCCAGATATTGGAACTCCTAGGCCAATAACAACACTTAACCACCACTACCATACCAACCCACCATAGGAGTGAGCCTTACTAGGAGGATTCCTTCCTTCCTTCCTTCCTTCCTTCCTTCCTTCCTTCCTTCCTTCCTTCCTTCCTTC
>NW_023270453.1:14918025-14995070 GCF_011800145.1 Mirounga leonina
TTCCTTCCTTCCTTCCTTCCTTCCTTCCTTCCTTCCTTCCTTCCTTCAATCATGTTATCCACAGGTTAAGCCAAGTCAGAAAGCTTAGAAAGACTGTTCTCCATTGCTCCATATGTCCTGTCATGAAATATTGACAACTGAATATTCTAAACATTTCTCAAATTGATCCCTGGCTATCATCTCTGCCACTATCTTATTTCAGACCCTAATTACCTTCTAACCAGACCAGCAACAGCCTACTCTAAAGATAACATTTCTTTATTTATGCAGCAAAACGCATGGGGAGGCTTCTCTGAGCTAGGCAAGTGCCAGGCACTGGGGACCCATGGTGAGCAACTTTCATGTCCTATGATGTAGGACATTCATGTCCAAGATGCTGATGATCTGGTGGTGCAGAAAGATGCCTTCAATACAGTGAGTTGAGAAACAGTTTGGAACCAAACATGGAGTGGAGATCTGAGGGAGATCTGAGTCTTGGGTGGTCACAGGAGGCTTCCTGGAGAAGAGAGTGGCTAACTGAGATGAGAATGACAAGCTGTCCTTAGCAAGATGGGGGCAGGGAGGGTGGAAAGGGTGCTCCAGAAGAGAGAGAAACAGCCTGTGAAAAGGCAAGGGAGTCGGAGAGAAAATGGTACATACGACTGATGGGGGGCAGGGTGGGGTGCGGACAGAAAGAGGTGAGGAAGAGCAGGAGAAGGAGATGGGTGTCACCACCTAAAGGTTCCTCAAGGCCATGTGCTAAGGAGAAGGGGATCTGTCCAAGTTCCTTAGTGGGGAACTCTTGACTAGTCTTTTTAAGACAGAAGAAGCTGGTGTCTGAACCAGAGCTTTAGGAGAATCCGTTGGGGAAAGTGGGAACTGGGGACCATTGAGAGCACGTGCTACCACTGCCCAGTGGTTTCCTGATACGTGCATGGAAGTGAACCACGGTGGTTCTGCCTCTTGGGAACCTGACCCCACTGTTCAGGTTTGTGTTCTGCTGTCTGATTCTGGCGATACCTGATAAAGGCATACAACTGAGCACACTTGAATACTTGTTCTTTTTATTAAACACTAAAACTCAACATTTTGGTTTGCATTACTTTCTTCATGGCCCAGCTCAGGAGATGCTACTGTAATACATAGTGCTGCTATATTTCTGACCATTGGTCCTGTTGGCTAGGGCTGCGGACTTCCTCCTTTAAATGGAAACTCACTTCCTCCTTCCTCCTGCTGACTGCCTCCTTTAAATGGAAACCCACTTCCTCCTTCCTCCTGCTGACTTCCTCCTTTAAATGGAAACACACTTCTCCAGGAAGCTCCCTGTGACCACCCAAGACTCAGATCTCCCTTAAATCTCCACCCTGTGCTTGGTTCCGAAGAGCTTCTCAATTCACTATATTACAAAGTTCCACACAGTGGGTGTCTTAAACAATAGAAACGTACCGCCTCCCAGTTGTGGAGGCTGGAAGTCAGAGAGGTGTGGGCAAGGCTGGTCCCTCCCAAGGCTATGGGAGGGAATCTGCCCCATGTCTCTCTCCTGCTTCCAGTGCTTTGCTGGCCATTTTGGTGTTCTCCAGCTCGTAGATGCATCAGCTCTGCCTTCATCTTAACATGGCATTTCTCCCTGTGTTTGCGGCTCTGTCCAAATTTCCCCTTTTTATGAGGACACCAGTCACGTTGGATGACTCATTTTAACTTGGTTACCCCTGTAAAGACTCTATTTCCAAACAAGCCTTCATTCTGAGGGGGTTTGGACTTCAACGTATCTTTTATCCGGGATGCAATTCAACCCCAATATCGTCCGATTCTGCCTTTGAGTCCTTCCCCAAATTAATGGCATCAGAACAAGTTGGAAGTTGAGGAACAGTGATTAGGGATAGTAGAGTCTAGTGGCTTTCAAGCTTTTCTTTTGGCAGTTTAGACTCAAAGGTAAAGGTATCTGAAACCCCAGTGTGTATAACGGTGTCATGCTTCTGCATGAAGTTCAGTGTGGCCTTGGCAGGAAGAGAAGGTAAGCAGAGCTTTTTTACCTGCCCAGTATCCCCCCAATGCCAAGGGAGCCCTCAGAGTTCCTCTGTGGAAGGCAGTATCATTGGAGAGATTCCCAAGACTTGTTCTTCAAGTTCAAAATCAGGACAGCCCTTAAATGGCCTGCCCACTGGAGGGCCAGTTACCAACAATCCCAGGAGGGCTGTCTTAGGGTAAACCCTATGAGACACAAGTCATCTGGTCAAAAAATCAGAGAGCAGGGAGAAACAAAGAAGAAGAAAAGACATTGGAAATGATGCAAGATTTTTCTCCTTATTTGTCCTTTATTTCAGGGTGCACACAGATGAACCTCTTTGAAATGGAATTTCCTTGCACCCTGAAAAATTTATCCAAGACCCAGTTCAGTTTCTATGACCTTTTGAGAAGTGGGTGATGAAGTCAGGCCAGAAAACACTCGAAAATGGTCCATTTACTTAAATTTAATTTCAATACCCACAGAATGAAGGTCAATGACATGCTGAGTCAAAAAAGAGGGATGTCCTTTCCAAAGCGTCTCACACTTTTTTGGATAGCGAGCGCTGATTGAAATTTCCCTAGGATCCCCCTGCAGCTTGAAGTTCCGTGGACACTCCTTAGGGCCTTGATGAGTTATGACAAGCCTGTTCTCAGCTACCCATGCGGAGATGGGCAAACGTCTGGTGCAGCTTTTCCCCCACCCTGCCTGGTGATATGATCTTGCTGATGAAAGGAAGGGGCATGAAAGAGAAATGTACCCACACACCTGAGGGTCCCAGCACTGCAGATATGAGAAAACATGGCCATGAAATGACTCTTGAACAGTATTATGCCCTTATCAGTATAACCTTCATCTGGGCATCAGTCTTTACTGTTAATATAGCAATTTTATTTCTTTCATTTTTTTATTTAAATTCAATTAGCCAACTTATAGAACCTCATTAGTTTCAGGTGTAGCATTCAATAATTTATCATTTGTGTATAACACCCAGTGCTTGTCACGTCACGTGAAACGGGATATTGCCTGACGTTCATTATCTAACTTCTCTGGAACCTTGCCTTTTTTGGCCCTTTGTGCTTATACAACTTTATTATGACAGCTGGCTACAAAATAAAAACAGAGCCAACAGGAGTCCGCTGACTTGGAATCCTACAGAAATATGATTTAGACACAGAGACTAATCTCGGGGAAACTGTGGTTACAGAAACCATTAGTCATAATGTTCATATTGAAGCCTGCGCTTTCTCTCTTCCATTTATTTTACCTGTTGAATACAAACTGGGATCGCTGTCTGAAGATGGGAGAGAGCAGGATGTCATTGCCATCCTTCCAGAAGAGCATGGAAGGAGGTCCTTCTAAGACAGGCATCTCTCTGGTACTATACAGATGACACTTGGAGTTAATTCCCATCAAGCTCTAAGTTACTGAGCTCTGCTTTTTTCCTGGGCACAAGTTTTGATGCTGGAAGGTAGAAAAAAAAATCCACTGGATTGGGAGAAGCTGCCCTGAGGGTGAGAAAGACGGGATTTGAACAAGTATTTGCTTACTTTGCATTTTCTCTCTGAGGTGAGCTTACGTCCCACGTGCTCACCTCATGCAAAGGGTAAGACACCTTAGAGAAATGCGAAGGGTGGGAGTTAGCCTGTAGGCACAACCTGTCTCATCTCTTTATGCTCTAGAATTATCGGAGCAGCTGTGGAGAAGGCAGTCTGTGCCATCGGCAAGTTGGAGCCCCGGGAAAGCTGGTGGTGTCACTCAGTCCAAGTCTGAAGCCCGGAGAACCAGGGGAGCCCATGGTGTGAGGACCCGTCCAAATCCGAAGGCTCGAGAACCAGGAGCAAAGATGTCCAGGGGGCCGGAGGTGGAGGCCCCAGCTCAAGCAGAGAGAACAAATTCACCCTTCCTCCACTTTTTGTTCTATTCAGGCCCTCAGCGGATTGGACGGGGCTCACCCACACTGGGGAGGTGGTCTTTACTCAGCCTACAGATCAATGATAATGTCTTCTGGAAACGTCTTCCCAGACACACCCAGAAATAATGTTTTCCCAGCTCCATGGGCATCCTGTGGCCCTGTCAAGGTGACACCTACAGTGAACTGTCACAGCCCTGGAGCAGGGGAACCCTGAGACTGAAGAGGGAATGTGTGCAGGAGCAAAAAGAGACAGAGGGGAAGGCACAAGGTGGGGGGAAGAAGCCCAGATGCCCCAGGCAAAGGCATGGCCTGGGCAATGCCCGGCCAGGGGCTCTGGTTCAGTAGGACTGGAAGGGACTGAGCATCTGTGCTTGAAAGGTTCCCTGGGTAATGTTCTGGCATACCAAACACTGAGAGCCATCCATTAGGAGGCTGATAAATAACCCTTCTAACTAAGGGAAAGAAAGAATGTGTAAGGTTCCGCTGGGTGCTGACTCCAGCCTCAGTCCACGGGGCCACAAAGCCCATGCGTCTCCACTCACCCAAGGCCAAGTAGAGGCTACCTTTCGTCATCCGGAACTCTGTTAATCTTTACTGTTAAACACCAGCTCCTGTGTCTGAGTCCAGACCCTCACTTCATATTAAATGTAATGATTTCCTTGTATTTAAACTCCCTCAAATAGAATCACAAACACATTTTTTTTTAATTTTCAAGTCTCATTGAAAGCAATTACTTTATTTATTTATTTATTTTTATTCTTATGTTAATCCCCATACATTACATCATTAGTTTTAGGTGAAGTGTTCCATGATTCACTGTTTGTGCATAACACCCAGTGCTGCATGTGGAATGTGCCCTCTTTAATACCCATCACCAGGCTAACCCACCCTCCCACCCCCCTCCCCTCTAGAACCCTCAGTTTGTTTTTCAGAGTGCATCGTCTCTCATGGTTCGTCTACCCCTCCGATTTCCCCCGCTTCATTCTTCCCCTCCCGCTACCTTCTTCTTCTTTTTTTTTTTCCTTAACATATATTGCATTATTTGCCATTTGCAACGGCGTGGATGGAACTGGAGGGTATTATGTTGAGTGAAATAAGTCAAACAGAGAAAGACATGTATCATATGACCTCACTGATATGAGGAATTCTTAATCTCAGGAAACAAACTGAGGGTTGCTGGAGTGGGGGGTGGGGTGGGAGGGATGGGGTGACTGGGTGATAGACACTGGGGAGGGTATGTGCTCTGGTAAGCGCTGTGAATTGTGCAAGACTGTTGAATCTCAGATCTGTACCTCTGAAAGCAATTACTTTAATACTTAAGTCCCCTAACATTTAAAACAGTCTTCCATGGTTGATAACACTGTGTTGTCTAATTGAAATTTGTTAAGAGAGAACTTAAATGTTTCACCATCTCGCCATCTCCCCATCTCACTGAGGAGATGTGAGGTGACGGGTGTGTTAATTAACCCGATGGGGTTAGTTTTTTCAACATGTATACACAACAGACAGTCACATTGGGCACTTTAAATATCTTACAATGTCTTTTGTCAGTTATACCTTAAAAAAGCTGGGAAAAGAGTCAAAGGCCACTCCCCTCCCGCCCAAAACAGGGCAGGCTTCTAACTACTTGATCCAGTAAACTTGATACTGGTTTTCTACAACATCACCGAGAGCCATAGAGTAGACTTTGAATCTTACATAAACAGCACCATTAGGAGAAAAAAAAAATGTGAATCCTAATTAAATTGAAAATATAACAAGTTATATTTGTTTATATTTGTTGTAAACAAATAAATATTTGTGCATTCATCCTTGTTTTCTAGAGAAATAGAACCAATAGAACCTAGAATATATATGTGTGTGTGTGTGTGTGTGTAATACATATACAAAGAGTTTTATAGTTTTTTTTTTTTTTTTTAGTTTAAGAAACTGGTTCATGCAGTTGTGGAGGCTTGGCAAATCTGAAATCTGATGTAGAGGCTGGCAGACTGTAGATGCAGGAAGGAGTTGTCGTTTGAGCCCAGAGGCCCTCTGCTGGGGAACCAGGAAGAGCCACTGCTGTAGATGAAGCCCAAAGGCTTTGAGCTGGAGAATTCCTTTTTGCTTAGGAAAGGTCTGTCTTTGGTCTGTTGGGGCCTTCAACTGATTAGATGAGGCCCACCAGCATTAGGGAAGGCAATCTGCTTTACTCAGAGTCCACCAATTTTAACATAAATCTTTTCCAAAAATACTCACAGAGATGCCCAAGATAATGTTTTGCCAAATATGTCAGCATTGCAGCCCCACCAAGTTGACATAAAATTCACCATCCCAGGTAGGCGGAGTGTTGGAAGGATGTTTTTATACACTCGGTTTGGTCAGTGTGTTTCTTTACAGAGTTCACATTAGATCTGATCTTCCATGGGGGTGTGAATAAGTGCCTCAGTATTTGGCTGCACGGAGATTTGCTGGAACACGGGGGCTGCCTGTGACAACTGGGAAATGTCATTGGTAAGAAGATATGGTGAAGTGAAAGAGGCCAAGGCTGAGCCATTCATTTCCCTCCTTAGAGGCAGTGTTTAAATTGCTGGGAATGTGAGCTATCGTATTGGGTTTGGAAAATCCCAAGCTACCCTTTCTAATGCAGACAGAAACAGAGAGGATCCCTGGTCTTCCAAGTAGAAGCCATATTGGCTCTTAGCTGTGTAGCTTCCAGGAAATGCACATAATAATCTATTCTGGGGATTCCATTAAGAATCTGCATTTACTGTCTTATTATAACTACAGAAGGCTTTATATATGACAAATCAATAGGCAGATGAATGCACCTTCCCCTCCTCCATCCCTCTATTTAGAGCCTGTGGAAACCTCTCCAACACCCTCCTGTCCTCAACTGGCATCCCTAGAGAAGACCTATTTGTGGGCAGCCTCCATGCTCATGGTCACTGGGACCGATGTCACCGTGTACCACATCATGTGACTAGACATGGTGTACAAGTGAACAGCTGGGTGGCATCAACAGGCAGTTTGGGGATTGGGAATGAAAGATCATTTTGTGTAGTTGGAAATCCAAAGGGAATTTGCATAGAGGGGGAATGAATTGCAATTTTGCAACCTATCATTGGCCTGGCTTGGAAGAGGTCTGACATTGGTCATGCAATATTTTTGCAAACAAGTGGCTAAATTAGTTTCACATGCCTCTTGTGACCCACTTATTTTCATTTTGAGCAGACACACTCTCACACATGAATGTGTATGCATACGGGCATACATATGTCTGTGGATGTATGGATGTATATGGTTAATTTTTCAATATGACCTGCCCGTCCTGCCTCACTTCTCCTATACTGCACACCTGTGAGGTTTCATGGGCAAAAGAAAAATAAGAGTCAGCACTTTTCCCTGGATCTTGGCAGTATTAATAAACACTGGCATTTGCTGAGGGCTTCCTGTGTCCTGCACTAAGCTTCACACAGAATCTCTCACTTTATCTCACAAACAGAACTATAGAGTAGGTACTATGATCACACACCCTCTATTAGTAATTCTTCAGAGAGTATCTCAACCTCCTAATTTTGACCTTGGGTCCACTGACTGACTTACTATTTTCTTTTACTTAATTATGAAACAGAATCTATTTCTCCTTCTGATAGTTTTCTCCTTCATTCTTTAGTCCTTGTATCTTTTTAGTTTGTTCTATATTTCAAATAATCATAGGTTGCAAACAGAAAGTGAGACTCGTGTTCCATATTTTTTTTTCCTAAAAATTAGAGGGTCAGCATTCACTGAAACATTTAGGTTGTAGACATTTTGAGGTACAGTTCAATTCAAAAATATCCATCTAGCCTCATCAAATTAAAATGTGTTTGCAAATAATGTTTTGACTCTGCCTGGTTGATTGCTTGTTAATTCTTGGGAGATAGTGAAAATTATTGGTTTTGCCTGAAAATGAGCATTTAATTCTAACTCCTAGTGGCATCTTCTAGGGTAGATTTTTTTGAGGCTTTGAAATTTGTTGCTCATCCTTAATTGTCAAGGTCAGCTAATGATTTAAAGCCCCTGAGCTATTAGGGGAAGACCAAAAAGAACTAAAGACTCAGAGATTCCCACCACTTTATAGGGTGAATCTATTTATAAAGGACAGTGTGGAAGCCTTGGACTGATACCAGGCAGATTAAGTAAGAAAATCTCTGAGAAGCTTCCTCTCAGATAGAACCCACACCAGTGAACTCAGACAGGATTGAAATATTTGTTTGTAATTGTCTGGGAGCATGGGGATGGGCTGTCTCTGGCAAGGAGTGCAATACACTTTCTAGACATTAGCTCATTCTGTCATGGATGCTGTTGGATATTATTTTCATTTATCAAGGGGATGAACAAAGTAGATGTAGGTGAAATGATTTATGCTAGGACATTGGTGTCTAGTCTCCAGTAAACAAAACTAAGCCCCCAAATTGGGGGGATTCTTCCAGTAATTCAGGTAAGGCTGTGGCCCTGTATATATTATTTTGGGGAAAATTCACTTCTTGCTTTTCTTTGTTAACAGATATAAACTATGAGTCAATGGTGGATCTTTGAATATGGTCTCCTCGAAAATGAAGGAGATTTAAGAGAGCTTGAGGGCCTCCGATTATGATCGCGCTGTGAAATAAACAAGCAAATCCATAGCAGTCTTTAAGTATTTCTATGCCTACAGCTACTAATAGCCATCATATATTGGGTGTTGTCTATACTAACATTGATTGAGGACTGTATTCATTTATACTAAGAAAATATATTAATATAGGCTCATAAAAATAAAGTAATAGCAATTGTGATGCCAATAATCTTTTGTGTCTTCTGCACACTGGTTATTTTGCCCTGTAGACCCTCTCCTCATTTCCACATGTTGAAATCCTACCCTTCTTTCAACGCCCATCCCTGAAACCATTTGCTCCAGTGAAAAGTTTTCAAATGGTCTCGTTCTTCCCCAAATTTCCATAGTATTTATACCTCTCAGATCGCATTGTGCTGTGTACTATCATTGTTTGTATTTATCTTGCTTTCTCTTCTATTTTTTAAAAGATTTTATTTATTCATTTGAGAGAGAGACAGAGAGAGCATAAGCAGGTGGAGAGGCAGAGGGAGAGTGAGAAGCAGACTCCCCACTGAGCTGGGAGCCTGACATGGGGCTCAATCCCAGGACCTGAAGATCATGACCTGAGCCGAAGGCAGATGCTTAACCATCTGAGCCACCCACGCACCCCTTGCTTTCTCTTCTAGAATGTAAGCTTCTAGGTGATAGTTCCTATGTATATTTGGTTTATTTTGTAGTCCTTGACACGATGAGCCCTGGATAGAGTAAGTACTTGTGACACAGTAAGAAATATGTATTTGGTCTCTGGCCCCCAGTTCCTGAAATAGAGCTCCTAAATCCCTTGTGATTTCCTGGGTGATGGGAATCTTTTGTTCTGGGATGATTCTTGGCAGGATCCTGGATAGTGTCAGAATAGGGGTCACCAGAAAGACCAAGCCATGATTAGAAGCTTGCAACTTTCAGACCCATCCCCATCCTCCAGGGAAGGGAGAGGGGCTGGAGATTGAATCAATAATCAATCATGCCTATGGGATGAAGCTTTCATAAAAATCCATAAACTGTGGGATCTGAGAGCTTCCTGGTGGGTGAACAGATGGAGGTGCTGGGAGGGTGGCGCACCTGGAGAAAGCACGGGAGTGCCACACCCCTCCCTTGTACCTTCCCTACGCGTCTCTTCCATCTGGATGTTCCTGAATTGTATCCGTTATTTTAAAAAGCAAACAAACAAACAAAAAACCCAGTAGATAATGTTTTCCTGAGTTTGGTGAGTCCTTCTAGCAAATGATCAAATGGAAGCAGGGGGTCTTAGGAACCCCTGATTTATTTGATCCTAAGTACAGGAGGCCAGAACTTCCAAGTGGCTTCAGAAGAGGAGGGCAGTCTTGTGGGACTGAGCCTTTAACCTGTAGGAACTGTGCTAACTCCAGGTAGATGGTGTCAGAACGGAATGGTGGGACACCCAGTTGGTGTCTGGAGAGTTGGAGAACTGGTACATTTGGGATAAAAAGGCACACATTTGGCATCAGAAAGTGTTCTGTGGTAGAGAAAAATAGTGTTGGAAGGGAACATAGAGCTCAGGTAGCCTGGCTTACTGCTCAATGTGGAAATGACGTTAGGCTTCTCAGAGGAGCCAGAGACAGTGGGATGTTCACCTCTTCCTTAGGGAGTTGGCCCTGGCAGGAGGCTGAGGGGCCCCTGTGTTTCCCATGTGGTCGTTCTTGGGTCCACACATGGTCATGTCCGTGTTTCTTGCTAGGGGATGTGCGCAGAATTAATGTGGGCCAGGATCTTTAAAAAATGCTTGCTTTCCTCCACTTTTTGCTTCCCCTCCACTGGATGGAAGCAAAGGACTCCAAAGTGCTGGTGGCCAGTGCAGCAAGACACAGAGCCTGGGATCCTGAGTCATGACATGGAAGAAAGGACTAGCTGATCAATAACACCCAGCATCAGGCCATTTTGTGAGCAAGAAAGATACTTTGTGTGTGTGAAGCCATTGAAGTTTGAGGGGTTATTAAAGCAAAAACATTATCCTAACTTTATTGATTACTTTCTTTGGCACAGCCTTTACTGTTCCAGCTCGAATTGCTATGAAAACCTTATTCACTGTGTCATTTCCTGTTGTTGTAACAAATACCATGGACCAGGTGGCTTAAACAGCAAACATTTATTTCTCACAGCACTGGAGACTAGACATCTGAGACCAGAGTGCTAGCATGGTCAGGCTCTTGGCGAACACTCCCTTCCTGGTTTGCAGATGGAAGGCTGTCTTTGTGTTGTGTTCTTTGAGGGCAGAGAGCACAGCAAGAAGCAAGCTGTCTTGAGTCTCTTGTAAGGGCACTATCCCATCATGAAGGCTTCGCCCTCATGACCTCATCACCTCCCAAAGGCCCCACTGCCTAATGCCATCACTTTGGGGATTGGGGTTTCAACATGTGAACTTTGCCAGGTGGGGGGTTGGGGATACAAACATGCAGTCTGTGATGGTTAAGTTTCTGTGTCAACCTGACTGGGCTAAGGGATGCCCCTAGAGCTGATAATACATTATTTCTGGAAAAGATTAGCATTTGAATTGGTAGACTGAGTAAAGAAGATCCACCACCACCAGTGTGGGTGGGCCTCATCGAATTTCTTGAGGGCCTGAATACCTCAAAAAGGTCGAGGAAGGGTGAACTGTCTCTGTCTTATAGGGCTGGGATGTCCACCTTCTCCTGCCCTCAGACTAATTGGAGCGCCTGGTTCTGGGGCCTTCCCACTCCACTTAACCTGGTTTTCCAGCTTGTAGACAGCAGATTGTAGGACCTCTCAGCCTCCATAACCTCGTGAGCCAATTCCTGGAATAAATCTCCTCTTATCTCCATATCTGTCTATCCCCTATTAGTTCTGTTTCTCTGGAGAACCCTGACTAATGCACAGCCCTAATGCTCAACTCACACTGAGCCCAAAGCAGCCTTCCCGTCACTCTTGTTGATGGGTTATCATTTTACCTTTCCAACCTCTGCAAACTTAGTTCCTCCCACCGAGACATCTTTTCCAATATTTAACGACAGATATCATATCAGCCAGACGACGCTATTCTTCATTTCTCTGTTTATTGCTGGATCAGGAAACAGACTCTTCTAGAAACTCAGCAGTCATTTTAAAGTTACTACACTAAGAATTGCAGTGATCTTTGACTGGAACTGTAGGCTTTATGAGCCAGGCCTTCTTTGTCCAAAGAGTAACTTACAGCAAAGATCTGCTCAGAAAAAGCCACCCAGGCACTTTCAAAGGAACACTGAAGAGTAGAAGGTGCAGAATGTCTCACAGGCTTCCTAATACAGCACACTACCATTCATTCACTCAGCTATCGCTAACAGAGAGCCTGTGTTCTTTAGGAGAGAGGAAGACAAAGCTGGACACACCCCATTAGAGGGACTCGGGGATGGTAGTGAGGTCACTTTTAAGCTGAAACACAATTTCATGAAGATGGTTACTTTCAGGCTGAAATAGTCACCGGCCCCGAATTCAGAGACTGAACTCTCTGTGAGGTGCTGGCCTGATGCAATGTGCCCTGCAGACATTTTGCCAAGTCCAGATGGTAGTACTTGCTAGCAAAGCCCAGATACAAAGAGTTTGCCTTTTCTCCTTGCACAGTGGTCCTTCATCCTGGTAGAGGATCTGCCCACAATCAGGCAGGGAAGCCGATGCCGGACAGGGTGCTGGTTGCTTTATTCAGCTCAGGTTGAATGATGGTCTTGAGTCTAGTAATCTGCATGTCCCTTTGTAATATTGTTCTGTCTATGTGCATTTCCTTGGCAGCTATAGAATGCTTTTTAAATCATCGTCCTCATCAATGCAGGTGACTCAAAAATACCTTGACAAGGCAAATACCATTGATCATCATCGTACTCACTGTTCCTAGCAGCTGTCTTTCTCGGGTCAGCTGGGTGTCTTATGGTTTTTAATACAACCTCTGCTTAATATGAACTCAAAGCACATTTACATCAAAGCACATTTTGTTCTGAGTCTCTTGCATTTTAAATTATGAGGATTTACTGTTCAATTTAGTGAACTACAGAAATAAACAATAATACTCATGCACCAGTCCTCTGGAAACTTTCCATGGAAACAAAGGTTAGGGTGTGAGGACCGATGATAGTTGATCAGCCCACATGTGCTAGAAGCAATGGGTAACTTGACAAGATGAATCCACTTACTACATGTGGGGATGCTTTTTAAAAAAATCCTCTTCTGTTTGGCTGTTTCTGCATCTTCTCTCAGTCCTGGAGATGCAGGAGGAATAACAGCTTTAATTATTGCCATAATTTGTAATTTCCAAGGTTTCAAGGGAGTTTAAAACTCTGTAGAATATGTTTGTTTCTGTTGTATTTTGGTTTTGTCAAGGACAGTCAAAAACCATGAGTTGGACAAAGGATGAAATTCTATTTCTTTTAAGATTTCCTTCCTAGCTGTGCTCCACCCTGAGCCACTGGGCAGGAGGGAGCTTGGTTCTTTTATGTACTGTGGGTGAGAGCGTAAATTGGTGTGGAGGTCTGTGGACAATATCCTGTAAAATTTAAAACATGCAGGCCCTTGACCCAGGAATGTAGGAAGGTAGGAATTCAACCCCAGAAAAAAATTAGATGAGTATGCTAAGATATATATCAAAAAAAAGCTCACAAAAAACAAATAGACTCTTAAATGTAGAGAACAAAGTGGTGGTTGCTAGAGGGGAGGTGGGTGGGAAGATGGGTAAAATAGGGAAGGAAGGAAGGAAGGCAGGCAGGAAGGAAGGAAGGGAGGAAGGGAAAAAAGAAAAGAAAAAAACCCCCCACAAAATTTGGAAAACTTTAAGCCCTTCCCAGGGTGGTGGGGAGCAGACCGAGTGGAAAGTTGCTGTGGGCAGCCCTAAAATACTGGGAAGATGCATGTGGGAAGTCAGGTGGAGGGAGAGATGGAATTTAAAAGAAGCAAGTTTTTTTTTTTTTAAATATAACCGCTTCATATTTTTGCTCATACCAGGTGCCGTTTTGTCCTAATTTCTTGTGTGTGTGTGTGTGTTTTTCTCTTAAAACCCTTGCTTTTTGTACTTAGCTTGGAATCTACAATCATATACCTCCATATTTGACGCTTTAACAAACATTGCACACATTCTCGGGAAGATTTTATGACCATCCACCGTTTCACCTACATGCTGAGGTTTAGCAAAACACAATATGAGGCAAGATATTTCCATTTGCAGCTTACGGACTGTGTGCCACCCTTCATTGCCTCAGTGCTTGACAAGGCAGAGATAAAGGTCATCCCTTCTCAGTGAGGCTAAGCTGCTCTCCTCATTGCAGTGTACACATGATCCTGTTGGTCAAGCCCTGTGAAACTAGGTTTTGAGGACAAAACAGTGAAAAAGTTTTTGACTTATTTTCCCTTCGAAGACCAAAAGTCAGTTTGGCAAGTCTACATACCACATCAGTGCGAGTGTGACTCTGTGTGTGTGTGTGTGTGTGTGTGTGTTAGTTTGGGGAAGCATGATAGAGAGTGTAGATCCTCTCTCTACAGCATGGGGGGAACTTTCTGAAAAGCAAATGAGCCAGGTATCTAGGCCAAAATCATATCATCTGTATTTGTGTCTGAAAGGAGAGTATGAGAAATTGCACTTCGAGGAGAGGGATTCATTGAGACACCTTTAGTGGGGTTCCCTCATCCCCTCATCTTCTTTTTGGGAAGATGGAAATCACCTTCATTTCAACAGTCCCTTTGCTTGCTCAGATGATCCCAGTCCCTTTGCTTGCTCAAGTTTGGTTTTTCCTGTGGGAACATCTAAACCCTCCTTTCTTTCCTGCATCTCTGCCCCATTTTCTTGAGGCTTGTCTACAATCTGGCCCTTACATCATATGAAATTGCTTTGGACTCATTAAGGGGAAATGAGTAGCTTTGAAAGGATCACACAGTGGATTGCAGAAGCTCGCCAATTAGCAAAGACCTGTGACATTCAGGGCAGGGCCAATGAAGTTGTCACGGACCACCTGGTGTAACTCCTTTATCTTTCGAGGAACCTGAGACAGGACAGAATTGCATCTTCCCTAAAGGGTCATGGAGAGGCAGAACTTAGATCATCCGATGCCCTGTGCAGAGGTGTTTCTGTTACAAGAAAGTGCTGATCGAATGTCCAAGGGACTATGTTTAGGACTATGGACATCTACTAGGTTTCCACAAGATTAGTCAGTTAGTCAACTAGTAAATGTTTATAGAGCATTTTCCACCCATGCTGGGGCCTGGGAATGGAACAGTGACTACAAATTCCATGGTGGATTTCACGTCCACTGCAGAGTATGAGCATGAAGTCAATATTTCCCCGCGTGTTGAGCATGGAAGAGAGAAAGCACAGAGTCTCAAGGGGGCATATAACACGGGGTGGGGGGGGAGCCCAAGTGTTCCATCCCTCTCATTTCATGACTCAGGTCTCCAAGTTGGGGCAAGGAGCTGTGTTTCTTTTCCAGGAGGATGGAGCTCTTGGAGGCGGTATGCAAGGGGAGCGCGTGAATTCTCTTGTGCGGGGTCTTCTGTGGTAGTTTGGTTATGTTCATTTGGTAGAAGAAGAAATAGGGGAAGACATTTGCAGTGAGTTGTCTCAGTTGGCGCAGACTTGGGGTACACGAAGAGCTGTCTTGTGTGAGTGGCTGGGTCTGCGGTGGCTGCAGGGACAGTGGAGCCTGAGACCCCTCTTCTTCTTCCTCCTCCTTGGAGACGAAGGGTAGGCCAGCCCCAGGCACCATGGTGGGGTGCCTCACCCCTGCCTTCCCGGGTTCCCCGCACAGCAGATGCCGGTGCTGAATGCTGCAACTCTCCTCTGTGAACGAGCGGCATGTCCTTCCCTACTGTCCCTCCTGAGGGGCAGGGTCTCTGGGGCCAGGAGTTGGGGAAAGCGGGATGAGGTGGTACTATCACTTTCCCAGCACTGGCCTTGGTTTTAGGTAACTTTAAAACAAATTATTAGTATTTTTTTTGAACTTTATTAATAGCTGGCAATTAAAACACATATATATTTGAGGTGTACCACTTGATGTTTTGATATCCGTGTCTATTATAAAGCCTTCACCACAGTCAAGCTAGGGAAGGTATCCGTCACCTCACACGGTTACCATTTTGTGTGCAGTGTGGTGACACCACCTCAGATCTCCCTGCACGCATTTCAAGCATGCGATACTGTATTGTTAAGTAGAACCAGAGCATTACTCGTTAGATCTCCGGCACTTCTTTATCTTGCGTAGTGGAAACTTTGGATGGTAGAGTTTTCTTCCCAGTTTTTTATGTTCACATAATGTTACTCTCTTAACCATTTTGAAGTGTACCGTTCAGTGGTATGAAATACGTTTGTCTGCCCCACACAGACATCACCACTGTTCATCTCCGGAACTCTCTTCATCTCGTTAGACTGCAAGACTGTACCCTTTAAACAATAACTCTTTTTTTTTTTTTAAGATTTTATTTATTTATTTGAGAGAGAATGAGATAGAGAGAGCATGAGAGCGGGGAGGGTCAGAGGGAGAAGCAGACTTCCCGCTGAGCAGGGAGCCCGATGCGGGACTCGATCCCGGGACTCCAGGATCATGACCTGAGCCAAAGACAGTTGCTTAACCAACTGAGCCACCCAGGCGCCCCTAAACAATAACTCTTGAGAGCAGTTTTGAACATGAACAGAGGGATCTTCACCAACACGCGATGGTTTATTTGCATCTTTGCAAAGAGGGTTTGCATCTTTAAAAGAAACTCAAATGAAGAAGCAAAAATCTCACCTTGTCTCGTATCTGTTGCAAGAGCCAAGTCAAAGTTTCTGCTCTTATTTTTCTTTCACGATTATTCTTGACTGGTGAGGTTTATTCCAGAATGTGACATTTATTGGAGACCCACCATGTGCTGTCCTCAGTGCTTTTAATATGAATTATCCCCAAGAAAAAATTGGGAGAGAAGATGTTAGTGGCATATTTTGTTCCCCATCAGTACGTGATGCAGCACTGTAGAAATGATAAAATCAATCCATGAGAAGAATCTGATCCCCTGTTGGGTAATTCTTACTCCACAAAGGAAAGAGGTAAAACCCTGCACTGTTTTTGAGGCGTGGTGTTCTCATGCAGCAGATGAAGGAACAGGGCTTGGAAGACAGAATCCAAACTCGGGTCTTCTGAACTCCAAAACCAGTGATCTCCCTGATGCCACAGCTCCATTGCAAGAGCTGAGTTACAAGCTGTTGGATCCTAGACAAGGATGCCCTCCAGGGGCTGGAACCGCCAGAGGAATGGGGAAAGGAGCAGCGAGAGGAGGAGGCCCCTGGCGCTCTGCTCTCCCAGAGGGCATAACACACGTTAAGCAGGAGACCAAGGAGTGCATATGCTCATGAAAAGGAAATGAGTTGATTTTGCATTGTTAAGTCCTATCTTAAATCATTACATGGAATCCGATACAAGAGCAAAGGGCAAGTGGCCACAGGCTGAGGTGTGGATTCTGAAATAGGAGAAGGTCAGAGACCACAGTGAAGACGGTGCGTTGTTGGCTGGATACTCAAAAGGCCCCGGGTTCCAATTTCCACCGTGGCTTGGTAAGGCAGCTTGAAAGCACAGGTGTCCCATCTTTTAGAACATCCAACAGTTTGGGTCCTGCACCTGGGAAATGAGAAGAGGAGTGGGGACCTTTTTGCAGTCTGCTTCTGCTCACCTGTCCCAAGGGTAAACTGGGGACCATGACTTATTTCAGCTCTCCGAAAAACGCGAGTCTCACCAAACCTTATGCTGCACTGGTCTTAAGAGTTGGGCTTGGGCGCCTGGTGGCTCAGTTGTTAAGCGTCTGCCTTCGACTCAGGTCATGATCCCGGGGTCCTGGGATCGAGTCCCGCATCGGGCTCCCTGCTCCCTGGGGAGCCTGCTTCTCCCTCTGCCTTTCTCTCTCTTTCTGTCGCTCCTGAATAAATAAATAAAATATTAGGAAAAAAAAAGAGTTGGGTTTGATGTCCCCAAGTCTACACCCTGGGTCGTTCTTGACAAGAAGCCTCCAGATTCAGGAACACTGGACTAAAGGCCATACATACCTTTTGGTCTGATTCTGTGATTATTCAGGAAACAATCAACTGAAATCCCCATTGATATTCTTGCTTCTTTGGTGAAATACTTTGGTTTAGAGAATATGAATATGGTAAAAGCTCTGACTTTGGTGTGTAAGGTCTAAAGTAGGGAAAAGACTCAAAAAGAAAAAAAAAAAAGAATGTCTTAACTGAAGTCCTAGATCCACCATTTATCAGCTCTAGGATTTTTGGCCACTTACTTAAATTTCCTGGGCCTCGGTTTCCTACCCTGTAAAGTGCCCATTACTAGACATACCTTCTCTGCTTACTATAAAGGATTTTTCTTTGAGAACAGGATGTTGAGAGCAGCTTTGCAAACTGCAACATGCAATAGGCTGTGGGTTCTACCATTCATTCATTCGCTCCTGCTATGATCTGAACATTTGTGTCTTCCCCAAATTCATCTTTTTTTTTTTTTTTAGGTTTTTATTTATTTATTTGTCAGAGAGAGAGAGAGAGCACAAGCATGGGGAGCAGCAGAGGGAGAGCCGAGCAGGGAGCCCGACGTAGGGCTCGATCCCAGGACCCTGGGATCATGATCTGAGCTGAAGGCAGATGCTTAACAGACTGAGCCAGCCAGGTGCCCTGCCCCCCAAATTCATATTTTAAAGCCTAACTCCCAGGTGTTAGGGGGCGGGGCCTTTGGGAGGTTGCTAGGTCCTGAGGGGAGAGCCTGCATGATGGGATTAGTGCCCTCGTAAAGGAGACCCCAGGGAGCCCCTTTGCCCCTTTCACATGTGAGGACACAGCGAGAAGTCACCATCTAGGAAATAGGCTCTCACCAGACACCAAATCTGCCCACGGTCTTGGACTTCCAGCCTCCAGAACCACGAGAAATAAATGTCTGTTGTTTATAAGCAGTGCCGATGGACCAAGGCAACTCCCGAATGAAGACTGAGTTCATCATCAGTGAAGACCCATCCGCTCTGGGGGTTCCCTGGGGAAGCAAGCGGCAGCCTCCTTGCCCACGGGGGCTAGAAGTCTAGAGGGCACGCACACTGTCAATAGCCCTACACATACAAGGGTGGAGTTAGGTCATGTGGTCACTGCTGTTGAACGGGATCAGATGATCCTCCGAGAAGCTTTTCAGGGAGCCTGGACGCTTCTGAGGCTGAGTTCTAAGTGCCACGCCTCGCCCCCTCTCAAGTGTTAGAGCCCCCAAGCCTGTTTAAAGTTCAAAGGGTGGACAGGTGCTAACTTCCATTTCCTCAGCGTGGGAAGTGACTTCCAGGAGGTGTTTTAAAAAATAAGGCTCTGTTCAAGAAAGCAACAGATTAGTATGCCGATTAAATTTATATTCAACGTCCTATTGTCATGCTGTTCTGTTGGTATTGTTATAATGCTAAATCCAGTCTCCCAGTTGTACGAATTGATACTCCGGTGCCTTTTGAGGCATGGGAGTCTAAAAGGCAAGTTCTAGATGGACGGACACCCTGTCTAAGGCAAAGGGCCGAGAGAGCGGACTGCGGACCGTGGTCAAGGCTCTTGACTGTGTTCAGTTTCTTGTCCAAAACATCTGCAAATGAAGTTAATAGTGGTTCCTTCAAGAGATTCTCGAGGAGCTAGAATTCATGACAATATGGATCCTTGGACATAGAAGACACTCAGTAAATGCCTGCAGAGCCTAGTGGAGTGCCTTGATTATAGTAGATGCTCCAGGAAATGGTGCGCGGCCACCCAGCGTCTTAAATGCATGTGTATCGAGGAAGTCAAGGAGGAGCACGTTTCAGAGCAGACTCACGGCCCGAGGGGAGCAGAAACACGCCCATGATTGTTATTGTTACTGGCAATAACCATTTCCCTTGTGCCTTACGCGTACTGCCCAATAAACAAATTAAACCAGGCTGATAACAGCATTCCTTTGCTGAAGGATTCATTCCGTCTCCCTGTGTCCAAGATCCTTTCTCGGGAGCCTAATCTCTCATGTTTTGACATTGCTGATTGTAACGCATGAAGCATTTCCATAATAACAAGCCACTTTACAGGCGGCTAGCTTACGGAGCAGAGCATTGATTTGTATTGTTTCTAAGGGGCACTTAGGTGAAAGGAGACAAATGATACTCCTAGCCAGCCTTGTTGCCCACTCTTGACCGTAGCTGGGGTCGGAGCCCAAGCAGCAGTCTCTTCCAGGCACGGGGAGGGGCTCGAGTTTCCCTTGATTGGCTTCCAGGGACGAGGCTGAAATTGTTTCCAGCATTTTGGGGTTCCAGCTAAGGAGTGTTGTTAGGCCCTTTCTAAAACAAAGTAGCCCTGCCCTTTGTAGGGAGCAGAAAGGCAACGACTGTGTGAGCTGGAGACTGGACTTGCCGTCAGAGCAGCTGGGTCCTGAGCAATCTGAGCCCTGGGTTTTCATCTCTACACTGGCAAAAGTCCTATTTCTTGCTTGCATTGCAGGAGAGTTCCGAGTAGACAATTAAAAAAAAAATGTCTGATATGTTTTTTGCAACTCAGATGGATCGCATCAATATTGCGATTACTTGAATTATTCCTGTGGTTCCCAGCCTGTGACTCCTTTCGACTCACGTAGCAGAGAAGTAAGCTAAATAACTTTTCGTATGTATGTCGTGGACAGGCCAGCAAAAAAGGACAATGGTGCTATTTTTCTTATTTCCCCAATTCCCTCAGGAGCTTGAAGAATGACCTGAATTATAGATGTAGATGTTTCTAGGAAATGCCCGTGTGCGCATGCGCACGTGCACCCACTTGAAGGGGAGGAAAGGAAAGAAAGAACATCCCCGAATGGTCCCTGTGGCGTCCTGCTCAGTGACATTTAGCAAATCATGGGGCTCTGTCCCACCTCGCGTGGCTCGGCAGCTGCAGTCAGCCTGGGGTAGCAGGGACAGCTCGCAGCGTGACTTCACCCCCTAAACTTCCCCAGGGCCTGGGGGAGCAAGACAGGGTGCAAGCACTAGAATTAGTAAGTCATGTATCCCCCCATCCTCAGTGTTCTCAGGTGTAAAACGAACCGATGGTCATTCAGCTCCAATGATTCTGTAATTTCCAACTCCAGTTAGCGAAACCGCCACACAATTTACCCCAATCTATGATCCTGAGTCGTGTGTGTTAGGATGTTTTCAGCGGTGGCTTCTGAAAGTGGCTTGAACAATTAGGGTATTTATTTTGTAAGAGGACTTAAATTCCACACGGGCTTTTCCCAGGTTGGTTCAGTGACTTGCAAATGCCTGCCAGCCCCCAGGCTCATCCCACCTATCTGGGGTGCTGAAAGGAATTTACTATGAGGACTTGGTTCATAGGGTACGGACGGTGAGAAGTCCCACTGTCTGCAAGCTGGAGAGCCAGCCTGACTGAGCCCAAGGCTACCTCTCCCAGTGCTGAGAACGTGACATGGGGATGCTCCAGCTCAAACAGCCACATGGGGGGGGAAAAAAAAAGACTCATTCCTTCTTCCTCTGATGTTCTGTTCAGGCCCTCCTCAGATTGGGGGATGCTCCCCACGCCGAAGAGAGCAGTCATGCTGAGTCCCCTGATCCAAATGTGAGTCTCATCTGGACACACCCAGAATAGGGGTTTATCTGCACGCCTGTGACCCAGCGGAGTTGACATTGAAATTGACCATCACTAGACCTGTCCTGCTTGTCATCATTGTCATTTCTCCTTCACTCAACCCTCTGTCCTTCTGTCTGCACTTTCAAATCTGCCAGAGGGAATCTCCCCGGAGGAAACCCTTTTATCTTATGGACTCAAAGGAGTGGAGCAGATCTGCGTGAGGAGAGAAGAGAAAGGGACCTATCCGTATCGTACCTTTCCTGACCACTGGAATGACCCCCTAAACTCCCGACTTCTTCACTCCTTTGGAGGCATCCGCTTTTTGTGAATGATAGTGTGCTTGAGTGTCCATAAACACATTTGGACGTTACACCTTTGAGGGTCGGAGGATGTTTTAATATGCTGACAGCTATAATCAAAGCATGGGGGCTACTTAAGCTAACAAGTGAGGATCCATCACAATAGAAATGCAAACAGAACTTTAATTCATCATTCTGCTAATAGCTCTTCCTTGGTACATTCATCAGCCTCCGCTTCATATTTGCCCTAATAAATACACTGCATTGTTTTATGACCTCTCTTCTGCGTGTTAGCATAAGGAGACAGTTACTGTGACCCCTAGTAGGTGGAGACGTGGTGGAGTGAAGGGTTTGCCGGGGGTGTCTTTTCCTGTCGTTTGTACATCCTCTAGCTGGACGAACGCTGGTTCTTTCTCCCTTCCTGTGACACTCTCTGTCCCTTTCTTTTTTTTTTTTTTTTTTTAAAGATTTTATTTATTTATTTGAGAGAGTGAGAATCAGAGAGAGAGAGAGCACATGAGAGGGGGGAGGGTCAGAGGGAGAAGCAGACCCCCTGCCGAGCAGGGAGCCCGATGCGGGACTCGATCCAGGGACTCCAGGATCATGACCTGAGCCGAAGGCAGTTGCCCAACCAACTGAGCCACCCAGGCGCCCTCTCTGTCCCTTTCAGTTCAGAATGTATCCCATGTTTGTATGTTTATGCCCTCGACTGACAAACCAGTGTTCCCTTCCAACAGGGGTGCCCTGGATGTCAACACAAGAGGTATGAGACAAAATGGCACAGCCAGGTCCTTTACTCTTACCACGTGGTGGCCAAGGTAGAAACTAAAGACTGTTAGCTTGGTCTTGACACTAATTATCTAAGCACAGATCTTTGTCCACAGGTGACATTTCCCCCAAAGCACGGTGAGGTTTAGGCCAACACCTGATTTAATGTTTTTATTTCTCTTTCCCTGCGACCTGATATTGCTGTACGCATGAATGCATTAGTCAGCTTGGGCTGTCCTACAGGGCCACAGACTGGGGGCCTTCAACAACACACATTTATCTTCTCCCAGTCTGGAGGCTGGGAGTCTGAGATTAAGGTTTCCGAAGGGTTGCTCGCTTTCGAAACCCCCGTCCTTGGCTTGTACGTGGCCACCTCCATGTGGCCTTCCCTCTCTACGCGTCTGTGTCCTACCTTCCTCTTCTCATCAGGACGCCGGTCACACTGGATAAAGGCCCACTCCTTGTCCTCATTTTAACTTAGTTACCTCTTTCAAGACCCTTTCTCCAAATACTGTCATCTTCTGAGGCACAAAGGGTTAGACTTTCGACTCAGGCATGTTGAAGAGGACGCCATTCAGCCCATAACAGCGGAGCTGGTGCTCATTGACCCAGAAGATCACAAAGTTTGGGGACATTTTTGAAAGGAAGGGAGAATCCCAGAAACTGAGTAGCACAGGTAGAGGATTAGAAGCTTTGCAGTTTCTATAAAGTGAGTGCCCGTGGCTGCCACAGTCTTCGAAATGAAGGTAGGTTTCAGAGAGATGAATTGAACGTAGATTTTGCAACCTCCTAGCGAGCTAAACCAGGAGGTGTGTCAGATTTGCAAAGCCAGAAGTTTAGAGTTCGGGAGACTCGGGATCACGCGTTTATACCTCCTTCAGTGGTACCTCCGGCTGGTAGTGCTTAGGTACTGTGGAAGGGCAGCGGGGTCCCAGTGGATGGTGGGCATCCACTCCAGGGAAGACCCTTTCTCCCCCTCTCCTTCCCACCACAAGATGCTTTCATATGGATTCAGCGGGCTAGTTAGGGGCAGAGGCGGTCATTGAACCCAGGTCCCACCAAACAGTCACATCTGTCCCTAGGAGCTTAACTCAGGCACATCTGACCTCATACAAGCAGAGGTCAAAGCCAGAAATGGCTGAGCTCATGAACCCTAGATTTCTGGTTCTCAGTACGGGGAGAAAACAGAGCTGGGCACATTCCCAGTTCGTGTGTTCTCCTGCAAATGCACCAGGCTGCCAAGCCACAACCGCAAGAAAGAGCAGAATGAAGAGAGGTTGCAGTTCAGATGAAGTCACCAGAGTGCTGCCTTGAGATCGTTCGCTTTTGTTTAATTTCAACTCTTCAGATTCTGCAGGCTCGGGGCTCTGACAGAGTGACTTTAAACTGCAGGAGGTGAAAAAAACTTCCCCGAGTGAGTAGAAAAACAATGCATCTATTTAGGGGCCAAGTTTCTGTCCCCTCCCCCCATGCAGACGCAGTAATGTGCGCGGGTAACCAGTTTTTCCAGGAAATATTTTTTTTTCTTTTTTCTTTAGGGGGAGTGACAAATACTATTTACTAAAGAAAAAAAAAGGAGCCTGTGTCCTCACCACAAAATAACAACACCGTAGATCACACTAACTGAAGGCTCCACATCTTATAAACACAGCACACTGCATTACTCAGCGCTGAGTTATTATGTTTCATTGCAGAGAGCAGGCGACTCTGAATATATTAATGATTCATGCTTGCCTTGGCAGAACATAATGTATACTAATCACACGGAACCAGGGTACAAGAGCACTTTAAATGCATTTGTCCAGTTAATAGTTTGACTTAATCTGATATTTCATTGGGTCACCGACCTTTTCATTGTAGGTAATGTACAGAGGAAAATGTATGGTCGACACCCTGGTGAATCAACAGAGGGCTTTCTGGTTACCAGGCAACGTGCCACTTAAGCTTTACCTCTGCATAATTTTGCCCATACTTCTGCTTCTCTCAGCTGATGAACTTAAGTGTGGCTCTGTGAGCTCGCGTGTGTGTGTGTATGTGTGTGCGTGTGTGCGTGTGTGTGTTTTCGGGAGGGGAGACACCACAGGCACAGAGTAGCTCATTTATGCTGCTTTTTATAGGCATTAAGCCATAAGCTCCCATTATAAACAACCATGCCAGAGTTAATACTCAATAAACAGTATGGTTTATAAGCAATTAGGGACCCAAATCTCAAAATAAGACCGTTCAGCAGAATGAGAACATCTACCCTCACAATGCTTAGTAAGATATGTAGCTTGTTAAAAGTGTCATAAGTCTCCTTTAAAAAGCAATTAACAGTTTGGTATATTTTGGTTTGCCCGGCACAGTTCCTTAATCAAACGTGAGCACAATCAAAGAGGTACTTCTCGGCTTTATGTGATGGACAGTCGTTTACCCAGAAAGCACAGCTGAAAAATAAAAGGATGAATTGATGTTCTCTCCTGTTTGTTTATCAGACTGAGAGTCTGTTGAAGACATCAAGATGAGTCTGATAAATGCATTTTGTCAGGTTTTCAAAGAGAGCTAGCCCGCTACTCTATTTTGCCGATGTCTTTGTATTTCTTAGGAACTTTGTAGGCTAAAAAAAAATCTGTTTTCCAGCTCTGTCTTGAAATCATGGTGGGTGACTGGAAAAACAACACACATTTGTCGTGGTCGTCTTTTATGACAGTGGACGCAAATCCATCGTTCTTATCCTCTGCAGCGACTGGGATTGTTTTGTGGTATTTTATAATTGGATTCAAAACTAAGGTAGAGATTTCCTTTACCTGCCATATCTGAGGCTAATGAACCGTATTTTTAAATACACTTATAAATGATGGGAGCTTCCAGCACCATGCCGAGATGCTGGGAAACTGGGCAGAGACGGATGTGTCTCCTTCTTCCCGGGGACTCACCATCCAGGATAGATTTATAATCAACTACACATTTCCTTTTAAAGCACCATGAAATGAGTGTATCCTAGATCAATACTATTGGCATTCTAAAATCACTTCTTTGACTGTTTTACCTAAAAACTGAATATTTATTTTTAATCAAGGATGGAGGGAAATGTGCACAGAGAGAAGAGGGAAAATGTAGTGTGCAAAGATCGTTGGCGTAAATGTCAAATTAAACACCAAATTTAAGACTTGATTGATCGCTCATCTCTTCTTGCCAGCTTTAGGCATTTTAGAATGTTGCTCTGGGAGGCGATCGGTTGAAATTCCTCCATTTTATGACTTGATTCCTTCTTATCTAGTGAAGGAGTGGGTAATAGAACATGAGTGTGTTCATACTTGTCAGCTGTGGAGACTCCAGTTTGGTCTGAGAGACGACAAAACTGAATGGATAATTTCTAGTGGTCACTCTCTAGTGATCTGTGATTTAGCAAATCACTGAACTCTGAAAATTTTTCATGATGTGTATGTAGGTTTAGGGAAGAGAAATCAATATAAGGAAAAGCAATAATTGAGGGAAAACAATGAGGTCGAAGGACTGTTTGAACAGACAGGTGTAAATATGCAGACTGAAAACCAAACTTCGAATGAACCAGATTTGAGAAAGACTTCCAAGCCAAACTTTCAAGACACTCAGTTAATTCTGAGCCCAGGATGTGAGCGCTATCAAATATGAGCTGGGGAAATTCTGTTTTCCTCCTCATGGGATATTTAGAAGGCCACTGTACCAACGTTACGCAGTCTCCAGCTGGAAAAGTGTAAGTAGTCCCCAAGCCCACCATTGTTTGTATATTTTTTTCACCCCACAGCACTTCTACGAGTCTTTTGTATGTGGCAAGTCCCAGACATTATTCCCCTGGGGGGTGGGGAGAGGTTCTCATTGCCCTTTGCCTCATTGTGCCCCCCTCCTCTGTACCCGCTTCCTAATTCTGATCATGGAAAAGGAAGACCAACTGTGAGGGAGGATCCCTTAGTGTCCAAGAGAAGATGCATGTGGAATCCTAAGGAACTCTTCAGGAGTGCAAAATTTCCTCTCTCTCTAGCAGAGTTTAGAGGATGAGCTGGAGTTGGGGGAAATATCTGGTACTCTTTGGAACTCAATCCAGAGAATGGAGTACCACATATGCTCCTTCTCCAGACATCTCCTTATGAATGTGCCTGTTTATGCAAAATCCCACAGTTATAAATGCATTCCTTTGGCAGTAAAGTATGTCAAAAAGATCTCCATGAAGCCACAGGCGGCCACTCATTGTAATTAGGCAGACTGGGTCCTGTCTAGTAGATGAAGCGGGAGGACTGAATGGTAGTTATGAGGGGGTGGATCAGAGATCTAGAACAGAGATGGTTCTCCTTGGTTGGGAAGGGGATCAGGATAAAGGGACAATACATACAAGAAGCAAGGATTCACAAAAGGATATGGGGCAATGCTGAATGCAGTCTGCCCTCACCGAATACATTTCTCTAGGACTTACCTGCTGGCCAGATCCCGCTTTCCAGAAAGTGTGGAGTAGAGTGACCAGCTCCTGCTCTGTCTCCTCCCTAACGAACTTGTTTTCCTTTGTAGCCAACGTAGTCCTAGCAGGCCCTGAATCCTCACTGGGGTGGAGAGCGGGATTTATTGAAGGGAGAAGCCCAGCAGGTATTGACGATGGCAACGAGGAGGTCAATATTCACCTCCAGGGACGCTAAATCTTGAGAGCCACTGAAACGCAAAGTCAGCGTTTTGAGGGTGGTGTCGGACGCATCTTAACTGTGCTCCCCAGAAGCAGCTGGAAATACATTTCCAAAGGGTATATGTTCTTTTAGCTTCGCTGTTCTGCACTTACGCTAACGGTTTACAGGATGCAGGACTGGAGAGGTTGGGGAAATGGCCTTGCTACTTTTATTTTTATTTTTGAAGAGACGAAGACACTCACTATGGCCCATCTGGAGCACCTGTGCCTTTTAATTCTGATTTTTGGCGGCGACATCCCCCTTGTGTGCACCACGCAGGGAGCAGGTGCGGGACGCAGGAGGGACTCGTGTCTGCAACAGAGTTTTCTCCATAGCTCGGGCCGTCGAGGCCCGTTTCTCTCTCAGGCAGAGATGCACATTTACTCATTGATTTCTCATCCACCTTCTTTAAACGAAGCTCTCCTTCCGCTGATTAATTATTAAGCCACTGAATAAAAACCAGTATCAGAGAGACTTTGTTAGAAAGAAGCCTTCCCTGCTAGTCCAGCGTTTCATGTACATGGAATGTTGTTGCTCTTTTTGAGAGAATAATGAGTCCACGCCCCCATGGGCTTCGGCGCTGGGACACCAACCCTTGCTGATCTGCGACCCAGCTGTGCCCAGGGCTGTTTAAGGACCAGGGACATAGACACAGCACAGACGGTGGCCACAGGAGACAAGAGCTGCCCACATTGTCCAGAGGGAGCGTTTTCAGAGTCTCTGAGAAGTGGTTGCTCCTTCCCTTGGGCGATTCCCCTTGTGCTCCCTGGGCATAGCATCATAGCCCACAACTACTGATAACGCTTTGAAAAGCAAACGCCACCCATGTGACAAATTCATATTTGGCAGAAGTGACTGGCGACTCACTTCTCTCCTGAGTGCAGGTTGTGATGGGGGAGGTGGGAGGGGGCATATGCTTTGGGCACCTGCAGGGAGATTGTGAGAAAGACCCAGGGAGGAGAAGACGAGTTTCACCAAGAGTACTTGTAAACACATTTTGAGCAATGATTGTGCTTCAGACACTGTTTTAGGACTGAGCATGGGTTCTTATGCCCATTTCACAGATGAGGGCATGGAGGCAGAAGAGGTGAGTAACTTGCCCAAAGTAAGAAGGCTAAGCTGGGGAGGTAGGCAAGCCCAGGTCATCTGCCTGAGAGCCATGCTCTTCACAGAAGGTTCTAAAACTCAGCTCTGTCTTGGCTTCCTAGAGAAGGTGGACCCGTGGCCATCTGATTTCATTCTTGTTGACCCATGTGGGGTGCAGCCCTGTGCTGACAACTTGAGTTCAAGCGGACAGAAGATCAGGCTGCAAACTCAGGAGAGCTGCTCGGACTCCTGGCCGTGTCACGTGTTGGTTTCCAATTTGGATCAGTTTTCCTCCTGATTTTCCTCCTCCTCTCCACCCCCATGATCCACTGCGGGGCTTTATGTTGGTCATGTGGGTGAAAGGGATCTGGACCACTTCTCTCTAGGTTTCTGTTCACTTCAGAGTAGAGACCAACTTTTGTACTTTCTTCTGAGCTTGGGGTACCTTGGGTTTGTCCTGGAGTAAACAAACCCTATAGGGAGCAGTCTAGAATTGGCCCAGCTCCTAGCATCCTCCCGGGAAACCCCGGCCCACCAGGGGGTTTCCTTGGCAAGTTGGATTTGGGAAGCTCTTGGTGGATCATCCCCGTCTGGATGGCTGTTCAACGGGCATGGGAAGAAGAATGTGGAGCCAGCAATATAGTTCAACAGGATTCGTTCAATGTTGAAAAAACTCTTCACGTGCAGCTGAAAAGTCACAATTTCCATTCTAGAAGGGTCTCATGAAGTTCCCCTCAATCCTTTCATGGCTCAAGTAAGAGTCCCTTCCTTGTACCCTGGCAGGGGGTGAAGGTGGCCTCACACCTCTGTAATGATCTACAAGAGCAAAGCCATTCCAGGAATTCCAGAGCCTTCTACCAACTCAGTGTGTATCAAAAGGAAAACCAAAAGCTCAGAGTCTCGAGTGCAGAATGAGAATGTTAGTGCCCTGGGAGTGTCAGTGAGTGTTTTTCTCCCTTATTTGCAGAGCTGCTGAAGTCCGAGATTGTCCCAGAGGGAAATCCTGTGTTAAGCAGCCTACGGAATACAACTTGAGGACATGGCTGTGATGTCCCAATCACTGTTTGAAGACTGGGGCAAATTTAAAGGCACTTGTGACTGTCAGGGCTGTCCCTCTTCCCTTCGGGTCCTGCTCCCAGACACTTGTGACTCTGGTTTGCCAACCTCCTGGGCACAAGTTCTCAGGCTCAACACATGTGACTGTAAAACAGTCCTCCAGATAGCATGCCTGTTTTATGAATCCAATGAAAACAGATATTAAAAACTTAAAAATTAAGTTGCAACCCAAATGTACATCCTGGGATGAGCGAGTAAGCAAAATGTGGTCTGTGCATATAATGAATTATTACTAAGGCTTAAGAAAGAAGGAGACGCTGCCGTACGCTAGAACATGGATGTACCTGGAGGACATCGTGCTGAGTGAAATAAGCCAGTAGGACAAATACTGTGTGATTCTACTCACGGGAGGTACCTCGAAGGGCCAATTCATAGGCACAGACAGTAACACGGTGGTTGCGAAAAGCTGGGGGAGGGGAGAATAGGGTGAGCTGTTGTTTAACGGGCACAGAGTTTCAGATTTGCAAGACGATCGGGTTCTGGAGATCATTGCATCACCAGGTGCACATAGTTAATATTACTGTTACATATGCTTATAAATGGTCAAGATGGTAGATTTTATGTTGTACATTTTTTACCACAACAAAAAATAATCAAGTTTGCAAATTCACTCCTCATTTGCCAAAGAAAATACTCTCAAAATATTGAGCAAAGGAAGTGAAACACAGGTGAAGCAGAGAAAGTTCATTTAGAGAATATTTTTTGTATTACAGAGATCACACTGGGGGAGATCTGTTTGAGGATAAGGCTCTCAACTCTAGATGACTTCCCGATATGGGGATGAAGTGATGAGATGAATGAGCCCATTTTCGCGAAACCCGTAAGGACAGAACCCACGGGACAGAGATGACTTTGATGGACGCGTACTCGAGTGTCCTGGGCCTGTGTAAGCCCACGTCAGGCGCTGCCCCCATCTCTGCCGGCTCTGGGATGTTAGCATGACCGTGAGCCTTCACGCACAGATTGGAACACTGAGGCTCATGCTGCGTCCGGCTGGTAACTGCAGGCCCACATCCGAATTTCAAGTTCTTTGTCAGGATTATTTACTGCACCATTAACTGCCTCTCGAAAGGTTAACTTTGATTAATCTTGCCCCGTGTGCATGCCCATTTGTTTAACAGCTTCCGGTCCATCTATCCTGCCACCAGCCATCATCCATTTCTCAACCTCATTAACAAAGATATAATAAGAGAATCCCTGTATGCCTCGAGGACATGGAGGAGCACCAGGCTTCTGACATTTCCCCGCCGTGACGGATTCCTAACGCACTTGCCTCAATTAGTAATATGGCAAGTCACCTGTTGGAAACTCGGTTCCAAAAACTCCCTGGAGTACACCAAACCTACCAGTTTACTTCTTCCAGAACTCACCTTTGCTCCCATTGGCAACGCTGGGCTATGTTTCGTCCACCATCTGTCTTCTGTCTCGCACCCATTGCCTTCTAACTGTGCCGTCCTTCTGAGACCAAATCCATCAGCTTCTTCCCTCACTTCAGCTCTCCATCATCAGTGCGGGGTGACCAGAATTCCCTGAATATGCTGCATTTATATCTTTTCCTCTATTAGCCTCCCCTTCCTTTTGAACAAAGGCTCTTCGAACCTGAGTTCCTTCCGGCTCAGAGCCCCTTGGACACAACGCTCCGAAGCTGGTGTGGCTGGTGTATTGCTTGCATGGTGGTTATGTGTGAGCGGATGGGACTTGCTTTGCATTCTGAGCAGTGAAGCTGCTAGCAAGGTAGATCCAGAGTTGTTGCGTGCTAGGACTGGTGAAATGGGTGTGGGATGATGTTCTGATAGTTGACGTCTCCCTGGCACTACCGAGAAGTGTCTTTGTGCTAGATTTGGAGAGCATCTCAGTTCTCCTGCTGCCTGAGTGATCAATCCCAGCTGACAAACCACCAGGTCTTGGGAGCTGTGGCGTTGGCTGGCTCACCACACACTGACCAATGGAGTCCTTGGCTGGAAATAGTAAGGCTTCTGCTGATAAGATGGTAATGCAGTAATTAATCTTCACGTGAATTGATGAAAAAGTCAAAAATATCAAACTATCAACCTTAGAGGATTTTAGAAACTAACCACAATACCATTACATAGAAAGCTGGGATTCATGTAAATCCCAATCAACTGATGGTCCTTTGGCCCTTGGTCAAACTCCCAGAACAATAATACTTTATAAGCAGTAAAATCAATATGCTATCAAATTAGATGACACCTCTCAAAATCTATGGGGGAAAAACAAATAAGCAAGCAAATATTAGCTCCAGCGGAGGGACAAATGTGGAAACAGAGAAATCACAGGAAAACCCGTTGTTTGACACAATGGGACTGACTCAGAACCTCTAGCTGCCATGTTGGTAGCGAGCCCACCTTCCCAGATACCTGTTCAGAAGGCAGCAATGCCAAGTAATAGGTATTAGGAGATTATTTTTAATTCCACTAGGAAATTCTGCTACCTGACTTATTAACTAAACCTGTAATGTTATAATGAATCTATTGCAAGTTCACTTGGGTTATGAATCAATTAATAATATTATAATAGCTACAGTGTGGCATGATTGCCAAAGATCACCCATTCTTATACAATTTCAAGGCTAAATTTCATTTTTATCCAGGTAATACATGGACATCATTGATGGCATCAAATACCTGTAGTTCTGAAAGGCTTATACTGAAAAATGGCTTGTGTTAGGGTGCACAGGATGCAGAGCCTGACACAAAGGCTGGGTGCAGGTGGTTTTCTTGGGAGGTGATCCCTAGGAGCACTGGTCGATGAGTGGGAAGGTGGGAGAGGAAGGGAAGGGAGGGAGCCACTCAGTGAGCTTTGATGTACAGGATGATCCTGTGTGCAGCTGGGGCTTAAGCCCACCAGGCAGCTCTGGCGTTGGGGAGGACACGCCTTAGCTGACCCCCCCAAAGGGCTGAAGGAGTTGGAATATTTGCCATCTGCTTCCCATCCATGGTTGGTCTGAGGGTCACTGGGAGCATGGCGCCCACCCCAGGCTGAGCCCAGCTGGAGGGAGCCCACAGGGGCAGAGTCCCCGAGCCTTCCAGCAGGTGCAGGAAAGGTGGGAGACAGCTCTGTCCTGAGAGCTCTGAGATAGCTCTTTCTGGCGGCCCTCATCTTCCTCATCCAGTCCCCATTAGGGGAAGCCGCTTCCAACATTTTCGTTTTTCTATTCACCTCTGTATTTCCTAATTATGCACATATACTACTATTCGTTAATTTATGATTTTAGATAGTATCTGTTGCCTTTTTCATGATTTGAGGGTTTAGCTGTCTTAAACCATCGCCAGCCCATCCTTCCTCTTCCTGTATCGTCTTCTGTGTCAGACGGTGGCTGTCAATCAACTAAATAACACTATGGAAGGATTTTCACTAATGAGTCAAGAGGCATAATTTGATTGCATTTCCTATCTTACACTCCTATTTGTTATTCTTGGAATTATGGCCTCATTTTTCCTCAACTAGGGACTAGTGGAATATGCCCTTGTGGGGGAGGCAGGCAGGACAGGTGTGTCCCCTGGAGCCATACAGCTTCTCTGTACGTGACCATTTCCGCCTGGCTGCATGTGTCCAGGAGCCAGATGAGTGACTCAGGCTGGAGTCCTAAATCTCAAGGTGGAGTTTTCACTTAATCTTTGTTTTCAGCCTGTGATCCTGCTGCCTCTCTGCCTCGTGTCCCCAAATGCGGACAGGAACCTTCTTACCTCCCACGGCAGATGGAGAGGGGTGGTTACCTGGCTGCACGGGTTAGGTGAATAGGACTGAGGGGGTGCCCAATGGTGCTGTGTGCAGACTTGAAACAGGACCTGCTGTTGTCAGCTTCTCCCCAGCGTTCCCCGTTAGAGTGACCCCAATCAGCACTTCTGTACTGTAGGGGAGACACGTCCCTTCTCATCAATATCACCCCTTTGCAGACATTTCACTCTCTGCCCCTGCAGGCCCTGCACCACTCCTGTCCACTCTGCGCCTTCCAAAATGTATCGATGTTTCCTGTTCCCTGGGACACCTGTTGACACTCTTCCTTTCCTTATGAATGAATACCATTGTCATTTCAATCCTTCCATTGTGGTGGGTCGGGGTGGGTTGGGCGTGGAGGAGAGCACACGTGATCAGGCCTGTGTGTTCAAACATACTTTTCCAGGACCGCTAGGAACTGTCTGCATAAGAGATCATTGTTCTGTTTTTGCTTCGCTGCAACCATCGTTAATAGATGGTTAGAGTCATTGTGAGCTAATGGGTTAAAAAGAAAGAAAAGGTATCACTTCTTTTTAGTCCAGTTTAATAAGAAGATACAAACAGGGCTGCTGGAGTGGGGTTAGTAGGTGGCAAGTCTGCTGCGTGCCTGGGGGAAGGCACATGCCCGTCCGGTCTACTTCATGCCCCCCGCCCTTGCTCCTGCTATCATGCCAACCCCTGGACGTGCTTTGGCTTGGGTTTGCTTTTACCTTGTCTCTTGCAAACTTTGTTTCATGTGGGCTCAGACCTGATCCAATTTTACCTTGATTTTTTTTTTTTCCTGGCAGGGTTTTCTGGTTTGATTGGGTATATGGTACTCACAGTTGCTCTGCACTTGCATATGCAGCCCTTTCTGGTGTGTTCCCTCGACTGGGGTTCTTCGCCCATGGTTCTTTGCAGTGACTTGGGACTGGCCTGGACTGAGCTGGGACTAGCAGTGTCCTGATCTGGTACTTGATTACTGGCATGATTTCTACTAGAAATCACAGCCCCATCTGTTGCCCCTCAAGCCTCCTACCCTCTGGCCAATATGCTCGACCATTGCTTCAACTGGGATATAACTTATATACAGAGAAATGTACAGATTGTAATTATACAACTCAAGTCAGTTTTGACAAATGCTCCTACCCATGGAACTGATACATTGTCCAAGAACATTTCCTCATCTGGTCAATACCCTTATTGAGAAAGGGTCCCACTCCCCTCAACCCTGAGACTTGACTCGGCACAATGGAGTCCTTTGTACAGTTGCGAAAAGCTGAAGTAGAAAGGTGAAAGGCTCTTGAAAACTTGCATTTGTGAGCCCGCCTTTATCGAGTACTTTGGGAAAAATGCAAGCTTCAATTGAGTATGCAGTCCTCCCTTCTCACAACGCACAGCAAAATCTTGTCACCGGGTCTTGCCAGCGTACGGAAACCTCATCAGAGCAGTTACATGGGTTTGCATTTTAGCAATGGAATTGCTAGAGTCACATAGTAATGGGACTGGAAAAGGTGCAGTTTAACAAGACCTAAGCCTATCCTCCTGCACCTCTTCCCGTCTCTGATCCCGAGCCTCCGAGATTTCATTGAGTTGTTATTTTGGTCTGTGGGCAGGGGTTGTCATTTCCCCTTAGGGCAGTCTCCCCGAGCCCCTGCTGACCCCAGTCAGTGCAGCAATCTCCGTGTCCAGGCTCCAGTCCAAATTGCATACTTCTGCAAATCCAGTTGTTTTTGAGATACCTGATACCCCACCAAAAGACCAGCCTCCTCCCCCACCACCTTTTCACACATCAGTAATTGCAATGCCAAACTTGCAGGCACTTGGGCTAAAAACTTTGGAGTCACATAAGATGCTCTTGCTTTGTACATCCATCTTGTCAGTAAATCCTGTCAACCCTTCTTTCTGTATACAGCCAGGATACGACAGTTTGTCACCAGATTCGCCATATCACCTGAGTCCAGGCCACCTTCTCATGCCTGGTCTCCGACTGCATCCCAACCGGATGCTCTCATCCCGCACCTGCTACGTTCCTGTCTGTGCCCCATGCAGCAGCGAGAAGGGTTCTTCCCAAATGCCTTCCCCTCACACAGGGTAAAAGCCTGAGTCCTTGAGGTGGTCTGACAGCCCGTCAGCCCTTCTTAATCTGTCCCTACCCCCTTTACCCCCCGGTTGTGGCCCCACTGTCCTTCCCGCCTTTCCCCAGGCACACCTGCACTGTCTCACCTCCTGCCATTGGCGTCCGCGGTTGCTGCTGCTTGGAGTATTTTAACCTCAGATATTCATCAGCCTTGCTCTTCTGCTCCACTCCAGTGTCTGCTCAGAGCTTACCTTGCCCTCCACCTATTTAAAACCCTCTTCACAGCACTCATCATCCTGGTTTGTTTTACACACACTCTCATGAACACACACACACACACATATACACGCATGGGCGCGCGCAATTGCTTATGTATCCTCTTTTTCCTCCACTAGAATTGCAGCCTGTGTTCATTGGTAATGTTCACTGCCGGGGCCCCCAGCGCCTAGAATAGTTGTGCACCCATGTGAGGCATGTAACATGTGCTTGAGAAATGAATTGATAACCTGCTCTTTTCAGTATATTGCTTCGCCATGCCGCCTCCCGGCATGGAGCTGCTCTGCCTCACCCAGGGCTTGCTCCGTGGGACTCGCATGTTTCTGCCCATCTCCTGGGGCTTTGTGAGTTTGCTCCTTTTTACCTGCCCCACTTGCGGTCCCCTCTTAGAATCCGCTGACCTTGATTGGCCATAACCTTCCTGAATCTCGGAGCTGCCTTCCCAAAAGTTTTGCTCCTTTTCAAAGTTCCTCAAAAATATTAAAATGGAATTACCTTATGATCCAGCAGTCCCACTCTGGGAATATGCCCGAAAGAATTGAAGGCAGATCTCAAAGAGATCTTTGCACATCTATGTTCATAGCAGCATTATTCATGGAGGCCAAGAGGTGGAGATGACCTGTGTTCATTGACACAAGAACGGATAAAGAAAATGTGGTCTGTACACACACTGGAATATTGTTGTGCCTTAAAAAAGGGAGGAAATTCTTCCACACGCTGCAACAGGGAGGAGCCTCAAGGACATGATGCTAAGTGAAAAGTGCCAACCACAAAAGGATAAATACTGTATGACTCCACTTACCTGCGGATTCTAAAGTAGGCATATCCATAGAGACGAAAAGTAGAATGGTGGTTGCCAGGGGCTGGGGGGAGGGGAGAGGAGAGCCGATCACTGGGTTTAGTTGCAGTGTGGCAAGATGCGAAGTTCTAGAGATCTACAGCGCGACAAGGTGCGGGCCGTGAACACTACCGCTGCAGTGTGCGCTTAAAAAGGGTTAAGATGGGAAATTATGCTTTATGTGTGTTAAAAAATAAAGATTTGCCCTTTTCCTTCGCAAATATTACCTCTCTTTACAATTTCAGCTCCAGGGCCAGCTAGGTACCTGCCAAGTTCTTTCTCTTCTCTGGACCCTTATTGCATCTTATTTTTGGACATCCAGTGCAGCACCTAACTTTGCCCCGCTTGTTTTATGAATTTAGATGACATTCCCCAGGGAGCCCCCAGCATCAGGCCCTGTGCTCTTGCAATCTGAACCGTGTATCCACCAGCTGGATAATGCTGTTGTTACATAATCATCTTTAATGGATAATAGTCTGTGATGGATTGAATCCAGTGGCTGTGCTTAATATTTCACTGGTCCTTAATTTTAGTAGCAAGTTGTTAGAGAAACAAACCTTTGTTTTCCCCTTCTAGACATCTCTAAGTGCCCTTAGCGCTCACTACTTTATTTTTGAATCCTTACAAATATTTGGACACTTCTGTACAAACACCCATTTAGAAATCAACCCCTGGACCTTGAGGAAACTTTTGACATCGACAAAACTAAAAGATGTTTTCCTTAACTCTTGCTGTTCTTCCCGTTCTCTTTTGACAGCTCTTTTCTAAACAGAAATAATGTCACTTCAGGAAAGAGGCACTGACATTTTCCTGACCGAGGCATCTTTAATAATTTATTACCACCAAATATCCCAATATTGTTGAATGGAAAGATCAGAACATCTAGTGATATGTTTATAGCTAGCTCCTCAGTGAAATGAATCATTTATGATTTTGTGCCATTTTCGAGAGAAAGAAAAAATGGCCCAAAGTCACAGCATAGGTATATGTATATTTAATATTTTTAGCTCACATGCATTAAAAATCAGTATTTATTCCCCAGAAAAATAGGATAATGTAAGAGCAGATTGGCGGATACTAAGGAAAATGGTGTCTTCTGGAGGGGCAAAGCAACTGCAAATTGGCGAACTGTGTTATTTGGAGAGTGGCAAACAAAGGTTTTCGATGCATGTTGATCCTCCTCACAAAGGTCATTGCCACCATTTAAGTTTTATCAGACACTTTGCATTACCTACAGGATAGAAACTTTGGTTTTACAATACAAACACCCTCAGATAATGGTGGAAAATGCTACACCTGCAAGCCCTAAATCCAGTGAACACAAATGGACAAAATATTTCATAGTTTAATTTCAAAATTGGCTCTCCTTTTCAATTTATAAAATACCTGTCTGATTTATATTTCTTTTTTTTTTTTATGTTCAGTTAGCCACTGCATAGTACATCATTAGTTTTCGATGTAGTGTTCAGTGATTCATTAGTTAAGTATAACACCCAGTGCTCATCACAACACGTGCCCTCCTCAATACCCATCATCCTGTTACCCCCTCCCCTCCACCCTCCTCCCCTCTGAAACCCTCAGATTGCTTCCCGGGGTCCATAGTCTCTCATGGTTCTTCTCCCTCTCTAATTTCTCCCCCTTTGGATTTCCCTCCCTTCCCCTGTGGTCCTCCATGCTATTGCTTATGTTCCACATATGAGTGAAATCATATGATAATTGTCTTTCTCTGCTTGACTTACTTCACTTAGCATAATCCCCTCCATTCCATCCATGTTGATGTAAATGGTGGGTATTCATCATATCTGATGGCTGAGTAATATTCCATTGTATATATGTACTGCATCTTCTTTATCCATTCATCTGTTGAAGGGCATCTTGGCTCCTTTCACAGTTTGGTTATTATAGACATTGCTGCTATGAACATTGGGGTGCACCTGCCCCTTCTTTTCACTACATCTGTATCTTTGGAGTAAATACCTAGTAGTGCAATTGCTGGGTCATAGCGTATCTCTATTCTTAACATCTTGAGGACCCTCCATACTGTTTTCCAGAGTGGCTGCACCAGCTTGCATTCCCACCAACAGTGTAAGAAGGTTCCCCTTTCTCCACATCCTCGCCAACATTTGTTGTTTCCTATTTTGTTAATTTTTGTCATTCTAACTGGTGTAAGGTAATATCTCAATGTGGTTTTGATTTGAATTTCCCTGATGGCTAATGATGCTGAGCATTTTTTCATGTGTCTGTTAGCCATTTGTATGTCTTCTTTGGAGAAGTGTCTGTTCATGTCTTCTGCCCATTTTTTGACTTGTTTGTTTTTTGAGTGTTGAGTTTGATAAGTTCTTTATAGATCCTGGATACCAAACCTTTATCTGTAGTGTCATTTGCAAATATCTTCTCCCATTCCATGGGCTGCCTCTTAGTTTTGTTGACTGTATCCTTTGCTGTGCAGAAGCTTTTTATCTTGATGAAGTCCCAAAAGTTGATTTTTGCTTTTGTTTCACTTGCCTTTGGAGACGTGTCTTGAAAGAAGTTACTGTGGCAGAAGTCAAAGAGGTTACTGCCTATGTTCTTCTAGAATTTTGATGGATTCCTGTCTCACCTTGAGGTCTTTCATTCATTTTGAGTTTATCTTTGTGTATGGTGTAAGGGAATGGTCAGTTTCATTCTTCTATATGCAGCTGTCCACGACTGAAACAGAAAGAAATAGACAACCTGAATAGACCACTAATGAAATTGATCAGTAACTAAATAGACCAGTAACAAAATTGAAGCACTAATAAAAAACCTCCCACAAACCAAAGTCCAGGGCCAGATAGCTTCCCAGGGGAGTTCTACCAAACATTTAAGAAGAAATAATACCTATTCTACTGAAGCTATTCCAAAAAATAGAAACAGAAGGAAAACTTCTAAACTCCTTCAATGAGGCCAGCATTACCCTCATCCTAAAAACATAAATACCTCATCAAAAAGGAGATTTACAGACAAATATCCCTGATGAACATGGATGCCAAAATACTCAACAAGATCCTAGCTAATAGGATCCAATACTGCATTAAAAGGATTATTCACCACGACCAAGTGGGTTTTATGCCTGGGATGCAAGGGTGGTTCAACATTTGCAAATCAATCAACATGATAGAGCACATCAATAAAAGAAAAGACAAGAACCATATGATCCTCTCAATTGATGCAGAAAAAGCATTTGACAAAATACAACATCTGTTCCTGATTAAAACTCTTCAGAGTATAGGGATAAAGGGAACATTCCTCAATATCATAAAAACCACCTATGAAAAGCCCACAGTGAATATCATTATCAATGGACAAGAATAAGATCAGGAACAGGACAGGGGTGCCCACTTTCACCACTATAGTTCAACATAGTGCTAGAAGTCCTAGCTTCAGCAATCAGACAACAAAAAGAAATAAAAGGCATCCAAATTGGCAAAGAAGTCAAACTCTCCCTCTTCGCAGATGACATGATACTTTATGTGGAAAACCAAAAGACTCCACCCCCAAATTACTAGAACTCATACAGCAATTTAGCAATGTGGTAGAATACACAATCAATACACAGAAATCAGTTGCTTTTCTAGATGCTAACAATGTAACTGTAGAAAGAGAAATTAAGGAATCGATTCCATTCACAATAACAACAAAAACCATAAGATACCTGGGAATAAACTTAACTAAAGAGGTAAAGGATCTATCCTCTAGAAACTACAGAACACTTATGAAAGAAATTGAGTAAGACACAAAAATATGGAAAAACATTACATGCTTATGGATTGGAAGAATAAACATTGTTAAAATGTCTATCCTGCCCAGAGCAATTTACACTTCCAATGCCATCCCTATTAAAATACCATTAGCGTTTTTCTGATTTATATTTCTATGTAGTATGAATTGGCTCAGCTTGCATCATTCCAAGAAGACTTTAAGATTTTTGTTGGTTTTAATTGGCCTTCAGGTTTTTTTTTTTTTTTTTTTAAGATTTATTTATTTATTTGAGAGAGAGAGTGAGCGAGATAGAGAGTATGAACGGGAGGAGGGGCAGAGGGAGAAGCAGACTCCCTGCTGAGCAAGAAGCCCGATGTGAGATTCCATCCCAGGACCCTGGGGTCATGACCTAAGCCGAAGGCAGATGCTTCATTGACTGAGCCACCCAGGCGCCCTGGCCTCAAGGTTTTCAATCTCTGGTTTGAGGGGATCATCCCTGGGCACTGTCACTTGTTTAGACTGCATGATGACCCATCTGAGGAAGCCAAGGTCATAGACCCACCAGCAAAGAGGCCACATAAACACGGATGAACAAGTAATGCACTGAATGAGAGACAGGACTGCCTGTCCAAGTAAGGAATGCTCAGGGACAGGATGGTATGCCTGTTAATGGGAAGTTCTGTTCATTCCAGCGGGGATTGAAGACATTGGAAATGTCAGCTGGGGAGCTGTTATGTAGTGGTAGGAGCCGTGGATGGGCTAGGATGTAAGGATCAGGCCCTGGGGCCTCTAAGCCAGGCTCCTGGGTACGTTATCTCTGAGAAAATTTCTTTTTCTGTCAGCCCCGCATCTCTTCTCGCTGAGGCTCCGGCTTACCAGACATGTCTTGAGACCTACAAGATGCATGCTCCAAAGGGCTCCCAGCAGGAAAGGCGGAGTGCAGCCCTTGAACAGGGGCTCAGTTTTTTAAGCTCATGCTATTGTGATGCACCTAGAACCACCAGCCCCATGTCCCCCCTCCTGTTAGGACATCACCCAGCCCTCCCCACCCAGCTTCCGAGCTGAGCCTCAGCCAGCGGGCACAGCTCTTCCCTTTCAGAGATCCTGCCCCGACTGCCTCCAGTACACCGGGAGAAGGAACAAGTCCAAGTGCATGACTCCCATAAGAAAACAAAAGACGTTCAAATATATCTATATCTTAAAATGCTACATTGTAGATAAAAATGCTGCCAGTCAGGATGGGGCACTCCAGAAAGCAAGGGCTGGTGTGAGCACCAGGAATGAAGGTGGCATCATGAGCATTCGCTGATCCTGGCAGGCTTGTGGGACTTCCAGAGCTGACATGATGAGATGCGGACAGCCGTTTCCACCTGGACCAGACATCTGGCCCCATCACCTACTGCTGGCACTCCCTGGCCAAGTCACTTAGGTCCTAGATCTAGTGTCCCTGTCTATATATGTGAATGTGGTACCCACCTCATGGGGTTTGTCTGTGTGTGTGTTGTGTGGTTTTTGTAATGCCTTTCTCTGTGTGTGTGTGTGTGTGTGAGAGAGAGAGAGGGAGTGGGTAGATTGATAAGTGAGCACTCTCGTAAAAATATAGAGAAATGGGTAAAATCAGCAATATTGATATTGATATTGAGAAACTTTCAGCATCTGAAAAAAAAAAAAAACCCACCCTGCTATACAGTGAGCTGCTGATCTTTTAATGATTGACTTGCTCATCCTTTGAGCTCTGTATTACTTTGCCTTGACCAGTTCTAGCTGTACCAATGCAAACATTTCCTGGGATCTATCATGCACCTGGCACCTTACAGGGTCCTGAGACTACGCTGCCTAAGGTGGTGGACTTTTTGCTCTTAAGGTGGCAGGTAAGGAAATTCACTGTGCCGTGTGTTCTGTTTCCTCCTCCCAACCAAAAACCACACGAAAAATCTTTTTCTAAAGTCTGTTGTTGGAGTTTTAGTCTGTTCATGTTCCTTAGATTTTTAAAAAATTCTTAAGGTCAAATTTCAGAAGCTGGTTATACAACTGATTGCTTCTCTATGTAGCTTCTTTCTTCCCTTATTTGATCAGAATATGGGATGGTTCCTCTAAATGGAGGATTTCCTTTCTGTCTGTAAGGGCTTTTCCTTAATTTGTTCTGTCCTTCCTCCCTCCCTTCCTTCCTTCCTTCCTTCCCAGTCCACTGAGGATTTCCTTCCTTCCTTCCTTCCTTCCTTCCTTCCTTCCTTCCTTCCTTCCTTCCTTCCTGCCTTCCTGCCTTCCTGCCTTCCTGCCTTCCTGCCTTCCTTCCTTCCTCCCTCTCCATGCACGCTCCCCACAGTTACCACATCTGGCCTCCCCTGTGCTCTTGACTGTCCTGGTTGTTTTTCTTTGTTCATGATTTCATCAGTTTACCACGCTCTGCTTCTTTTCATAGGGACTCTGTTCTGTCCCTGTCCCTTCCAGTAATTGTTTTGGATTTATTCACCAATGGCGGCTACCTCATCATGAACTTGAGCTCCTCTTAGCATCCTTGATTCACTGTTTTATAGCTGGAGTAAACTCAGTTCCCAAGCCCTCAACAAGCACATAGGGGTCTTTATGCAGGTTAAATTAAACAATATTTGTGAAGCATGTTAGTCCTTTTTATCATCTTTATACTGCATGTTTCTGAATTCTAAGTCAACTTGGACCAGTGCTCAAGCAGACTTTCTCATGGGCTCTCTGAACTGGGGACAAGGGATCTGTACTCACTGAGAGGAGGGATTTTGGCATCAGGCTGTCTTCCTGGGATCTTAGTCTGGCTCTGTCACTAAATAGCTTTGTGGCCTAGAGAAAATTACTTAATCTCTCCGTGCCTCAGTTTTCCTCTCTGTAGCTTCTGAGAGGAACTGCTCTATGAGGATAATTTATGTAAACCTCTTTGTCAAGGGACTGCCACACAGTAAATCCTCCGAGTGTTTTAATTCCACATCTAATAAGCAGGGTGATGGTATTCTGGTTGAAAATGTTGCTTAAAAGTGAGTTGTCATTTTTTTTTTACTAGATGCAAATGAACTTTTATTTTTTTAAGAACATGTGCCAACCGTTAAAATGATAATATCTACAAGTAAGTACTCAACTCTGAATTAAAAACATTTGCAAAAGGCATACATGATACACAAGAGGTAGACTCCTGGAAAAGTAAAAGTGTGTTAGTCAGTATCCCTTTCCTTAAGCAGTTTCCCATTAATTTGGGGAAATTAGCCACTGAGATGAAAATATAAGAAACAATACAAAGCAGGACAGGAAGAGGACCACATTGTTGGCCATATTATGCTGTATTACTGTGTAAATGCGGGAGGAATAAAGCCTTCTGGATAAGGTTCCTCATGACATGGATTTTTCTATTTTCTCTCTCTTTGTGCTTTTCCAGCAAGTGATCACTTGAGGGTCCACGGATAGCCTTCTCCAAGAATCTCAAAGTTATGATGCAATGTCCAAGCTGAGAGGCATGTGATTTTGTAAGATAGTTGGGGTTTCTTTAGACTTTTTATTAAGAAAATGTTCAAAAACACAAAGTAAAGAGATTAGAAAAATAAATTCCCACAAATCCACCAGACAGAGTCTACCATCATCAGGATTATGTCCCATCTGCCTCCTCTCTCCCTCTGCTCCCCTTAGCTGGGTATTTTAAAGCAAACTACCCCCCAGGCATCATGCCATCTGGTTCTTACCCATCTTGTCACACAACAGGACTCCTAATGCCACGTGATGCAGAAGTATCCTAGGCTTTCTTGTGGGAAAACTTACAAGGAGAGAAGCAGCAGGGTGCCCACTGAATTCCCAGCTCCCGATATTCTGTGACATGAGCCAGACATCAATATTCCATGCCCACCGTGGCCAAAACACAGTAGAAGAGGCCCGTCTGGACATGTAGGCTGGGAATCCTATGGCTGGAGGAGGAGGTGGGGACACGGAGTTTCTCTAAGTAATGAGAAATACATCAAGAAAACAACAGGCCTCAGGATAATGCTAGAGTGCATGCCAGGGCCAGAAGCCAGCCTCACTGGCAGGTGTGCCCCCGTCACCCCAGGGCCTGGCTGTCCTACTGCCAAGCGGCTTGCTCGCCCAGCCAAGCTAGTCAAGGCACCGGCATGTGGAAGGAAATGAGTAGTCCAGATTTGTTTCTCACTGTGTCTCTAAAAAAATTAGAGCATTTTCTTGGAGACCCACAGTGCCATTATGACATCAACCCAGAGAACCATAATTCTGGGTATGATCTAATGCCCATCCCATCATCAAATTTCCCAGGTAGGCATCTTTTAGACTGAGAGTTGTGACTCATTTGTGGGGCATGAAATCAATGTAGTGTCTCGATGTCAGATTCAAAAGAGAGAAGATAAAATATCAGAGTGCCTCACAAATACTAAGGGAATTTCCCCCCCCTCAAAATACTGTTTCAGTTACATAGAGAAGTGTCCTGGGCTACAGAAACAGCAATCTAGGGAATGTTCATCCCAGTCCCTCTGCCCCTACTTTTCTACATCCTGTCTTGACAACAATCTCTTAGCCTGACAGAAGGGTACTTAACCCTTACCCTAAGGTACTTGATATCTGGTATCCTTTTTTTTTAAGATTTTATTTATTTATTTGTTAGAGAGAGAGAGAGAGCACAAGCAGGGGGAGAGGCAGAGGAAGAAGCAAACTGTCCCAGCTGAGCGGAGAGCCTGACATGGGACTTGATCCCAGGACCTTGGGATCATGACATGAGCCGAAGGCAGACACTTAACTGACTGAGCCACACAGGTGCCCTTGGTATTCGAAAAGAAAACAAGTTTTTCTTTCATGACATCAATAGTTGATGAAGTGGTAAAGAGTGTGCGTCATGGCGTGCTTTGTTTCAATTTTGAAGAATTATGATGTTAACATTTGCTTCTTTCTAGTTCACCTGGAAGGTAATCTGAAGTGGTGTTGGGAGAGGTAGTGTAGCCATTCAAGCTTCCAGTCTTGGATATGGGAGTGAGGACAATACGGAAGGTCAGGGGTTCAACGCCTACCCTAATTTTGGATTCCCACAGACCGAGAGATCACAGAATAGGTCCGTATTCAGAAAGGATCCAGCCTATGTTCACAGTATGACTTAAATGTCCATTGGAGCTAAGAAATTGCCTTCCTCCATGGTATTTTCTGGAATCCAAGAATGAGGAGAGGTTTACTGTATTAGTGTCCTGGGTTGATGTAACAGCACCATAAGTGGGGGGAGTTGCTTAACACGACAGAAATCTATTCGTCCACAGTTCTGGAGGCTGTCAGCCCCAAATCAAGACATCTGCAAGGTCTTGCTCCCTCTAAAGGGAGCTTTCTCTCCTCCTCCAGCTCAGGTGGCCTCAGGTGCTCCTTGGCTTGTGGCTGCCTCACTCCAATCCCTGCATCTGATTTCAGTGTCCTTCTTCTCTGCATATCTGTGTCTCTCTCTGTGTCCTCTGTATTCTTATAAGGACATGAGTCATTGCATTTAGGGCCACCTTGTCCATATGAGCTCATATCCATCCTTAACTAATTGGATCTACAGAGATCCTATTTTCCAATGAGGTCACATTCTGAAGTTTTGTGTGGATACGAATTTGGGGGAGAGGGACACTGTTTGACATGCTATAGTCACAGATGGAAAATTCTAGGTGATAATAGAGGCTTTGAGCATTAATTTTGTAATTGTCTTAAATGAGCTCTCTGGGCTAATTTATCAATGAGAAAATCTAATTTAATTAGTCTGGGGTGAGGCCTAGGCATCAGTCTTTTTACAGCTTTTTAGATGATTCTCACATGAGCCAGGGTTGAGAATCACTGGGTTCTTTCAGGTGCCTTTCAGTGGAGTTTGGGGGGTCTAAGATCTTTTCTTGTATGTTGGTACTGAGAACTGTACCAACTGTTAGACTTTTGTAAAGCAGAACATCTTCAGTCTCTCTCATTCATCCCTCCAGCTGTGGATGACCTGGGCCAATAGATTCAGAAACCAGTTATAACATCCAAAAATTATAAGTGAAGAAAAATAAAAATAATGGGTAAAGAATGGTTCATTTTTTTTCAGACTGGCTTTCACTATGACAGGGTTGTCAAACAGAACTGTGTTCATAAAACAGTGTTCAAATTTTCATTAAGAACTTTTTGACAAGCTGTTAATACTCGCTGTGGTATTTCTGAATCAGTAGGAAATTATTCTGGAGTGACAATTTGCTCTGCATGTGAGTGTGTAAAAAAAAACCCTGGCAGTAAATGGAGAAAAGAATCCTCAAGCCGTTTGAAAAATATGTACAATATATTCCTTGGCAAAATGTTCCTTTCAAGGTAGAATTTATAGGTAACCTCATTGTTTAGACAAATTTCATTGTGGTTAAAGGTTATTTTCACCCAGGGGACTTCAGGATTTTTGTGGAGGTCCTTAGTTAAACTGGGTTTAATCCACTTTGATGCCAGAATGTCTAGATGAAGAGTTAAACACAGAGACAATAATCTTTTTATCGTATGCGGTGTCACAGGGGGTTGGTGCTATTTTAAATGGCTAAAGATGACCTAATTTAGCCCAGTGAAAGGAAATTCTGGATGTCATGCCTATTGAGAGGTATAGAAACAGGCTGAGACATCAGGTGAATGCTAGAACAAACCACAGAGCGAGATTGTTTTTGACGTGCACGCAACTCTGGTCTTGTTCTCCCGGCTGGAGAATATCTCACTACTCGTGGATTTTAAGGATTTGCAAATACATTGTAAGCTTTCCAGATACTGCAAGAGCTGGTGTTGTTAAGGAACAAAGAAAAGCCTGCCTGCACAGGGCAACATCCAGTGAGTCTGAGGTCTTGATTTGGATTCAGGTACTGAAAGTTCAGTGGTTCTCCAAATTGGCTATAGGGCTTCACGAAACCCGGGAAACACAGATGTGCCTTGATGTCAGCTTTTCAGACAATCTGCTGTGCTTATGCGACTTGCTTCATTCTCTTCATTTGTCATTTGCACTCATCTTATGTTTAGACCACGATGAATTCAGCTTCTACTGATCTGATCACTGCTGTAAAATCTCATTCCTGGTCTTGAAGAGTAACAAGCGAAGTGTCTTCTTTTATCATAGGTTCCATCTGGGGAATGCTTGCAGGCTGGCCTGCCTCCTTGTGGGCTCCATCCCACTGTTACCATCGGGAAGCAGTGAGGTGTTACCTACTTAATGGCTCTGCTCTTGGAAGCACCTGAAGCTTCTCCAAGCAGAGGATTCTAATTTTAATGTAGGAACTTGGCTCTTTTCATCTGTCAGTGGTGAAATAAGGAGCTGTCGTGCGGGTTCATCTTTCTGGGGGGGGAAAGAGCATTGCTGGCTTGGTCCTGTTGGAGCAGGGGGGCAATAGGGACATCCCAGGGCAGGTACTCACATAGCTTCATTTACCCTGCATCCTTCCGTTAGACGTCATGAAACACCTGAAAATAAGAAGCATTTCATGTGACCCCATGTCCAGATGTGCAGGCGAAGGGAAGGCCAGATGAATATATGATTTGTTGCACGTTGTATTACAACTAACAGGCACAGGCACTGGGAAAATGGCTGCTTTCATCCACGGAGCAAGCAGAAAATACACCTGTCTTATGACGCAGTCTCGCTCCTAAAACAAATCCAAGGACTTGATTCTCCTCAGCACCAGCAGCTAAATTTGGAGAAAATACTTTACCTTAGAAACAGGATATCAAGAACTAAAGGAAATATTGGATTCATAACTCAGGTTGTGAACAAGAAAAATGCCTTTCGTGTCATCTTCACCATGTTCCTTGGTATTGATGGTTGCTGTATAAATTCTGCTCACAGCTGAGCGTATTGAAGCTGTTAGTCCTGGCTTGCTCCTTTTTCTTAAATGCCGAGGACAGTGCCACACCTATGTTAATATGGGGTTTGGGACAAAACCGCCATTTTAGTTAAGCAACTAAAGAAGGGTTTTAGATTCTTTGACTCCAGTGAAAAGAGCGAGGAAAAAGCAGGGACCCGTGCATCCTCTGGGAATTGTGTGGGAGGGAAATGGGAATCCCACTTGTCTGACCAGCTCTGTGTAGTGATCCCCACCCCAGCAGGTGCTTCAAAATGAACACTACTGATTTGTAGCAGAATCGGCAGAATCACCAGGATATCTTTCATGGCTTAGTAGCTAAAGCCAACCATCCAACTAACCAACCAACCTACCAATCGATCCAAGTTCTTCTGTTCTCTGTCATTGGCTCTCGCCACGGATGATGATCGCCATTAGCAGCATCATTTGAGACCCAAACACAATCACATAAAAAGTAGAGGACAGACTGCCTGGTGACTGTTTTGACCCTGTGAGCCCAACATGGGAACCGGTTACATGCAGATCAACATGAGTCTCAAGGATTAGTGGAACCATTAAGGAAGGGAGATGGGGAAATGCGTGAATTTATAGCTTTCCTTTTGTTAATATGTTCATATAATGCACTTCATTCTATTTACATTTTTGTCTAAGGATGGAGGTGTCAGTGGAAGTGGGATTAAGTGGGATTGCTTAGGTGAGGCCAGGTGAGGATTTCCGGAAACCATACAGAAGATGGGGAGTTGGAAAGTAGGCTAAGAAGAAGGAAGGTGAGCGTCAGGAGACCTATTAAGCTGCAAAAGTGCTTCACACCTGAAGACCAAAGTATAATGAGAACAGCGGTTTGTAAGTCGTGGAAAGCAATGGGTAGATGGTGTAGGTTTCCTTTAGTAAAGAGATGCCAGAAAGGGGAGTATATCAACTTGAGAGAGTAGATACGTAGGGAGAGGGGTTGTCTGGATACCTAGATTGATTTTACATGGATTAGGAAAGAGTGAAAAGTTCCAGAATTGGAGGACTGTCCAGTGAAAACCACACCCAAGATCAACACCCAAGTGCATGAATGACTTAGCTCCAGGATGCGTGGCTGGTCACCCTACTTCTCCAAGAATGAGTGAGGGGTGAGCACAGGACCAGAGCATTGCATGAATGGTGCCCCTCTGCAAGGAAGGAACAGGGAAGGACTGGTGAAAAGCAATCCCTCCATCAACAGAAATCTGCTAGCTTTTGCAATTGAGAAAAAAATGTAATGTACTTCTCGGTTATCTAGAGTCCGTTCACTGAAAGCTTACCCCAAAAGCCTCTCTATCTCCCTTGAAGAATGGTAAGGAGCAAATAGACTATACTGGATTATGTGAATCTGCAAACTCTGGAATATCGGTAGATGGGAGTTGAGGTCTTTAGACCAAGGTATAAGGGTGAGTTGCGTGATGTCCGCAGAATAACCCCGTTATGCCAGTGTGCATTGTTGATATTTTATTTGTATAATGCCACCTATAGAATTGTTACTCTGGGCCAAAGACCCTAGAAGAATATATGGAAGTGTGTCGGAGGGTCTATGAATTTCATGAAATGATTTGCAAAGTGTTGCACGTGTTATTCTGGGGGGAAACATCCAGTGCTTTCATCTGATTCTTAAGTGACCCAATGTGTCCCTACAGAACAGAAACATCATTGAGAAGAGGACAAAACACAATCCCCATGACTGAGGTGATGAGGTGATATCTGCTGGGAGGGATGCTTGAGACTAAGGCGAGGGGCAAGCCCCACGGTCCTCTGGACACTGCATGCTGAGTCCAGGGGGCTATTTCTACAAGGTTCTGACCGTATGTAGATACGTGTTCATCATGTTTGGCAGGCTGTGTGCATCTTTTTTTGTGAGATTTTAATGTGAGATTCCACTGCCTGCCTCCTTCATTTGCCCTAGGAATTTCTATAATGGATTTTCCAGGATTGTGGCGCCCGGGTGGTTATTTAGAAGCTAGCAGTTGTGACTTTCTGGGATACGTGCTGTGGCCGTGGCTGTTTAAGAGGAAGTGTGATTCAAGGACCGTGGTCTGAAGCCAAGTGGACAGTCCCCCCTTCTGAGATCGCAGGGCTCCATGGGGTGCGCCACCACCCAGGGGCACTTGTGAGCATACTCTGCTCCTTGTTCAGTGGCTGCCAGCCACCGGGATCCAAGGAAACGCTCCTTTGGGGATGCTGAAAAAATGTCTTCTTGCCTTTCTCTCTCTCACTGTCTTTTTTCTCCCCCTTTCTAGGTTTCCCGAATTCTGTGTCTCTGTCTCCCCTCCCCCCACTCTCACGCAGAAGGCTCAGCTCTGTCCTTGTGGCGCATGCCTCCATGCCCCTTCCCGGGGAAGTGAGGATCCTCCGGCGCTGCCACCAGCAGAGAACTCGGCAGGAGGCAAGCGAGTTATCTCCGTGTGTGTCCGTGTCCCAGTCACGACAGGGGGTGATGGCCAAGCGGGATCACGCGTCCGAAGTCCGAGGACAGGGCGCACACATGGTGAGCAGTGTGCGCTGTGGCCACCAGCTCTGCCTCTCACCGTCCTGGGGGCTGGAAGCCCAAGGTCAAGGTCAAGGTGCCGGCAGATTCTGTTCCCCGTGAGGACTCACTTCCTGCTTCGCGGACGGTGTTGTCTCGCCATGTCCTTACACGGGGGACGGAGATGGCCCTGGTCTCTTCTTACCAGGCCACTGATCTCATCATGGGGGCCCCACCCTCAGGACCTCCCCTAAACCTAACTAGGCTACTTACCTCCCAGAGCCCCACCTCCAACACCATCACGTTGGAGGTCAGGGCTTCAGCATCTGAATTTGGGGGGATGCAAACATTCAGTTCGTAACAATCCTAATAGCCATGGTTGTGGTGGTTGTTGTTGATGTCCCTGTTTCGTGTCGGACACTGTTCTGGGGACCAAAGAACAAGGTAGACAAACTCTCTGCCCCCTGGGGGTTTGCAAACTACTGGGCACGTGTGTGTGTTGGAGGAGTTCAATTTACACTTGGATCAAGGAGTGAGTGAGCTCTGCGAGTGGTAGCACAGTGATGTCCTCCACCTGGGGACACTGATAGAAACGACCCAAGGGAAATGTTCAGCAGGCTGACCTTTGGGTCTGGGAAGCACCCATGGGAGCTGTGGGTGGAGCTAGTTGGGACCCATGAAGTTCTCTGTTGGTGCATCGTGGACTGCGTCTGCCACAGCGCCGATGTGACCTGTCCACCCAGACGCTTGTGGAGCTCATGCCGCCACCATTTATCCACCTGACAGCTGCTGGCTTGCTACTTTGCACCTGTGCTTCCAGTTAACTCTCAGTGATGACGTGAGATAGACACCATTCTTGCCAGTTTGTAGATGGGGGACCGGGGAGCTCAAGAAGGTAACTAGCTGGCCCAAGATAACACGGCTAACGATCAGTGAGGATGGTTTCCTAAACTAGGTCTCCCCAGCTTTCGAGCTGTGTGCTTCTCAGCATACTGCATTTAAGTTCTTAAAAAAAAAAAGTATTTGAGAGAGAGAGAGAGAGTGGGTAAAAGCTGGGGAGAGAGGCAGAGGGAGAGGGAGAAGCAGGCTCCCTGCTCAGCAGGGAGCCCAATGTGGGACTCGATCCCAGGACCCTGGGATCATGACCCGAGCTGAAGGCAGACACTTAACCCACTGAGCCACCCAGGCACCCCTTCTGCGTTTAAATTCTTAAGAATATTTTTTAAAAATCATGTCTTTTTTAGTTTTTATTTATTTATTTGAGAGAGAGTGAGAGTGAGCAGAAGGAAGAGGGAGAGAGAATCTGAAGCAGATTCCACACTGAGCTCAGGGCTGGATGTGAGGCTCGATCTCACGACTGTGAGATCATGACCTGAGCTAAAATCAAGAGTCAGCCGCTTAACCACTTAACCGACTGAGCCATCCAGGCGCCCCTAAGTTCTTGAATGATAATCTTGTTAGAATGATAGTTGGCAGGAGTGAGCTGAGAGCCTTCTGCAGGACAAGTCTAATCATCGCTGGAGAATCTTTGCTAAGACACAGCAGAGAGCAAAGCCCTACATGTACACACACATGCACACACACGCACATCACACACATATAAATACACATGCACACACATGCTCACATGCACACACGCTCACACACACGGGCACATCACACCTATAAATATGCACACACATGTTCACATGCACATCACACACATACAAATACACACACACAGGCCCTTGCAGAGACTGAAAACACACATGGGATTAATAGATGGTTTCTGGGGATGTATCAGTAGACGATTCTTGGAAGCAGAAGGAAGGGGATGAGGGCCAGCAGGCCCTGGACACACCCCTGCCGGGGGGACACACCCCTGAAACCGCACAGCCGTCAGGGGAAAGGCTGCTGGGCTGGACTCTGTGCCGAGCTAGTACCTGCTACAGCCCCCCCAGTTCCTGGCGGTTACAGCTGAGTCCTGGATTCTCTGATGGCTTAAAATCCTCCCAGCGCAGTCTCTGCGAACGGAGGGTCAGCAGAGTTCACAGGGGTTGTCGCAAGAATTAGACCGGACGTGCTTGCTCCGTTTCCTTAAGCCACACGTTTAGAATTCTCATGGATACACATTTCTCTGGAAGGAACTTGGTATCTGGTTTGGCCAGCTTCGGGCAGTGAAATGTCTAGCTGTGGCCTGTAAGAGACAGGGACGTGGTCTAGAAATGAAGACCTTTCCTCCTCTCTGTCCGTGGCCTTTTGTCCGGTGGGGTGTTCGCCGGCTGTGTACCCCTCAGCACGGAAGCCCAACAGCAGTGTTGAGAAAGGGGGTCTCCTGTCTCCGTCCCCAGCATCTGCCTGGATCAAGGGTCCCTTCAGCTCTACAGAGAAAAAGCAGCAAATGTGGGCATGGTCCACTGTATTTATAGTCCTAAATGTGTATTTAGAACACGAAGCAAATGGCAGAGGTGAGCGAAGCACTCGGGGTTCAGCTGGGGTTCCTTTGAGGCAATTTCTTAAAGCACATAGATGGCTCCCCTCCTTCAGACCCATGTTTGTCTGGTTTACACAGTTAAAAAGAGCTTTCTTTTTGGCAGGTTGGACAGTGTCCCCCCAAATTCATGTCTACTCGAAGCCTCAGAATGTGACCTTAGGTGGAAATAGGGTTACTGCAGATGTAATCCGTTAAGTTCAGATGTGGTAAGATAGACACTTCGGCGCAGGTTTATTGAGGACATGGGACAGAACAGATAGTATGAAGAGAAAAGGCATAGAAACTGGGACCTGGGGATAAAGGAAATGCTCACCTGTTCCAGAATTGTGTCCAGGGTTAGAGCTTTAATACTCCTATCATGTGATGTGCCAGCCAGACCAGGAGGAATCTGTGGTTGACCTAGGGGTAGGGAAGAACCTGGAACACCTGTAGAAAAGATGTCGCAAAGGATGGTGACAGCCATGGGAATGTGGAAATACCTATGCGTTGCACTTCAGACGTGCCTGAGTAATTGTCATCTGTCCCCATCAAAGCTTGGGGAGCATGGCAGAGATGGCTGAGTCCCTCTCGGTCACCTCCTGGCACTGCCACTAAACCCAGAACTCTTCTGTAGCACCTCCTTGAACTTCAGAATCGGGGAGTGTCTTAAATCAGCATAGCAACACAGGCTGGGATGGGGCATGGATGTCGGAGAAGGACACGAAGAGAACAAGTGATTCATCCACAGATCTCAGACAATTTGTTCCCCTCGGAAAGCCTAAAAAGAAAATAGAATGACCCCAGGAGAAAATGAGAGGCGTGCGTGCACAGTGAGACTGGACCTTCCTGCCAGAAAGCTAGACTTTCAGTAAGAAATGGGGCAATGGATTGAAAATGGGGATGAATCATCTTAAATGAGAGTCCAAGGAAATTGGTTTGTAGTTTGCACAGAGGGAAACAGGCCCAGGAAGTGACTCCAATAAAGGCTCTGATGGAAGAAATGGGTTCTTTTTATGTGTGTGCACGTGGATTTTCAGCTTCAAATGCTGATGAAGAGTTGGTGGTGGTTCTGTGATATCTGATACAGGGTGTGACATTGGAACACAAGGTCACTAGCCCTTTGGGACTCATCATGTGCAGATAATTCTTTTAGGATCCCAAAAGACAAGGATTGCTGTCTTGAACCATTCTTTCCTAAGTCCCGTCCATAACGGAGCTGATCTCTGCATGAACTGGAGATAAAGATGCTTTTTCTAGCTCCATACTAATTAATTACCCTCCTACTCAGGCTTTGCGCTCTCTCTCTCTGCATTTGCTCTCATGTCATGGCGGCATCCTGTCCTTTCACCTTTAAGATTACAGGCCATCTTATTTATTTATTTTTTTTAAAGATGTTATTCATTTATTTATTTGAGAGAGAGAGAGAGAGCAAGCGCACAGCAGGGGGAGCGAGGCAGGCGGAGTGAGAAGCAGACTCCCTGCTGAGCAGGGAGCCTGATGTGGGGCTCGATCCCAGGACCCTGAGATCATGACCTGATCCAAAGGCAGACACTTCACCGACTGAGCCACCCGGGCACTCCAATTACAGGTCATTTTAAGGTGAGTTTCCTATGTCAGGAAACATTTAAGCATCATTGAATCTAGCTTCTGAGAATTTCTAATTATCTTCAGTCACTGTTGGGGAAGACAGTACACGTTAGTTTCCGAATATCACAGACAACCACTAGGAGGCATTTACCAAAGTGCTTAATCAAATTAATTTATCAAATTAGCTTTCCATCAGGTTTGAAAGCAAACTTTTTATGAATACAGAAAAATGCATAAATTGTGCGTGGGCAGTTTGATGAATTTTCACAAAGTCAACAGCTTCCGGGGATAGAGTAGTGACAGCACGTCAGAGTCCCCTCTATCCTCCCCAGGTGACATGTACTCTTGCTCCTTGTTTAAAAAAAAAAAAAAAAAAGTCTCCAGACCCTTATCACCAGCAAAGAGTTTTGCTGAATTTTAAACTTTATATAGACAGATTCACAAAGTGTGTGTTCTTCTCTGTCTGGTTTCTTTCTCTCAACTTTATATTTGTGGGATTTTTTTTTTCTAATTTGTTGCATTTATCTGAGTTGGTGCATTTTTCTATAGTAGTCCATTTTATGACGATCCTACTATTTATTTACCTCTGTTGTTGATGAACTTGTAGGATGTTTCTATTTTGGTGCTACTGTGAATCGTGTTTCCAAGAACCTTCTCCAACAGGTCTTTGGGGGTACAAATAGACATTTGTATTCCTAGGAGAAGCGTTGCTGGATCTTAGTGTGTGCAGAGCTTTATTAATAATGACAGGTTTCCAATGTGGCTCTATTATTTTCCACTCTCATTAGTGGGGCCCGAGAGTTCTAGCTGTTCCACATTGTCCCCAGAATGGTTCTCTTGCTTTGCCATATTAAATGTAGCAATTTTAGGGAATGTGCATTTCATTGTGGGTTTCATTTGCTTTTCCTTGAGGACGAATTATGTTGACGACATTTTTAATACACTTACTGGATATCTTCTTTGTAAAAGTTCTATTCAAGTCTTTTGCCCCCTCACTTTAAAAAAAAACAAACAAACTGGGATGACTGTCTTAATGTATTTATTTGTAGGAATTACTTTGTATATTCTAGATACAAGTCTTCCGTTGAATATATGTATTGCAAATATCTTTTCTGACTCTGTGGTTTGCCTTTTAACACTCTTAATGTCTTTCGATGAATAAACTTTCTTCATTTTATTGCAGTCTGATGTATCAATCTTTTCTTTACCTCCAGGGCTGTCATATAATATAATAAAGAACAGTTAATTTCCTTCCCCTTACTTCCCCCAATCCACCACTCTGGAAAACATAGGAAACTCCCTTCCCCAAAGTTTCAGTTATGTATGTGACTATCATTTTTGCTAAAGGAGGGACCGATCTATGCCAAGCAAAGGCAGTAAGTGGAAGCGACAACGAGCATCATTTTCCTGCAGTGAAGGAGGCGATGGTGTAGTATTAGAGGGAAACGGGGCCAGACACGAATCAAGTGGGGTCTCTGCCTTTTGAAAACCATGAACATTTTGCATAGGTCAGATGGGATTTAAATGGATATGAATGGTTGCCTAGAAGGCAAAACAGAACTGGTTCAAGGGTCAGGTAGGGATGAGGAGAATGGAATGAGTTTGGGAAAGTGTCCTCTTTTGCCTCGATAGGGAACTATTTCCTGTGTGAGCCACTGTCTGTCCCCCTGTGTGCGTGGGTCCCTGGGCACACAGCCTGACCCAGGAGGCAGCCACAGCATGGTGGAGGGCCCTTGACTCAAGTTGGGATTCAGTTTGGATGGTAAGAGTCGTGATCAGAAATGAAGGTTTCTTACCCGAGGCCTCTACTTCTGCTGTTATGCCTCTGACCATCTAGCAAGATGCTGTGTCAAGGTGATCGTGGTCGTTCTTGGTACCAACAGCATCTTCCGTTGCAGGACAGGAGACGTGCTCTATAGCTTTCTTTCGGCTTCACATTGAGTGGTTATTCTTGGTTCATAATACCTTTTATGAATGAGAATCTTATCAAATACTACTGGATATCATTGTTGGGCTTTATGCTTTCATTCAAGATTTTCTGAATTCTGTGCTTTTCTTCAGGGAGGTGTTAGGAGGAGAAACCCACGAGGTCACACTGAGCTGTCTCTGAAGCATCTGGAAGGGGATGCAGCCCCAGTGTGTGCATCCGTTTTGGAAAGCCCGGTTTCTGCATCGTGTGAGAAGCTGTGAGTTGTATTTTCAGTATGTTCAGTGGCCATGACTTTGTTCAGATAGACCCATGATCTCCAAGCGGACTGGGTACATCCCAGAATGTTCTACAAGTAGTTTGGGATATTAGGAAATGAAAATTTATCATGAGGGAGTAGCTAAGTTGGGGTGCTTTTGCATACAGAGGGAGGGTCGGTCACATTCTGCTGGTGAAAGTGTCCTCCAAATGTTTTAACACGTTTTTAACCCACATCCATGCATCTATGTCTCTCTATTCCATCCCTGTTAGGACATCAAAACTGGGGCTTCCAAGGGCTGTCTAGACCCATTAAAGCTAATCTCTAGCTCCAAGCAGAATTTGCTGTGAGGTCCATCCCATTTCTTCCTCTGGTCACCTCTGCAACCTGTGAGTGCGGTCTACACAGCTACAGTGCTCAGGTCTGATTCCTGCTGAGTGCCGGATGCTTGCCCTAATGCTCCTAATGAGAACCATTGCACGGGCCGAAGCACTTGGCTCTCCGTGACAGGGGCAGGCATCCCACGAAGAAATATCCCCATTCTCCACGGGTCCTCCAAGACCCACCCAAGTAACACAACTTAAAAAGCTCCCATTGGTAAAATCAGGAAGACCTTTCCTTCACAGTGACTAATATGGCCCTTTTTAGCGGCCCCAGGCTTCAGTCCCGGGTTCTCGGGTATCCTTTTCCCTTAGGCCCCTCACCCTATCTTTCTGAGCACCGACGTTGACACTTAGATTAGATAAAATCAAGACGAGATAGGCTGTGTACAGATTGTTATCCAGAACGAATAATCTAGATAGAGTATAACCTACACAACTGAGGAGGTCATTTAAGTAATGAATTGTCAGTAATGTCCTCGGGGGCAGAGAGCAATTTTGTGTGATTTCAGACTCCAAACTGCAAAATAGTTATGGAGAATTCGAGATAAATTTGGCCACATGCTGGCGTCTTGGGTAATATAATCCTGATAATCAAGTACATGCCACATGATTTTCAGGTGTTTCAATTTTGCCCGGTGGCGAATGATTGAAGGCCTGTTGACTGGGAAATAAAAGCCAAATGCATATTTTGTTGGAAATTTCACACCAGAAAACACATTCTTTCACATTAGGGTTTCTTTTAAAAACAAGACAAGGGTAAAACGGGACTCTTCATACACACTGGTCAACCCCTGGGGAAACCAGTGCGAAGATCGCAGGCGACACGCCCCACAGGACACCTGGTGAGCGGATGCTGGAGGCAGATGGCCTGGGTTCAGATCCCAGCTCTGACACTTGCTGGCTCTGTGACCCGGAGGAAGAGTCTCAACCTTTCTGGGCCGCCCATTTCCCCGTCTGTAAAGAGGATACAGACCTGCCCGCCCCGTGGAGGTGTCTTGAGGATTGAATCCGTTGATGTGCACCCAGTGCTTAGATTATTGCTCAACATCCTTAGTGCTGTATCCAGCCTGATCTTAACATCAGCTATTAAACAGAGCTGCAAGACTCTGAGACAGAAGGCAGGGGCGGCGATTCTGCCCTACTTGGCAGGGACAGTGAACTCGATCGTTCGCGTCTTCCCATCACCTGGAAGCCAATTACAGCTTGTGAATCCCAAGAGGGGGTTAAGGCCCAGGGCATGTGCACGGTCTCTCCTCTGACTTTTGTTCCTGAGCTCATTTTCCTAACTTCACTTTGGTGCTTGTCAGGATGTCCAGGAAAGGAAGGCAACTGTTAGGTCACAGTGTTTTTGAATGTCGCAAGCCTAGCAGGTCATCTGAGGAGAAGGCTGTCTGGGGACGTGTCACAGGAGTAGGTGGTTGGGGTTCTTCTCAGAGAGGGATACTCTTCTTGTCCTTGTACTTCTTGCCTTGCCGTCTGCTACGTGAGCAGGTGGGCGGGTGCCCTGAGCACGTCTCAGGATGTCCCCGAAACCCTGGGTCTGTTCTCCACTCTGCCTAGTGAGCTGCCAAGAGAGACAAAGTCCTTTGATTTCACTGACTTTCAGTTTCCACCACCGCCCCCCCACAACCCCCAGGATATAAAATGAGGAAAATATCCCCGGCAAGTAAGACAATGGACGGTTCCAGGGGCCTGTTTCACTGACCACCTCATGGGTTTGGATGTAGGCTCATAGCTTCGGCTGTTATGCCAAGGCTGCCGTGTGGTTTTGTGTAAAAAGACCTGTGAGCCAGGGAGGTGTTGCTGTTTCCCACATCCAAATGCCTTCACCAGCAAACTTCCCGCAGATTTTCTCCTGAAGTATGGGACCGTGGAGGATTCTTGTCCTTAGGGACATCTCCCAAAAATCTTGGCTGGCCGAGCCCAAATGTCAAAGGAAAAAAAGAGCTTATGTTGCACAGTCCCGATAGGCTATCACCCATATTTCATCTTCTAAGTGTCTTATCCTGCTCACCTCTGTTTGGGGTCAATTCACGCAACTTCTGAGCAATTTCCTCTTGGTCACAAGTCATTAGCTCCTGAAATGTGTGATTACTCCTGGTTGTCTTAAAATAACAATGATACTAATATTGTCATGTAGGTTTTAATAGAGACATTATCTGTGTGTGCAGCCTTGGATTCACAGCTCTGTTGCCCTTAATCTCTTCCTTCCTTAATTTGTTCATTCATCAAAAGTTTCTCCTGTGCAATCTATAACCGCCACAAGCAATTTACGAATCGCTCTGGGGGGTGAAAAGAAAAGGCTGATATCTAAATACGACCATGTGGTGTGAGTGCTAGGATCCTAAGATGTGCACTGTTTGTGTGCATTATGTAATATGCTTTATAACATTAAGAAGAGAAATTAGTTTCAGAGTATGTTAGATTAGTAAACAGTAAAAAATCATAGTTTCTGTGCCTGGCTTCCCCATGGATTGACTAATTAATGCAAGAAACAGTCAGCAAAAATTCAACTGGACAATTACCCCTTCATGAGGGCTTCTTGCAGAATGTCCTGTCCTCTTTCTTGCCATCTCCTGCAGTATGAAATGGAGCAAGGATGACCATTGGGCACCCCAGATATGTAGAGTACGCCAGCTCCCTGGAGCTAACATAATTCTGTTGTCCAAAGTCTTGGCAGAATGGTCTCGTGGAATATATCATTGTTATACTTTGATTTTCTTTCCTAGAGCGGATACAAGTTATCCCAGTAAGAAGCTAAACTCCAGAACAGTGACAAATTTAAAGCTGGAGTAAGTTTCAGAGGTCAGTTACATCGTGAATGGAAGGCTGAGACCCATGATGTAGGTAACCTTCCCAAGGTCATTCAGTAAATTAGTGGGAAAACCAGGAGGCAGAATTGAAACCTCTGAATTGGGGCCCACTCCACTAGGTTGCTTCACTGCGCAGCAGTTTTATTCATTCCATAAACTTTTAAAAATTTTAATTAACTTGTATACATGTAAGTAACTCTGCAGGATGGTGTGGCACAGTGTACAGTGATTAGAGATGGGGTTCTGGAACTGGATGAGCTGAGTTTCAGGTTTGGTGCCAAGACTTCTTAGCTCTGTAACTTACAGCAACTTAAAATCTTTACACATCATTTATCTGTACAATGGAGACTGTGAATTCTAAATGGTTTTATGCATGCCCAACCTGGTGCCTGGGACATCCGATTTTTTTAAAAAGATTTTATCTATTTGAGACAGAGAGAGAGAGAGAGCATGAGCAGGGGGAGGGGGAGAGGGAGAGGGAGAGGGAGAAGCAGACTTCCCACTGAGCAGGGAGCCCGATGTAGGGCTTGATCCCAGGACCCCAAGATCATGACCTGAGCCAAAGGCAGACGCTTAGCCAACTGAACCACCCAGGAGCCCTCTGATTTTTTTTTAAAGCTGGAATTCGTGGAGGGTATCAGACAAATAAAATAACGTTCTTAAACACTTGTTTGAATAGACACAGCATTTAGTGATCCTTTAATTCCCAGCTAGGTTGTGCAGAGAGATGCTGCATATCATTCCCTGACCTCAAGTGTCATCTAAAACCTGTGTATTTTAAGTTCCAATTCTTTGGATATCTACAAGTACCCACGTTCTTGAATGTTACCTACTTCTGTAAACACCCCCATGTGATGGAGTTTGAGACACAGATGGGACCTCTGTGGCCATGTATATTGGGGATGTATAATGATCAAAGAAATATATTTTGAGGTTAGATGGTCTGCTTTTAAGTCTCATCTCTGCTGATTGCTACCAGTACAACCTAGAACATGTTACTTAGACTCTAAGCCTCAGGTTCCCTGTGTAAAAAAAAGGCAGCTAGTAAGAGAATCTACCTTAGGGGGTTATGATGATAATGAAGTGAGTTAGTAAGTATAGAGCATATCACTTGGCACCTGGCACATAGTAAGTCTGCCCAAAGTGGTGACCATCAGTATTCATGTCCCAACTCCTTGATCCTTCAGATATTATAACCAAAACCCAGAGACCATCAGCAATTTGCCAAAGATCACACAGTTAGTAGTAAAACCAGAGACATTACCCAGATTTCCCGCATTTGAAGGAGATTTACTATTGCTCTGGCCAGAAAAAAAATTCAGCCTTAGAATATGATATAATTCATCAACCTTCTCAAAGAGCAATGATCTCTCTTGATTTTAAAGAGCACCACAAAATGTAGGAGTGGTCATAGGTAGGAAATGTTTTCTCTCAAAACTTGCATAAAGCCTGAAGAACTCTCCTGGAAGGCCTCCACCTCATGAATTAGAGAAGTAGGCTAAAGGGAGTCCCAAAGATATTAAATAATATTATAGTATAATGGTCCCCTCAGGGGAATCTCAGCTATAAAAAGAAATAAAGCATCTCTTGTTGATAAGAAGATGGAGTCTCCAGAGAAAAATAGAAGTCAGATTCTGTACAGCCAAGGCTTACGGATTCTTTGTCACGCAGAGTTTCTGAAGAGTGGAGGATGAGAAACACGTTTCAGTTTCTTGTCCATCAGAATGGTGGTTGTCCCTGAAGCCAGAAGGTTCCGTGATTCGTGACGCCTGCCATCAGACAGCTTCATAAGAAGAACAGATTTAACGGGACTGCTGATACGATGCCGTTAGGGACTATTTACTGTCTTAAGAGAGGGTCTGGCCCAGTGGTGTGTGGCAGCCAGTCTATCCTGGCCCGTTGGGGCTGATGGTACGCCCCTCTTCTCCAATTCGTGTTCAGAGTCATCATGTTGGTCACTTGAAAGCTGCCGGAGTGGGAGAACTTACAACATGGAAATTGGCCAATGTTACAAATCAGGGGCTTTGCCTCACACCACTGAGACTATGTTTATTGCTCTCTGTGCTGAAACCATCCTAGGCAGGTGAGGGGGTGGGGAGAGAGAGAGAGCGAGACAGAGAGAGAGGGAGAGAGAGAGGGAGAGAGAGAGAACCACTCTGTCTCAATAGGCAGCCTGGCACTATTCGTGTGTTAATTTAGAGTTGGCTTTTTTGAAAATGTGCTCCCTGAAATGAGTTCTGAGAAACCTTTCCAAAGTTGAATTCTCCATGATTTATTACTCTTATCTAAAACAAAACAAGACACCAAAGGCAACTCATACTTGGGACAGAAGTGCTAGCCGGTTAAGTATAAAAGGCTCAGATAAGGAGGCTGGAAAAGGAAGAAGCCGTATGGGGAAGTGTTCTGGCTCTCGGCTCTCTGGGAGCCGGTGTCTGCTGGGGGACAGGGAGGTGAGGAGACCCACAGCCTCTTCCCTGAGATTACAGACGCCCAAATGTGGGGGTTTAAAGGAGGCTCAGTAAAGGACATGTGGTGTCCCATGCTCACAGGAGAATGTCCTAGACAGGGTGCAGGGGTCATGGGGATGGAGAATAAAATGTCTCCTTCATGACGGACACAAGGCAAGGGAAGAACGTCATCAGTTCTGCTAGGTAGCTAAACTCAGCTCCCCTGCGCTGGGACAGTGCCACCCCCACCCCCGAGCACAGAGGCCAAAGAGGACTGTTGCTTCCTGCAGACCACGGGGTCCCCCAGAAGTGGGGAGAGCTGAGCCAGCAGGCCAGTGCCTTCTTCCAGACTCTGATCAAACAGACATGCCATTAAGCTCTTCTCAGAGAGAGGTCAGGGACAGAGAGAGGTGTTACTTTTTTTTTTTTTTTTAGATTTTATTTATTTATTTGAGAGAGAGAGAATGAGAGACAGAGAGCATGAGAGGTTGGGGGGTCAGAGGGCGAAGCAGACTCCCCACTCAGCAGGGAGCCCGACGTGGGACTCGATCCCGGGACTCCAGGATCATGACCTGAGCCGAAGGCAGTCGCCTAACCAACTGAGCCACCCAGGCGCCTGAGAGGTGTTACTTTAATGGAAGTTCCCTCTCTGTAAAACAATACACGAGGAGGGGGGTGTAAGCGTCCCCTCCACCCCCACAGTCCACCGACAGGAAGTACGGTTATGGGCATTGGGAGCTCAGATTCTGGAGAGAGAGACCCATGTCCAGATCCCGGTCCCCGACGTTCTCTTTATTGACCACATGTGGCTTGCACAGGCTCTTTGGGCCTCAGCTTCCCCAGCTATAAAGTGGGTCAGCTAGGAGCCTGCCGTGAGACTCAGTGAGGGACTGCATGGAAAGTGCCCCCCGTATGGAAGCATGCATCACGCGGCGGCTGTTAGGGCAGTTAGCATTCCCTGTGCAGCACAGACTGCCTCCGGATGAGCTTGTGCTGAGCCTTCACTGAAGGCCTAACCCATGTCCAAAGGAAGGGACACGGGCCATACTTCAAGTTTGAATCAAGGGTAGCAAATCCCATGATCAATCAGAGAAGAGTAGCAAGCAGCATCTTTTTCTGCGGGGCCCGTAGCCATGGAGTTGGAGAGTATTACATTATCTCCAGGGTCGTGGTGTCCTTAATGCCAGATTTCAGGAGGAAATGGACATTCAGCAAGTTGGATTGTTCTAGAGCCTCACGCCCTGCTGAAGAAACCCATCCTTTGGGGCGCCTGGCTGCCTCAGTCAGTGGAGCGTGCAACTCTTGATTGGTTGTGAGTTCGAGCCCCACCTTGGGTGTGGAGACTGCTTAAATAAAACTTTACAAAGGAAGGAAGAAGAAGAGAGAGAGAAAAAAGGAAGGAAGGAAGGAAGGAAGGAGGGAGGGAAGGAACTCACCCTTCAACGTTCTATCAATTCAGACCAGGGTGTGGATAACCAAACCCTGGTCAAGCAAGAAGAAGGAGAAATATACCATCATCCTTGGTTCACTTTGTAGCTTACAGTTCAGTGCTTAAGAAGGATTCTATTCTGAGGCAAAAAAAAAAAAAAAAAAAAAAAAAATCCTGTGCCTATCTAAAGGGTTCGCGTATGTGTGCGTGTGTGTTTTCTTTTTTAAAATTTTAAACACCTTATTCCTTGTAGCTTAATGGTGTCAAACGTAATTATTTTTTCAAATGTGACTTACATATTGAAAAGATCATTATGACAGCCTTATTCAGAAAAGACTGGAATGAAATGTGAAGAGCAAGGAAAGGGGCAAGGAAACTAGTTAGAAGTTTATTCAAGACTAAGTTAGGTACATAACTTAGTCCACATCATTTCAAACTGGAGAAACACAGGCTCACACCTCCACATACAAAGGTGTGACCGTAGACAAGTTTGCTGTTCTGAGACCGGTCACTCCCTTCTGGTCGTGGGACAGGAGCATCTACCGCAGAAGGCTGAGGGTTGCAGGACCTGGCTTTCTCCGCTCCTCTTCCCCTTCTGTCAAGTCCGGCTCAGCCCCTTACATGTAGTTCAAGTCCTCAAAGAGTCTTTGAATCAAGCACTTCCCTTACCTTAGACTGGAGATCAACCTGGAGAGCCCACTCGATGATTTCCAAAAAAAGCAACACATTATTACGTTAAATTCCATACATGAGTGGAACTGCTCTGACCCAAGGCATGGAGTGCAAATCACTGTCTGTCATAGCCCTAGGGAAAAAGAAGAAAAAAAAAAAACAACCTTTAGCTACATTTGTATGGACACTTGACAAGTATTAAGAATCTAGGTAGCTGGGGCGCCTGGGTGGCTCAGTTGGTTAAGTGACTGCCTTCGGCTCAGGTCACGATCCTGGAGTCCCGGGATCGAGTCCCACATCGGGCTCCCTGCTTAGCTGGGGGTCTGCTTCTCCCTCTGACCCTCCCCCGTCTCATTCTCTCTCTCTCATTCTCTCTCTCAAATGGATAAATAAATAAAATCTTAAAAAAAAAAAAGAATCAAGGTAGCAGAAGATTTCAAAGTAACAATGTCTACGACACTGATAAGGTTGTAGTTGACTTTTTCTTTTTAATGGAGGGAAAAAAAGTATAACTGCTGTCCAACATGGTCTTTCAAATTGAACCATTGTCTCCATTTTATTTGTGAATCCCTGGTCCCATTTTTTACACAGTAGAGGGTGCAGGTTATCTGAGGATGATGATTTTATTATAAAATATTGATAAAACACCCCCTCAGGCAGAATAGTTGTTACCATATCTGCCCCGGGTTAAAGCAGCTGACTTGGGGAGCTCCGAGGCGTGTTCGGCGGGATATATTCAGGATTCAATTTTAATTCTATGTTTGCAGAGGGAAATGCCATGCAGGAAGAATAAAACTGTTCTTGAGTCATTCATATCATAATACACATCCGCGGTGAAAAGCAATCCATCTTTTGATCATGAAGGTGATTTCCTGGGTATTATTTTCAACCTATTGTTGAAACAAGTACCCGCTCACTGCATTAACCTTCGGGGAGGAGGTCCACAGCTTCAACAATTTAAGCCGCATCTTAGAACCTTCTGTGTAATTTACACATTTCAAGTTTGCTAATGGGTTCTTTATATCAAAACTACCACCGACAGAAGATCTTTCTTTGAATCTTTGTCTTGAAAGAGACTTTGAAAGGAATACGAGAAATCCTATACAGGTGCTGCTAGAGAGAAAGGCGAGGTTAATCTGTGACTACATTAAATAGAGCGCACTCTAGAAGAGTCCGATCTCAGAAACTTAATGACAAAAGCAAAGAGGATATCGCATTAAAATCCAAATTTCTTTTTCCTCCAGCTCTTTCAGATGAATGCCAAGAAAATATACCATGAGCCAGAGAGGTACCCCTGTATTTGAGCAATATTACATCACAGGGAGTGGAATTTCTCATTTTCCCCGATGATAGTCCTGTTCTGTAATATGCTCTCGGGGACCCTGGGATGGGGGGGTCGAGTGATGCTCCGTTCCACGGACCCGTTCCCAGCGGAGCTGCTTTGTTTAACATTTAAATGTGACTGTTCTGAGTTGAGAAACCATCCAAGATGAAAGCAGCCGAAGAAAACAACAAAATGTTCATTTTGCTTTTCCTCCATTGTGCGGAGCTCATTGTGTCCACGGGTTTTTATGGGATTGGAAGCGCGCCTCTTGGGTGAGAGGGGTCTGTGGTCGGACGCAGGGCGAGCAAACCGGGGGCCCCCAGCCAAATCGGATCCGCAGCCCGCGTTTGGAAGGAAAGGTCTGTGGGACCTCAGCCGCCCCGGGCTGGCGGCCCCCACGTTGTGTAGACTGCTTTCACCCTGAACACCAGAGTTGAGTCGTTGCGGCCGCCGCGGGGAGACTGGATGGTCCGCAAGGCCCCAGATATTTACAATCTGACCTTTTACAGAAAATGTTTGCTGAGATCGGGTCCGTGCTATCAAAATTACGGACATGAGAAGGTATTTCCTTATCGCCCATAGAGTAGGGAGCAAAGCAGCGGGTTGCTTTTGATAGCATATTCCCAGAGCTTTATTACCCTTTATTGGTGCCAAAGAAAGGAGGGAAGCTTAGTGAAGGAGGTGTTAGATTTAGAACATAGCATATCACTGTAGATGCTTTATCACAGAAAGGGCTCAGGCAAGGCAGCAAGCAGAAATGGGGATTTAAAGACACATTTGTCTGGGGAGGAAAAATGACATTTAGAGGTTCTTTAAGAAGCAAGTTGATTGTGCTAGGAAAATAAAGTTCATTTAAATGAGTTAATTCTACTTGCTTTTCCAGGTAGGTGCCTGAACCTTTTACGGTTTTATTTTCCTTCTTTTCTAAAGGGCAAGTGATATTTCTCTCCACAAGTTGTGAAATGTGTACCGTTGCCTTTGGGTCACTGACTTTCACATAATACCAGGGCTGTTCTTTTTAAAGTGGATTTCCCTTTCTTTATGTCACGATTAAATGGGATGCTATCTGTTAAACACAGAAGTGAATTCTACCTTGCTACTGTTCACTTACCGATTCACTCAGTGTGTGTGACACGTGCATATCACTCAGTATATAATGTATTTATTCCTTTGAGCTCCCTGGTTGCTTGTTTTTAATCTCCTTTGCTAGCTACTCCTCATCTTCCAAAATTCTTAATGTTGAAATACCCCAGGCTCAATGTTGAAATACTCTCTGGACTTCTTCTCTGTCAGCCTGAGCCTCTCTTGCCCTCAACACTCCCGTAGCCAACTTATTACCCACCATCTCCGCTTACATTCAGCACATCTCAAACTTAACATTTCCAAAGTGGGAGCTGCAAATGTGATAGTTAATTTTAAATATCCACTCGGCTGGGCTTTGGTGCCCAGATATGTGGTTAAACATTATTCTGGATGCTTCTGGGAAGGTGTTTTTGGATGAGACTAACATTTAAATCAGTGGACTTGGAGTAAAGCAGACAGCCCTCAGTAATGTGGGTGGGTCTCACCCAGTCAGTGGAAGACCTGAAAGGTAGAAGAATGACCACGCTTGAACAGGAGGGAATTCTACAGCAGACAGCCCTCAGACTGGGTCTCCAGCCTGCTGACCCTCCCTGGGCCTCCAGCCTGCTGACCTGGGTCTCCAGCCTGCTGACCCTCTCTGCAGATTTTGGACTTCTTAATCTCTGTAATCCTGCAAGTCAATTCCTGAAGATAACTCTCTGTGTGTGCATGTGTGTGTGTGTGTGCATGCTTTTTGGCTCTGTTTCTCTGGAGAACCCTGAGGAATATACCAGTCTTTCCCCTCAAATACCCGTAGTCTTCACCGACCCGGTTAAGAGCAATTCTGTTCTTCCATTTGTCCAGGTCAAACGCCCTGGAGGCAGCCTTGAATCTGTTTTTCTCTTATTCCACAGTCAGACCTCAAGCAAATTACACTGGCCTCATGCCCAGAATCTGACCCCTTTTCCTCATCTCTACAACCACCTTGGCTGAAGCCACTTCCCCCCTTCCCTCGGACCACTGTGTCTTATAACTGGTCTCCACGCTTGCACCCTTACCTCCACACGCTCCGATCTGACGGTGGCCGGAGCGAGCAGAAGCGATTACTGTTCCAGTAAAAACTTCCCAGTAATTTCTCATCGCGCGTGGAAAAACCTCCTGGCCAGCAAGATCCCGCACACTCTGATCCCACTTTCCTCTCAGACCGTGTCTCTCATTACCCTCCCCCACTCACACACACACACTTTGCCCCAGTCTAAGTGACTTCTTTGCACTTCCTAGAATATTCCAGGCACGTCTTTGCACTCGCTGCCCTTGCTGTTCCTATGGCTGTGAATGCTCCTTATCCAAAGAGCCACAGGCCTCCTTCTCTTATCTCCTCCCGGAAATTGTGCAGAGGTTACTTTTGCAGGGAGGCCCTCTCTGTCAGCCCGATTTAAAATCGTTCCCTGCCCTACAACCAGTATTTTCTCTCTCCCACCCAGGCTTTATGTTTCTCTCTAGCATTGATCGACCTCTAACATACCATGTAATTAATTCTGTGCTTATTCTGTAGGCATGTTGTATTATAATAAAAATAAACACACACAAAAATACATAAAATAATAATGTAGTATTTTACAGTGTATTATGATCTATTTCTGCTGCTCTCCTTTCATTCCTGGCCCCAGCTCCCATTGAAACACTAACTCCACGAAGACAGGGATTTGATCTGCTTTGTTCAATTATATCCCATTTCCTTTTTTTTTAATTCTTTTTTTTAAATTATGTTATGTTAATCACCATACGTTACATCATTAGTTTTTGATGTAGTGTTCCACGATCCATTGTTTTTGTATAACACCCAGTGCTCCATGCAGTATGTGCCCTCCTTAATACCCATCACTGGGCTAACCCATCCCCCCACGCGCCTCCCCTCTAAAACCCTCAGTTTGTTTCTAAGAGTCCATAGTCTCTCATGCTTCGTATCCCCCTCCGATTTCCCCCCCCCTTCATTTTTCCCTTCCTACTATCTTCTTCTTTTTTTTTAACATATAATGTAGTATTTGTTTCAGAGGTACGGATCTGTGATTCAACAGTCTTACACAATTCACAGCACTTACCATAGCACATACCCTCCCCAGTGTCTATCACCCAGCCACCCCATCCCTCCCACCCCCCACCACTCCAGCAACCCTCCGTTTGTTTACTGAGATTAAGAGTTCCTCATATCAGTGAGGTCATATGATACATGTCTTTCTCTGATGGACTTATTTCGCTCAGCATAACACCCTCCAGTTCCATCCATGTCGTTGCCAATGGAAAGATCTCATTCCTTTTGATGGCTGCATAATATTCCATTGTATATATATACCACACCTTCTTTATCCATCATCTGTCGATGGACATCTTGGCTCTTTCCACAGTTTGGCTATTGTGGACATTGCTGCTATAAACATTGGGGTGCACGTACCCCTTTGGATCCCTACATTTGTATCTTTGGGGTAAATTTCCAGTAGTGCAATTGCTGGGTCATATCCCATTTCCTAGAATGGTATCTAGAAAAAAGTAGCTGCTTAATAAGTACTTATTGAATAAATACCTTTACTTGCCTATTGTATGCGTGGCTCTTTACTAGGATATTGGGACTACAAAGGCATTATAAGATATGAGTCCTGCTTCCAATCATTTAAAACTTGGTTGTGCCACCTTAAATTTTTCTGGAACATGGCGGAGGAAAGCCTTCCTCTCTGACTTGGAGAGAAAGTAATCAGAGACACACCCCGCTGAAATAATTAAGTGTTAACGTCAGGCAATATTTGATCACGTCAAGGAAATGCTGGAGCTCAGAGGGGCTATGAAGTAACAGGGGAAGAACCCAGAAAGAGAGATGAGAGCTGGCTTGTGTTCTCAAGTACCAACACAGATTTAATAGACCCCAAGAGTACTTTCCAGAAAAGGTGTGGGACAGGGCAGGGACGGAGAACTCTGGGTCTGGGTGATTATCTTTGTGTCTTTATCTTTTTTGCCCTGAGCCATAGTGATTTAGCCTGATTCCTTCTCTCCTTTCAGTGTACTGTTTGCCAGGCATACGGTTACCAGCATCCCCACTTCATCCAGGGGGCTTTTCTCCATGAGACCTGATGGTTAAAGCAAGACAGTTTTAGGATGAATGACCTAACAGGTGAAGCAGAGGGCTGAAGTAGCAATGGAAAGAGAAAGCAGGCATGGCTGGGGCTGGGGGGGAGGGGTAAATTAAAAGAAGAATGTGCCAGATTTGGTGACTTCTGGCTGCCTGTGATTCAAAGGGGAAGGTGATGTCTTTGGTGGGGATGCAGAAGGGAGGAGTGACCTGTTTGCAGTCAGGGTTATTCGTGGTCATGCAGGAGACATACTAAGTTCACCGTGACCATGGAACAACGGTATCAGCCTCCTGAAGGTGATGCCGTCTTAGCCCCGGACTGGAGAGCTTGAGGGCTTTCCAGTTAGAGGAGATAGAGCAATGGCAGGAGAAAAGGTCAGAATCCAGGAAAAGGAAAGGAGAAATCCAGGACAAAACGTGTAGGGCTATCCAAAGTCTGTGGTCAGGATGAGGAAGAAGGACCCAGCCAAGAAAACAGGCAACTGGGCAGTGGAGCAGGTGGAGAAACGTGGGGGCGGGGGTAGCTGGAGGTCACGCGAACCGTGTGTTGGAGCATCAAGTGGTGCTGGGTTTCTAGAGGATGGGAACCAAGAAACTCCGGGGCCACGAGTTTTTCGAAGGTGTCCAGGGACCCTGCGGAAGAGCTAACCTAGAGAAGAGGGCTGACGATTCTTCCTCTGAGGAAGGAGGGAGAGCAGGAGATTATCATCTTGGTGTTAAGGTCAGAGCCTGGCTCCAGCAGGAGAGGAAGTCATTTCGTCGGGGACATATAGTCACTCGGTGGTAGCAGGACCTGAGCTGACATCTCTAACCCCACTTAGGAGGCTACTTAGCGCACAGGTGTTGCTCCAAGGCGCAGTGCAGTGGCTGGAGGTGTGGTTTTTATCCTGAGCTCTTAGTAAATTAGAGCTAGATCACCAGGCAGCCAAGGGAAGTCATTGATTTTTCTCCCAGTGGCGGGTCGCCTTCCCTGCAGCTGGGAGGAAATGGAAACATGAATCCTATCATCACTTTGAATCACCGAAAACCTCTGGTGGATTTTTCTCAGCAGATGTGGCATTAATGTCCATTTTCTCACCAAAATGCAAGCTAAGAGAACAAATTTCATTGACATTCTCTGCCCCCCTTCCCTTCCTCTCTCCAGCAAGCCTTCTAAAGTCATTTGCATGCTGGAGCGGGGAACAATGGGCTTCGAATGCCACTCCCACAGTGACACTGTGACACCTGAACATTTGTTCAAAACCAGTTCACACATGATCCCAGGGGGAAAAAGAGAAAGAATATACATGCATCCACTGTTTTGCTCCAGCTTCTCCTTTCCATGCTCCAGATGGACTGGAATTCTGTCTTATTTCATTCTTCGGATTTTCACTGGCCATTTACCATCCCATCTTCTGTGGGACCCAAGTGTAGGACTTTTCCTTGCCTTTGGTGCCTGCGCTGAGATTAGACTCAGGGTTTTCCCATGTCCCACCCAACCCCCATCTCTGGTCCTATGAATGCAGACAAGCAGTGTTGACTTTACTGATGCTTTTAGGAAATTAGAACACAAGAATACACTACACAAGAAGCTTCCTAAAATTACCTAAAGAAGTTCTCTGCCTTTTCTTCGCTTAGGATCTTTTCTTCTACAAGTCCTCTCTTGAGCAACCTTTTTTAGGAGCTGTTGTAGCTCTAACTCACTCTTAGATCACACCTTTCTATATTCTTTTTCTTAGTAGAATAATTTAGCTGTCTCTGCTTCTCCTATTTGCAACCTTATATTTAACCACCTCACTTAGTCAATAGCGTGTGTTCCTTGTGCTGAATCCTCTCTAGAAAGCAGAGGGTATTGTAAATATCAACTTTTACCCCAGCTATGGGATATTGACTCTCAAGAGCCCTTGGAAAGTTCAAACTCTTCCCTCTGCCCCCCCACCCCGCTATCACTCTCTCTCACTCAAAATAAAAATAAATCTTTTAAAAAAATGGGGTGCCTGGGTGGCTCAGTCAGTTAAGCATCTGACTCTTGATTTCAGCTCAGGTCAGATCTCAGGGTCTTGAGATCAAGCCCCACATCAGGCTCTGTGCTCAGCAGAGAGTCTGCTTGAAATTCTCTCTTCCTCTGCTCCTCCCCTGCTCACGCTCTCTCCCTCTCTCTATCTCTCAAAATAAAAATAAATAAATCTTTAAAAAAAATAGAAAGTTCAAACTCTGGTGACTAGTCTTTGTGGTTGAACTTATATCAGATTTTATTAGAGCACAAGGAACAATAGGGCAGATAGAGGAATATGGCTATTGTGTTCAGGTGAAAATTATCCATTTTTGAGAAAAGCAGTCATAAAAAAATAGTAGATCAATGGATTCTTGCAATGGATTAAAAAGAAAGCCAAAACATTTTACCTTTTTTTTTTTTAAGATTTTATTTATTTATTTCTTTAGAGGGCGAGAGGGGGGAGGGCAGGGGGGAGGGAGAGAGAGAATCTCAAGCAGACTCCTTGCTGAGCATGGAGCCCAATGAGGAGCTCGATCCCACAGCCCTGAGATCATGACCTGAGCCAAAATCAAGAGTCGGTCACTTAACCAGCTGGGCCACCCAAGCGCCCCAGAATATTTTGCTTTTAAGACTGTTGGGCCAGACAGATCTGGTGCTAAGCCATGGGTGTAGGGACCAGTATTTATAAAAACGCTGAGGTCTTGCTGCACTGCAAATGCATTTTTAAAAGCAGCGCAGACCTGATGCCTTGTGTAAAACCCTCTCCTGTGTAGAAGGGCCTGGGGTCTGCAGGAAGCAGAGATGACAGAAGGTAGACTGAGCGATCACATCTTGAGGTGACCACATCCACAGCACACAGTCGCCTGGTGTGCCAACGCCGGGCTTTGTGTGTGCACATGTGTCCGCACCACTGTAGTTGGTCACATCAGTGCTCACGGGGTGGGTGCTTTTGTCCTTTATTATGGCCCTGGATTGCCCTCCAAGGTCAGGATGCCGCAGAGTGATTGATGTGTGAAAGAAGTTTTCATTACGACTGAGAGGACCTGCAGTTATGAATGTGCCTCTCGGGTGGAACCTTGAACTCTTCCGTTAATGTTAGAGTGGTATTTTTCAACTTGTGGATCATGACATCAATTTGTTGAGTACTAACCACTTAAAAAATGAAATAAACTAAAATAGCAAATATCAGAGTGTATTCCATATAGAAAGGAGGTATGGTTTCATGCAACTTTGTGTACAGTGGGTCATGTGTTTTTTACTATAAGTCATGGTTGAAAAATTTGACAAACACTGGGTAGAGTACCAATCATGTGTTTCCATAATATGCAATAAATTTTGCCTTGTAAGTAGGAAACAGAGGAGTTTTTCAATGCACAAAACATGACCCTAGCAAGTTATGAAATCAGTTTAGTGGATCATGACCAGCATTAATAAAAGCAAACAGAAAGTATCAGAGTGCTTTTATGTAACTCTTATATAAGACTTCTGTTTCCATCGTGCACACACATGTAAACCTATGAGTCTACTGGGACATGATGTAAAATGTATTTCTTACTGTGGATCATTGTCAAATGACCCGTAAAGCCACCGTTATAGACTGTTCAGAGCAATAGACAGTTTTACTCAGAGAACAGTGCAGCGCTGACCACGGACACCATTTAATCTCTTCAGGCGAGCTGCCAGAAAGACTGTATTCAGAAGGGCATCAAGCACACAAAAGGGTTGAGAACCATTGTTGTACAGAGAAAGGGAACCTGAGAATCAGAACCCCTCTTCTGACTCCTCCCTCTCCAGCTGGAGCTGGTGAACGTGGAGGAAATGCCAACTGCTTTTACCGCAGTGCTAGTGGATGTTATTTTCCGGAGGTTGACATTAAGACCGAGTTTGGGGAGCAAAATGCTTGTTAGGGTCAGCATTTGCAGAGGGTGGGGATGGGGAGGAAGGGACAGAGGGAGTGGAGTGCTGTGCAGCCCAGCAGAGGCTCGGGGAGCTCCTGTGTGGGGCAGAAATGGCAAGTCCTTTCTCTCTGGTATCCCGACTCTGTCATTGGATGCAGGTGTCCCCAGAAGGGGGCGGCCTCAGGTTGAGGCCAACCCTGAAGGAGATGGCACTGGAGGCCGACCGCTGACCACATGCCACAGCAGGTCCCTCCTAGAAGGGAGTCTGAGCAGCCACTTCCACAGCCAAGGAAGCCATGTGGTTTTTTGCCCAATCTTGGTTTGTTGATAATCGAGAACGACTTGAGTCAATCTGATTCCCGTTGGTTCTGCCTCCGCTTCCCTGGAATAGTCCTCTCCAAGGACAGGCCACGAGAAGTAGATAACATTGGACTACTCTATATTTAACTTCTGTACGACTCTTACTCCATCCAGCATACGTTGACCTTATCCTACTGGGAACCAAAAATGTAATTATTAATAATTTAGTAGCCTCAGATACTTTGCCAGTACTGCCATTTTTGTGTACCCCTTTAAGAGATTTTACAAAGTTTTGAAAAACCTTTTTGTAAAAATACATGAAAGACCAAAAACTGGCAGTGCTAGCTTCTGGTAAGAATATCTGAAAAGAATATTTGGTCTTATCTCCTCAACTGAGTCAAAGTTACAAATCCTGAATTGTGCTCAAAGTGGCTAATCTTAAGACACAAATAGATACTTAATGACATCAACTCAGTCCATAATGTTGGAGAAGTAAAAGGAAAAAAAAAGACAAAATTCTGGAAAAACACGGATGAGGGGGTATACCTAAATGGTGCAAGGTGTCATTAAGAATTTTTAATATTGGGGGGAGGAGCAAGATGGCAGAGAAGTAGGAGACCTAAATTTAGTCTGGTCCCAGGAATTCAGCTAGATAGGGATCAAACCATTCTGAACACCTACGAACTCAACAGGAGATCGAAGAAAAAATAGCAGCAACTCTCTGAACAAAAAAGCGACCACTTTCTGGAAGGTAGGACATGCAGAGAAGTGAATCCGAGGTGATATTCGGGAGGATAGATGGCGGGGGAGGGGGCCTCTGTCAGCCGCTACTGGCAAGTGATAGAGCCATGGAGCACAAAATCGGAACTTCTAGAAGTCGGCTCCGCTGAGGGACGTCGCTCCAGTGGCTAAGCGGGGGATGGAACCCTCACTGGGACAGTGTGGTTTCAGGACCCTCGGGGTCACAGAAAGACCGGGGGTGCCTGAGTACAGCAGAGCTCCCAGGTATCAGAGTGGGGAAGCTGGCTGCAGAGACGGAGCCGAGGTGCAGGCTCTCAGCTCAGGGTTGCCATAAACCGTGATCTGTGGCACAGTTGGGACACTGCTCTTCCAGCAGGGACCCAACAAGTGGCAGATCCAGGGAGACTCCCCTTCCTCCCCTGGGAGGAGCGGCACGGGAGTGCACCACAGGGATCTGCTGGGTTTGGAGACTCCACACAGGTCGTGAGCCAGAGATAGAAACATGTGGTCACAGGAGGGGTGACCATGGAGTGCAGCCAGAGACTGGGGAGACAGGAGTGACTGACTGCTTTTCTCTGGGGGCTCACTGAGGAGTGGGGCCCCGAGTTCTCGGCTCCTCTGGGGTGGAGATTGGGAGGCCGCCATTTTCACTCTCGTCCTCCAAAGCTGTATGGAAAGCTTGCAGGGGAAAAAAGCTCTGGAGAGCAAACCCGAGCAGATTACTTAGCCTGGACTGGGCAAGGGTGGGGCAATACCGCCTCCAGCAAAGACATTTGGCAACCACGGCAACCCCTCCCCCAGAAGATCAGCAAGAACAGCCAGCCAAGACCAAGTTTACCAATCAATGAGAAGGGCAAAACTCCAGCACTAGGGGAATACAGCACATAGAATTCATGGCTTTTCTTCCCATGATTCTTTAGTCTTTCAAAGTTAATGTTTTAAATTTTCTTTATTTTTTTCGTTTTCTATTTCTTTTTTTTTTTAATTTTTCTTCTTTCCTTTTTCAAACAACATCTTGTCAATTCCTTTTTAAAAATCTTTTTTAATTTTCATCTTTACAGTCATATTCCATCCTTTCATCGTATTTACCCTCATTTTTGTATATATATGTTTTCCGTCTTTAAAAATTTGGGAGGCAGTTTCTTCTAACAGACCAAAATACACCCAAAATCTAGTGTGTTCTATTCACCAGCCTGATCATATTCTCCCCCGGCCCCCTGGTTTCAGGTGTCTTCTGATCTGTTTAGTGTATATTTTTCTAGGGTCGTTGTTACTCTTTTAGCATTTGTTCTCTCATTCATCTATTCTCCTCTGAACAAAATGACAAGACAGAAAAATTCACCTCAAAAAAAAGAACAAGAGGCAATACTGACTGCCAGGGACCTAATCAATATGGACATTAGTAAGATGTCGGAACTAGAATTCAGAATGATGATTATAAAGATACTAACTGGGCTTGAAAAAAGCATAGAAGATACTAGAGAATCCCTTTCTGGAGAAATAAAAGAACTAAAATCTAACCAAGTTGAAATCAAAAAGGCTATTAATGAGGTGAAATAAAAAAGGGAGGCTCTAACTGCTAGGATTATGAGGCAGAAAAGAGAATTAGTGATATAGAAGACCAAATGATGGAGAATAAAGAAGCTGAGAAAAAGAGAGATAAACAACTACTGAATCACTAGGGGAGAATTCGAGAGATAAGTGATACCATAAGATGAAACAATATTAGAGTAATTGGGATCCCAGAAGAAGAAGAAAGAGAGAGGGAGCAGAAGGTGTATTGGAGCAAATTAGAGCAGAGAATCTCCCTAATTTGGGGAAGGAAACAGGCATCAAAATCCAAGAGGCACAGAGAACCCCCCCTCAAAATCAATAAAAATAGGTCAACACCTCAACATCTAATAGTAAAACTCACAAGTCTCAGAGACAAAGAAAAAATCCTGAAAGCAGCTCGGGAGAAGAGATCTGTAACCTACAATGGTAGAAACATTAGATTGGCAGCAGGCCTATCCACAGAGACCTGGCAGGCCAGAAAGGACTGGCATGATATATTCAGGGCACTAAATGAGAAAAATATGCAGGCAAGAATACTATATCCAGCTAGGCTGTCACTGAAAATAGAAGGAGAGATAAAAAGCTTCCAGGACAAACAAAAACTAAAAGAATTTGTGAACATGAAACCAGCCCTACAAGAAATATTGAAAGGGGTCCTCTAAGCAAAGAGAGAGCCTAAAAGTAACATAGACCAGAAAGGAACACAGACAATATACAGTAACAGTCACCTTACAGGCAATACAATGGCACTAAATTCATATCTTTCAATAATTATCCTGAATGTAAATGGGCTAAATGCCCCAATTTAAAGACACAGGGTATCAGATTGGATAAAAAAAACAAGACCCATCCATATGCTGTCTGCAAGAGACTCATTTTACATGCAAAGACACCTCCAGATTTAAAGTGAGGAGGTGTTCATTTTTGCCCTTGCTTCCCTTGCCTTGGGCGATGTTTCTAGGAAGAAGTTGCTGCGGCTGAGGTTGAAGAGGTTGCTGCCTGTATTCTCCTTTAGGATTTTGATGGACTCCTGTCTCACATTGGGGTCTTACAACCATTTGGAGTCTATTTTTGTGTGTGGTGTAAGGAAATGGTCCAGTTTCATTCTTCTGCATGTGGCTATCCAATTTTCCCAACACCATTTGTTGAAGAGACTGTCTTTTTT